>NC_089502.1:103750802-104104969 GCF_036850765.1 Saccopteryx bilineata
CACCTGCAGCCTTACATGGACTATACACATGAGGTGCTGCCTCGTGCTCAGACACCAATCAGGCAAAGTACAAGCGAGCAAGCCTAATACACTTGTTTGCCCAACAAGTCGCTGGTCCGATCCTAGTCAAGGCACACACAAAAAGCAATCAATGCACAACTAAGTGGAGCATCAATTTGATGTTTCTCTCTCCTTCCCTCTCCTATTCCCTTCCTGTCTGTGTTTCTCAGACAAAAAAAAATGCAAAAAAAAATTTTTTTTAAAGAATCAACCAATGAATGCATAATTAAGTAGAATAATCAATCTTTCTCCTTTCCTCTTTCTCTCTGTAAAATAAAAAAAATTAAGAATCCCTTTTATTTATTTTGCTTAAAAATTTTTATATTATATCTTTCTGTTGTAGATAGCTATTTTATTATATTTTCAAGTGTGCAGAGAAGTAAAAAATACTATAAAACCCTCCTAGTTAAATCAAATCTTCACGTTTTTGTCAGATTTGATTTTTTCCTTTGGATTTGATTTTTTAAACAAGAGCAGGAATGATACAGTTGAATCCCCTTGGCACCCTCCCCAGGTGCATCCCCTCTCCTTCCCTCTATTATCACTGCCCTGAACTTGGAGTTTACCTTGTCCATGCATATTTTGTTCTTCAATTTTTTTTTGTATTTTTCTGAAGTTGGAAACGGGGAGGCAGTCAGACAGACTCCAGCATGCGCCCGACCAGGATCCACCCGGCACGCCCACCAGGGGGTGATGCTCTGCCCATCTGAGGCGTTGCTCTGTTGCAGCCAGAGCCACTCTAGCGCCTGAGGCAGAGGCCATAGAGCCATCCTCAGTGCCCGGGCCAACTCCGCTCCAATGGAGCCTTGGCTGTGGGAGGGGAAGAGAGAGACAGAGAGGAAGGAGAGGGGAGGGGTGGAGAAGCAGATGGGTGCTTCTCCTGTGTGCCCTGGCCGGGAATCGAACCCGGAACTCCTGCATGCCAGGCCGACGCTCTACCACTGAGCCAACCGGCCAGGGCCTTGTTCTTAAATTTTATATGAACGTGTACATCAATTTCATAGTATTTTGTAAACATGATATAGTTTTGTTTTGCATGACTGCAAAGAATACCATATGGCTCCTGTGTTGGTAGTGTGGCTCTAGAGAGCCCTTATACTTACACGGTGCTCTACTCACACAGGCCTGGTTTCCTATTTGACTCAAGAGGGAACCAAGGCCCAGAGAATGAAGGGATGGGTCCCAGGACAACAAAAGGAAAGAGACCTAGGCTGACTGACTCCCAGCCTAGTGCAGTTTCCACTGCTTAGCGGTCATCTGTGTGGTTCTGTGAGTCTTCTCAAGACAACAAATGTGAGCAACTAAAGAGTAGGCAAATGGGAGGGAGAGGAGAGAATCATGGAGTTGAGGGTAGGAAGGAAGGGTAGACAAGGAGGACAAAATAAAAGGACAGAGCCAGGGAAGGGAGCTGTATGGCTTTAAATTTACCAGTGACTCTCAACCTTGGCCTCTTTGGAATCACCCAGGGAGCCTCACAAAACCTTAATGCCTGGGACCCACCCCCAGAGATTCTAATGTATTTGGCTGGCTAGGCAGCAGGATGTTGAAAGGCTCCTCAGCGGATTTTGGATGCAAACCATTGAGTAAGCAAAGCAATTTGTCAGGCAGTGAATTAGTTGAGGGGGCAGTACTCAAAGGCGGGCTTGTTATCATTAATAAGATCTTAGACCTCAAAACCAGGCTCGATAATGGAATGTAAATAAGGTATTGAGATCTTAGCTCCAGTCTATGGATAGAAATGGGCTGAAATGAGAGGTGATAATCTGGTTTCCTCAGTGCTGTTAATACTAGTCTTATACTATTGCATTCAGTTATTAGGGCTTTTACTTGAAGGGGAGAGCAGCAATTTTCACAATGACTACCAGTTAACCTCCACGGGGTAATAAAATTCAGCAAATATTCTCTAAGTACTTCCTTTATGCAAGATCTGTGCTGCACGAAAGAAAGAGAAATAGAAAAATCACAATCCTTGCCCTCAAGCACAGATTGACAGGCAATCCAGAAAAACAAACAACAGCAAAGACAATGTGCTGATTGCCAGAGGTAAATTCCAAGTGCTAGGGAACAGAGGGCAGACAGCGCTGAATTCTACCTCAAAGACATCAGCGGAGGGTCGCAGAGTGCGCTTCACAGGAGTGCTCCTGAGACCTGGGTCTTAAAGGACAAGTAGGAGTCGGCTAAGGGCATCCTTGAGGCTGGGGGTTAGGAAGAGCATTTGCAAAAACTCAAGTGTAAGTGCACGTGTGGAAGGGCAAATAGTTAGATGTGGTAGAAGCACAGGGAATACATATATGGTGATATCTGAGAAGCAGGTGATGAGGCTAGAAATGTGGGCCTGCGTGTCATACTGGGGTCGGGACTCCACCCCGCAGGAAACACAAGCGGTCATCAATGGGAGGAGTGTACAGAACAGTCGGGATGGAGAGGGTTGGGGAGAGAAGTGGGAACAGTGTGAGCAAAGGAGTGGAGGCAGGGTGAGCCTGACATGTCAGGTGTAGTGAGGGAACCTAGAATCTGATAGGAATGATCAAAACCTCCTTGGGGAGTCTATAACCAAGGATTCCCAGAAGAAGCCACATCAAGACTGGTAGAAAGGATGGAGATATGAAAAGGGCGCCCCCCACTCCCAGGAGTGAGTGGCCGCTGAGGGTCCAGAGGGTCAGAGAGGTTTTCCCTGAAAGGTGTGGGTTCTAAACCCCAGGCTGGGCATCCCAGCCTAGAGCACCGAGCCTAAAAGAAGCGCCCACATAGCCTTTGGCAGTGAGAAGAGGCAAGGTATCTGTCTGCAAGAAAGAGACGGGAGAGCTCAGAGACACAGGCATCCTCTTAAAGGGCCAATGCAGAAAATCTTGTTCACAGTCACATACCCTGGGCTTTGGCACAAGGAGGGCTGAGAGGACTAGAGTCACATGAGGGGAATGTGAAATTGGTGACCCTGGGGAGAGATGTGGTAGTGGACAGTCAGCAGAAACCCCAACATGAATCACTCTCCAACACTGCAGTCGTCATCTTTCCTGGGCGGAGCAGTCCCCTCCATGCCGCATCAGCCCCGGGGGGGGGGGGGGAATCAACTGCTTCATACTCGGGAATCTCTCTTGCCCCACCCTATGACTATTGGGCCCTGCTGAGAAGTAAGCAGCCTTGGACTGGAAGCAGGGGGCTGAAAAGACTCAGGGGGGTGACAGTGACTCAGTTGTCTGGTGTTGAGGCTAGAACTTTTCCTCCCACTTTCCAGAGAATATGACAGGTGATTTCTTCCCAACAGGAAATTCAGTAGAAACTGTCCAGGCTGTGGGCAGACCAAATCTCTGGGTTTCAGAGGCCACACCCACCAGACTCCTAGTGGCCACACCCTACTGAGATCTGTAAAAATATTCAGGACAGACCAGCACCTGGCGCCCTAGGGTGGGAGCCACACCCACTACCTTTCCTAGTTGCTGAATTGGCCTGGCCTCTAGATTCTACCAGAAGTTTATTCAGGAGCTGAACACAACAAGCAGCCAACAGACAGAAGCAGCAGGAGGCAGGTCTCAGGGAACCTTGGGCCTTTGTTGACTTGCCCCCAGGCCTGGGGCTTATAAAAGCCAGCCTAGGTGTGCAATTTTGGCGCCTAACCCCAGCAGAGGCAGCAGCAAACTCTGGATTGCTTATAGCTCCAAAAAGGTTACCAAGGGTGAGTAATGGGCAGTGTTTTACACTGGCTGCACCAGGTTCTCTCCTAAGAGGCCCAGAACCAACACATACAGTAGCCAGGTACAGAGACATACAGTAGCCAGGTACAGAGAATATCAGAGTAAGCCCCAACTATCCTTACGAGCAGCATATCCAAAGGAGAGCTTATCAGGCACCACACCCAGCTGAGGTAAATTCTACTTTCTATGGTCAACACCTGCACAGCACCTCACATGCATTGGATGAGGTAGAGCTTCACAGTCAGCCAGCCAAAGTCCTGCATATCCTTCCCTGCTAAGCTACGATCCACAAGGGATAGAGGTTTAGAGCACAGACATTCAAAGTGTGAGTTCCTTGAGCGTATTGTTGGGAGTGGTCAAAGAGCTTAGCCACCTTCTGTGGGGGGGGGGGGGGGGGCTGATCACAATCAGCCCCAGTAAAAGACTCTCTCAATCTTCCTCCCTGAGACCAGGGGCTCCCGAGCTAAAATAACTTCTGCAGAGGGGACTTTTGGCCCCACCTAAACTGAACCTGCTGCTACCTCACTGGGGAGAAATAGAATTGGAGTATCCAGCAGTGGCTGAAGGATTAGGCTCTGGAGTAGGGTCCATTTTCCCCATACTGAGCTCCTGACCAAGAGACCCCTGAAGCAAGAGGTCCCACTAACATTGTCCTCCTGACCTCAGCTGACCTAGCCCACCAAGCTTGCAACCTGTTGTCAGAGTCAAGAAGTTTCTTGGGAGGTAAGACAGTTCTGAGGGAGAAGAGTGCACGAGGAGTCGACATGGGGTAGAGAAAGGTACAGAAGCTGCTACGCACTTTATTTCCAAAGGCCAGTTTTATACCATGAATAATTCATGCATATGCCCCCCCCTTCTGCTGAAGTAAGCTATGGATAAGGCAGAAAGTTATACAACTGCGGGAGCAACTGCGCATGCCCTCCCACTTCTGGGTCATGTCCTTTGGCATAGCTACTGCACAGGTGTTCCAGGCTCCAGCTCATAGCTGGGCTCTCATACTCAACCCCCCTAGAGTTTGGGGCACCTGGCTTTCTCCATCAGGGTACTTCCTTGGGCCCAGAGGCCACAACAGGCTACTACTAGTCCCCCTGCTATGCCTGCTAAAATAAGCAAGGCTCATATCCAGGACATCCTCAGGCTCTCCCATCAGTGGGAGAAAGGGTTCTCTGACAGGGCCCGGATGGCTGACACTTCAGCACTCATCTCCCGCAAAGCCTCTCGGATCTACTTCTGATTATTGGAGATATACACACAGCAGCACAAGGGCACAAGTACCACCCTGTGCTGCAGTAAGCAAATCTAAGGCCATGCAGTTCTGCAAGACTACCTTCTGCATCTGGGTAGTCTCATCAAGGAGGAGACTCGGGGAATAGCCAGTGACATTCAAAGCTTGGGCTATGTGTTAGGCCAATGCTTCAGCCTGCAATTCTACATCAATAGTGTCATCCCCCAGTACAAAGAGAGCCAGAGGGTAAAACCACCAAGTAGCTCTCTTCTCCCTATGCCAGTGGTGATACATGGGGTCCCAATTCTGGGGCTTCTGTGGCAATATCTGTACCACCTTGCCAAATATAAACAGGTGACCCCAAGTACAGCAGTTAGTCTAATAAGCCGGCAGGTAGGGCCAGCCATACCTGCCACAGACCCACAACCCATCTTCTGGCAGAAAATCTGTAGGCTTCATACCTACAAGCTTTTGCTGATCCCACCAGTGATTCATGATGGCAGACACTATCAGGCTGACACACAAGTCTTTGGGCAGCCAGCCCATGGTACAGTTGGACACACTGTCATTGCTCTGCTCTATACAAAAAGGGGCTACCTGCAAAAGTTCCACATGAATCCCTGCCACCCACCCCCCAACCGTTATACACAGCTTTCCCCAGCAAGGGCAGTTCATTGTGGCGAGAATTCCAAAGAAGCATCTCAATAGTCCGTGATGCATGTTCCACTCTGGACCCGTGCGGTGGGCAGTCCAGTTGCGGTGGTGCAACTCAGTCCAGTTCTGGAGGGAGGCAGGGGCGATACGCCAACGAAGCCCCTCTGCTGTCTCTGCAGGCAGCTTGGTGCAAATCCAGCAATGGGATACCTGGTGCACCTGCACAAGAGTGTGGGCCCATGACATAAGACTGTTGCCAGCAGTCAACCTGGACGATGTGGCAGCAGAGAGTGAAACCATCATAGTCAAGTCCCGTCCCTCAGAGAGAATGCAAGCCACCCTCTTGTCCTGTGAGAGAATGGTGGCAGGTATTGAAGGGCCTCCCGATCGGTAATACCAGACTTGTACACCTGCAGTTGGGGGAAGGGGTCCCTCACTAAAAGCTACTGTGTACAGGGGCACGGGCCACAGTCTTCCAGCAACCACGCCTCTCAGAAGGGAGGAGGGAGCTGGAGCAGGCAAAGTTGCTCTCACCTCCACCGGCCAGGGTGCAAGGGTCAAGCCTTTCTCTAGGCCTGCTCCCCAGGGTTCCCATAATACTACCCACGGAGACCCGTCTGTGTTTAGTCTCCATGACCAGCTCCATCTTTCCTCCTGTCCCGGGGCCACCGTGAATGGAGCTGGTACCACTAGGGCTCCATCCTGTACCTGTATATGCAGGTTCATGGATTCCAAAGGAGTCACCTTAAGGCGACAAGTTGCCCCTTCCAGCATCCGATCCAAAAGGCTCTTTCCTGTTCGGAGAGAATGCTTATTCAGCAGCCACGCCGCGATAAGAAACTTCCGCTCCCACCACTTTCCTGAGGGCACCCGTGCTTTCAGCTTCTGCTTCAACAGCCCATTGAAACATTCACACATGATGGCAGCTCGAGGGCGATATGGCACATGCAACTGCCAGTGCACGTCATTGTCCTTAGCGCACTTCTGGGTAGCTTGCCCAGCAAAAAGGGTCCCTCAGTCACTAGCAGCTGCTAGTAGGTGGCCGTAGGCCACTGAAAGGCCCTGTAAAGCCTGTGTGATGTGCTCCTGATCAGCTCTGGCTACAGGGTAGGCATATCCCAAGCTGGTGGCAGTATCCACCGCTGTGAAGATATACCAGACTCCCCGGTCTTCTGGCATGGGGCCTACCTGCCATGATTACAGTGGCTTCTCCCCCCTCAGTATCTATCCTGAGGTGGTAGCCAGGTGCCTCCTCCGTGGGTATTGCTGTGCACACCACGGGCACTGCTTCATGGTCTCTTTGGCCTCTACCCAGGACACACATAGTCCCCAGTACTGCGCAAAAAGGCCCATTGTACGAGCCCCCACGTGCCCCAGCTTCTTTTGCAATCATGCTGTGATCGCGGCTGGCTCTGGGGTTTGCACAGTTGCTCGGACCCGTGCCAAGGCATCTGCAGCATCATTACCAGAAGCCTGCAAGGGTCTAGGCCCAGAAACATGGCAAATTATGGCTCCTTCCTGTAAGCACACTTCACAGGTCTTGCCACATCTCTTTCCCCTGCAAGGGGCGGTGGCCAATAAGCCAACCCTGAGCAGCCCAACAGGGCAACCACAGCATCAGGCCACTGTACACAGCCCAGCTGTCTGGGCAGATGTGCAGGTATCCAGTTTCTCTCATCAGGATCAGCCATACTGCTCATAGCTCAGCCCATTGACTGGATTGTTCTGCACCTGTCTCAACCCAAAAGGTCTCTGTTTGAGGCAGCAAGGCAACAGCTGTCTATATCCACAGCTGCCCCTTACAGGAGCCATCTGTGTACCACACTTCCATGGGGGGAGGCGGCTTCTCCTTTTGGTATGGACTCTCTTGCACTTTATCTGAGGTCGGCTCTATCGCCTGTTTCTCTGTTAACAAACTGTATCAGTCCCAGCAAAGAGTGTAGCTCCTGCATCAGGGGACTAGACGAGAACCACTAGCCCTGTGGTTTCAGATATGCACCCCACTTGGTCAAGGTGGGAGTCTGTGCTACCCCACTTCGAGGTCCTGTAGCCCAAGAACGAAGCCAGCCTTCGACCAGATATGTGGTCTGCACTGTGACTGGCTGTGGCCCTGTGGTACTCTCACAAGCCAGCAAGGTGGCGTACGTCGCTGCCAATTGCTTCTCAATGAGGGAATGCCATACAGCAGTTCCCTTCCACACCTGAGACCAAAAGCCAATGGCTATCTTCTGACTACCCTGCTTTTGCCAAAGACCCCAGCTAAACCCTGTCTCCTCGACTTGGACTGTCAGAAGGAATGGTAGGGCTGGGTCTACTCCCCGTAACGTCTGGGGTGTGCCATCACCCTCGTGGTGGCACTGAAGGCATGCTCTGCTTCAGGTGTCCAGTCCCAGGGCTCACCCTTCCAGGTCAACCGATACACCTGTTGGCCAAATGGTTTGGCCAACAAGGCCAAGTGGGATAGGAAGGTTCGCCAGAACCCTAGAAGGCCTATATAGGTCCGCAACTGTTTCATAGTTTCCGGTCAAAGTATGCTTGAACTTTGTCAATCGCCACCTCAGGCATCACCTTTGTTTTACCTGACCAAACAGCACTCAAGGACTTAACAGAGTAACGAGGTCCTTGGACCTTGTCCTCGTTGACAGCCCACCCCAGCCCATCAGGGCTTGTCGAAGGCCTTGGGCTGCCATTTTGAGATCTGCAAAAGAATCAGAGGTTAGCATCATGTCATCAATGTAACGGAACAATCGCACCATCTCAAGGTGGTTCCATGTGGCCAAATCTTGGGCCACTAGGCCATGACACAGAGTAGGATTATGCAAATATCCCTGTGGCAATATTTGAAATGTCCTTTGCTGGCCTTCCCACGTGAAGGCAAACTGCAGCATCAATGTCAATAGAAAAGAAAGCATTAGCCAAGTCAACTGCATACATAATATCAGCCCAGTTCCACTGACAACCAATCCATCAGCTCCGTGGTGTCCAGGACAGCAGTGCGCAGAGGCGGGGTGACCTTGTTCAGCTCTCCGTAGTCCACTTTCATATGCCAGGAACCGTTAGGCTTCTGGACAGGCCGCAAAGGGGAGTTGTATGGGCTGTATGTCCGCTGAATGACATCAGCTTTCTCCAGATTTAAAATGGTCCAGCCAATTTCCTCAAGGCCCCCTGGCAGGTGATACTGCCTCACTGACACAACTCGGGTTGCCTGGTGGAGGCGCAGGAGAGCACGGTGGGGATGCCCTCTCACCACCATCTTCACCACTCATACCCACAACTAGAATTCTCCCTGGGTGGTGCTTATAGCCAGCCCAGTTAGCACACTCACCTCCAGGGTGTATTCTGCAATAGGGGATATATAAACCTCATATGCCCTAGGAGGCAGTCTGCCAGTCCCCATAGTCACAGTGGTCTTATGAACCCATAGCTGATACCCCCCACAGCACTCTATGGTCACCAAAGGTCCCTGGAACAGGTACGGGTTGCCAAAACTCAAAGTAGAATCTGCGCTTGTATCCACCGAGGCTAAGATATGCTGGACATTGCAGGAGGACCGATAAATGGTTAATTCAACATGAGGCCTCTGGCCCTGGGCTCCTCGGCCCCTATCCCCACAGTCAGGCAGACAATTATCTAGAGCTGGCTGGACGCTTGTAAATCATGCCACACTTGACACCAGCTAATCTTCAGGAGCCCATCCTCAGTCCTGTGCATCGGGATGTCACTCCCCCTTCCCTTCCCATCTCGCAGTTGCAAATTCTCGCTTGCTTGTCCAGGGAGAACTGACCTTGGTGGCGCATATTCATGTTGCCCAGGCACTGCTCCAAGCTCTCCTCCCTGCACTGTAGCCAAGCTACCTGGCCCACCCCTTTTCTGTAGGTTGCTGGGACTTTCTGATCTAATTGCTCCAAAGTTCTCCAGATCTCTTCCGGCTGGGGATAGAGTCCTTCGGCAACATCCAGTTTGCCAGATAGGTTGCTACTGAATACCATAATGAGCTTGGGGGCCAAAATTCCGCCTGCTCCCCCACCCCCAGGCCGATGCCTCCACAGGGCAGGGCATTCCCCCGCACCACTCACTTCATTCTGAACACCTTGCTCACTGCGCCACTTGTCAGAGTCAAGAGGTTTCTTGGGAGGTAAGGCGAAGCCGAGAGAAAAGAGTGCACGAGGAGTTGACATGGGGGCAAGAAAGTTACAGAAGCTGCTACGCACTTTATTTCCAAAGGTCAGGTTTATAACATGCAGAAGAATTTGCACATGCACGACCCCTCTTTTGCTAAAGTAAACTATAGATAAAGCAGAAAGATATATAACTGAGCTGAAAGGAACGTTAAACTAGAAATTTTGACAAATTGCTGGAGACCAAATGCAGGCTAGGGAGAGGGTATAAAACTTTTGGCGGCCTCAGAAAGCTCCCTCGTTGACCCCATGGCTGGAAGAGAGAGACAGCAGCCACCATACCAGAGTACCTAGACTGTTTCCCTATTGGCAGGGAGAGTGTAAGGCTTCTAGGCTGTTTGAGGGACCATGCCCCAGGTATGCGATTTCTTAGTTCTTTGGGGATCTGTGTCCTAGAGTGTGGGGGGTCTAAGCATAGTTTGGGGCTCTGTTTCCTAGTATGTGAAGATATTGAATAAATATTTTGGGTCTGTGTTTCTAGGGTATGAGCCCTCTGAGGTACTTGGGAGTCTGGATCACAGGATGTGAGGTCACTGAGATGTTTGTGCTTCTCCGTCCCAGGCTTTAAAAACCTTGGGATGTTTGGGTGTCTGAGTTTCACTGTGTGAGGTCTCTAGGCTGTATCTCAAGCTGTGGGGCTTCTGATGCCCTTGAAGTTCTACTTTTTAGCGTATAACACCTCATACTTCCTAGTGTGTGCATGCTCTGAGCTGGTTTATCTTTGACACACGCTCTCTGAAGTCTTCGTGGATCCATTGCCATGGTTGTGAGGTGTTTGATATCTCAAGGGTCGGTGTTCCTGATTGTAAACATCTCAGAATCGTTGAGGTTCTCTCCTTGAATTTCAGGCCACGTTGCTGCTCCATGGTGTGTTTAGCTGTGTGCCAGGTTTCTGAGCAACTTAGCATGTATGTGCAAAATATGAGGTCAACAGATTTTTAGTACCTTGGCAGTATGCTAAATAGACAAGTAATTTGCAGAGTCTGTCTTTCGAGTTGTGAAATCTTAAAGGCTGATGGGAGCATTTTATCATACAGTGATAATAGCTGTTTGGGGGTTCTGTGTCCCAGGGTGCAAGGTGTCTGAGCTGCTTGAGGACCTTTGTCCAGGTTGTGGTATCTTTACTTTTTAAAATTAATTTTTAGAGAGAAAGAGAGAGGGGAGGGGGGGAGAGAGAGATCAATTTGTTGTTCTACTTATTTATGCATTCATTGATTAATTCTTGTATGTGCCCCGAGTGAACATTAAACCCACAACCTTGGCATAACAGGACGATGCTCTAAATAACTGAGCTACCAGGCCAGGGCCCAGGTCACGATATCTTTAATCTGTATTTTGTAAAATCTATATATCACGTGTGTTGTATCTGAGTAATTTGGATCTTTATTCATTGAGTGAAATCTCTGAGTTCTTCTGAGGCCTGTGGTGTGAGGTCTCTGAGCTTTTTAGGGATCTGTGTCCCAGATGTGAGGTCTCTAAGCTGCTTGGTGCCTGCCCTGTTTGGTAGGTTGCGAAATTTCCAAACTGATTTGTGTTCATTCCCTACTAGGTGTGAGGCCTCAAGCCCTTTGTGCTCCACCACCCCAGGGTGTGGGGGTGCCCAACCTTAGTTAGACTCTCCAGGAGGGTCAGCTTTTGATATTCTGAGGGTCTATGTCCTGGAGTATGGAAGCTTTGGCATTTTTTTTTTTTTTTTTTTTAGCAAGACAGAGAGAGACAGACAGGAAGGGAGAGAGATGAGAAGCATCAACTCGTATTTGCAGCACTTTAGTTGTTCACTGATTGCTTTTCATATGTGCCTTGACTGGGGGGCTACAGCGGAACCAGTGACCCCTTGTCAAGCCAATGACCTTGGACTCAAGCCAACGACCTGGGGCTTCAAGCCAGAGAGCTTTGGGCTCAAGGCAGCGACCATGGAATCATGTTGATGATCCTGCACTTAAGCTGGTGAGCCTGTGATCAAGCCAGATGAGCCCATGCTCAAGCCAGTAACCTCGGAGTTTCAAACCTGGGACCTCAGTGTCCCAGGTTGACGCTCTATGCACTGAACCACCACCGGTCAGCAGAGGCTTTGGCATTTAAAAAAAAATCTGTTGATTGATTTTAGCTAGAGAGGAAAGGAGGGAGGGAAGGAGAGACAGACAGACAGACAGACAGAAACATAGATCTGCTCCCGCATGTGCCCTGATCAGGGATTGAATCAGCAACCTCTGCACTTTGGGATCATGTTCCAATCAACTGAGCTATCCAGCCAGGGTAGCTTTGGCATTTTAAGGTTTTCAATCCTGGTTACTGTTTAAAGGTATGTTTCTGGTCTCTGAGTTGATTTAGTACCTATGACCAGATGTGAAGTCACTCACCTGTCTGAGTTTCTGTTCAGAATGACCACCCCCAATCACTTTGTGGCTGTATATCCTTAGATGTTACACATCTAAGGTTATTTGGGACATTTCATCATAGAATAAGATGTCTTCGAACTCTTTCTAGGACATGTCTCTGGGTGTTAAGTTTTCTATAATGCTTTTGTGGAAATTGGCCATGGAATGAGGATCTTTGAACTGATTTTTCTGTCCCAGGATCTGATGTTTGCATTCTTTAAGGGGTTCTGTGTCCCAAGGTCTAAGGTTTCAAATCTGTTTGAGATTCTGTGTCCATGGTATGAGAGGCGTAAGCCTGGGTGGGGTCTGTACTTACTACTGGGGGTTATGAGCTTTCTGTGGGTCTGTTTCAGGGTGTGTCATTCCTAAGGTGCTTGAAATCTGGTGTGTGACATGTCTGAGCATTTTGAGGATTTGTGTCTGTCTGGTGTATGAGGTGTCTGAAGTAACTGGTCATTCTCTTTCCAGGTTTTGAGATCTCTGAGATTTGGGCAGGTTTGTGTCAGGATTTGAGGTGTCAGAACTTTGAGGGGTTTGTATCTAAAGTATGAGGTATCTAAATTGTTTGCAGCTATGTTTCAGAGAACGAGGGCTGTGCTGTTGGGGATTTGTGTCCCAGGTTGTGAAATCCCTGCTCTTTGTTGGATCTCTGTCCCAGGGTGTGAGGTATCTGATTTTGGGAGGATTGGTATTCAGTCTGTGAGGTATCTGAGTTTTGGGAGCTCTGTTCATGATGGGAGGTTTCTGAGATTTTCATCACTCTATATCAGGATTTAAAGTTAGAACAAATTGGAGAGATGTTTCCATGGTGCATTATTACTGATGTGCCTAGATGCTCATATCCATGGGTGCGAAGTCTCTAAGATGTTTTAGTGTCTGATTTTTAGGGGGTGATGATTATTATAGTTGGGGTATTAGAAGGGATGAGCTGAAAGAATAGGAGGAATTTTTCTGAGAATGTGATGTACTTGTTCCAGCTTGGGTGATAATGTCAAGGTCTTTTTTGTGGGAGTGAGTGGCTGAGAAGATCGTTGGAAGAGAGGAGGTCTAGGAAGTGAGAGGCCAGGTCTCAGTGTGGAAGTGGAAAGATCGTTTAAGCGGAAATGAAATTACCAAGGTTCAAGGGAGGGGTGGTATTGGAGAGAGTAATAGTAATCTAGGAGCTAAAATTCTAGAGCAAAGAACTTTGGTAAATGACTTCAATAAATAGAGGGCTCTCATAACATGAGCATTAAAATAGATTTCAGGGAGAGTTGTTTAAAAGTATTCTCTGTACACTAAGGAGTTTAAAAAGAACTTTCCTATTGAAGAAGAAATGAGCTACTGTCATCACTTTGCAAAACCCTAATGAAATAATGGATCCAGGTAATAGCTATCTAAGACCACAATGTCGCAAGAGAATGAGCCAGTCATACATGCCTCATGATATAAGAACTCACAGAACCACCTATGAAGGATTCTTGCCCCCAAATTTAGCCTGTACCAGATCAATGTTTAGATCCAACTACCAGTTTATAGAAATCGAAGTGACAGAAGAACATATTGAACAAGACCATGAGAAGTAATCAGACTTTCTTCAGTTGTCTGCTCAAATGTTACCTCCTACATGAGGTCTGCCTTGACCATCTCATATTAAATAACAAGTCCTCCATATCTCTAACCACCTGACACTTCCTCTCTTTGTTTTTCTTTGCACTCAGTATGATCATTTAAGTTTCTTTTCTTTTTTTTTAAGAGAGAGAGGGAGAAAGAGACAGGAAAGGGAGAAAAAAAAGAGTGAGAAGCATTATCTCGTAGTTGCTTCACTTTAGTTGTGCATTGATTGCTTCCCGTACATACCCTGACAGAGAGTTCAAGCCTGGGACTTCAGTGTGAGCATCCTTGGTCAACGCTCTATCTACCGCACCATCACTAGTCAGGCTACACTTGCTCCATTTTAAGTGCTCAATATGTGGTTAATGGCTACCATATTGAATAGCGTAGATATAGAACATTTCCATCATTTAGAATGTTATATTGGACAGTGCTGATCTAGAATAACAGCAGAAAGCACTAGAAAATAAAAAAGAAGTTGGGTCTTGATTGGGTAATTCAGTTGGTTAGAGCATCGTCCTGATACGCCAAGGTTTTGGGTTCAGTCTCCAGTCAGGACACATACAGGAATCAACCAATGAGTGCATAAATAAATGGAACAACAAATTGATGTCTCTCTTCTTCTGACTCCCTCCCTCTCTCTCTAAAATCAACCAATAAATAAAAATTTTAAAAAGAGGCTGAAGAGGTAAAAGTCGTTGTCTCTGGGACTGTGATTTGGAGTAGGGAGGAACCGGCAGAAACCTTGCTTTTCACCAGAAGCTCCTCAGGATTGTGGGACTTATTCCCACGGTCATGAATTACTGGGATAAAAATATCTGAAGGTAAAAGGGTACAAGTTTTCAGTTATAAGAGAAATACATTCTGGGGGTCTGACATTCAGCATGATGACTATAGTTAACAATACTGTATTGTATACTTGAGAGTTGCTATGGCTCCCTTGTCTCAGCCATCAACATGCCATCCAGACTCAGGAAGACCCAGGAACTTCAGGCCATGTAGGCCATGCCACAGCGGCACTGGAAGCACCCAGGAGGCTTGGGTAATGTTGCTGGCTTACATTATCACAGAATCAACTTTGACACAGATTACCTTGGGAAAGTTAATATGAGGCATTACCACTTAAAGAAGAACCAGAGCTTCTGCGCCACTGTCAACCTTGATAAACTGTGGACCTTGGTCAGTGAGCAGACACAGGTGAATGCTGCCAAAAACAAGACTGGAGCTGCTCCCGCCATTGATGTGCTGCGATCGGCTACTACAGAGTTCTGGGGAAGGGAGGAAGATGAAGGGTGTTGGGGCTGGGGGAGCTCTACCCTTGCAGGTTGAAGCCACACGGAAGGAAGTTCACTCAATGTTCACAAGTGCTTTTCTCTTCGGGTCTGGGTGTAAGTTTTTTTGCATTTCTACCTCCCTACCTGTAGGGACCTTAGGCAGGTCAGAAACCTGCCTAACAAGGTCTTGGAGTTAAAGTTATGAGGGCTTTGGACAACTCTCTTGAAAAAAAAAAAAGCATGCAAGAGACACATAGAGGTGTTAGCCTATGACCTAATTTGAACCTTTTCATTTATAAAACGAGAATGCTAGCCTGACCTGTGGTGGCGCAGTGGATAAAGCGTTGACCTGGAACGCTGAGGTCACCGGTTCAAAACCCTGGGCTTCCCTGGTCAAGGCACATATGGGAGTTGATGCTTTCTGCTCCTCCCCCCTTTCTCTCTCTCTAACTCTCTCTTCTCTCTAAAATGAATAAATAAATTTTAAAAATTAACAAAAAAAGTGGTAAAATGAGAATACTACCTGTTGGAATTTCTGTAGGAGAAATCTGTCATGACGAACTATAGAGGATATTGGAGATCATCAAACATAAGGAAGCACAGAGGAAGAGACTTAGTTGATTTAAATAATGGGATTAAGAGGTGGCAGGAAGGTTTTTTTACTCAGTTAGATCCTTTGGATTTGCATCTTCCATAATGGTGCCTGGGGAGAAAGGTGAGGTGATGGGTTTTCCCGTAGTGTTTTCTGAAGACTTACAATATGGACGCTAAGGCCATGTATCTAAAACAGGTGGTCAGTAGTTGATAAAGAATTTTAAGACTTAATTTAACATTTGAGTCCTACTGGACAAAAATGTGTACAGTGTCTGAGGATCAGATGGAGTTCGAAATTTAGATCCAAACAGCTTTGTGACTTAGGCTTAGTTCAATTTTCTTATCTTTAAAATGTAGGTGAAGGCACCTACTTGAAGATCATGCGGATTAAGTAAAATGCAAAACATATATTAACAACAACAGCCTTGGCCAGTTAGGTTAGTTGGTTAGAGCACTGTTCTGATATACCAAGGTTGAGGGTTCAGTCTCTGGGCAAGGCACATACATGAAGTAACCAATGAATGCACAAGTAAGTGAAACAACAAATCAACGTTTCCATCTATCCCTCCCTTCCTCTTTTTCTCAATAAAAAACAACAGCAACAACAAAAGAAAGTTGCTATGAGAGTAGAGATTTAATATTCTCACCATATCAACAATAAAATAGTAATTATGTGAGGTGAAGGTTATGTTAACTCAACTTATTGTGGTAAACATTTCTCAATATCTACATCTATCAATCATCACATTCTACACCTTAAACTTATGCAATGTTATATATCAATTATATCTAAATAAAGCTGAAAAAAGAAGTCCCAAGGAAAACTTACTTGCCCAGCCCCCACTGGAGAGTTAGATTTTCTTCTTCTCCTTCTTCTTTCCTTCTCCTTTTCCTTCCCTACCCCTTCTTTTTTTCCCCATTGAGGTGAAATTCACATAACATAAAATTAACCACTATAAAGTGAGCAATTCAGTGGCAATGAGTATATTTACAATGTTGTGAACCGCCACCTCTATCTAGTTTCAAAACATTTTCATCACTCCAAAAGGAAGCCCTGTATCCATGAAGCGGTTGCCACCCCTGCCCTAGCCCTTAGCCCCTGAGAACCACCAGTCTGTGTTCTGTTTCTGTGGATTTACCTGTTCTGAAACCATACAGTATGCATCCTTTTGTGTTTGGGTTCTTTCACATAGCATAATGTTTTCAAGGTTCATCTGCACTGCAGCATGTATCATGTAGCATGTTCTTCATACCTTTTTTGTGACTGAATATTATTTCATTTGCATGTATATACCATGTTTTGTTTCTCCATTCATTTGTTGATGGACATGTGGGCTGTTTCTACCTTTTGGCTGTTGTAAATAGTGATGCATGCGCAGGTATTTGTTGAGTACCAGTTTTCAGTTCTTTGGGGGAATCTACCTAGGAATGGAATTGTTGGATCAGTTGTAAATCTATGTTTACCTTTTGAAGAACCACCTGTTTTCAAAGCAGCTGAATCATTTTACATTTCACCAGCAGTATGAGGGTTCCAATTTCTCCACATCACCCCGAGGTTGCCAGCTTGAGCGCGGGCTCATCTGGTTTGAGCAAAACTCACCAGCTTGGACCCAAGGTCGCTGGCTCAAGCAAGGGGTTACTCGGTTTGCTGAAGGCCCGCGGCCAAGGCACATATGAGAAAGCAATCAGTGAACAACTAAGGTGTTGCAACGAAAAACTGATGATTGATGCTTCTCATCTCTCTGCATTCCTGTCTGTCTGTCCCTATCTATCCCTCTCTCTGACTCTCTCTCTGTCTCTGTAAAAAAAAAAAAAAAAAATTCTCCACATCTTTCTTTGCCAGCATTTCTTTATTTAATTTTATATTTTTAAAATTATATTGCCTGACCTATGGTGGCGCAGTGGATAAAGCGTCAACCTGGAACACTGAGGTTGCCAGTTCAAAACCCTGGACTTGCCTGGTTAAGGCACATATGGGAGTTGATGCTTCCTGCTCCTCCCCCCTTCTCTCTCCTCTCTCCCTCTCTCTCTGTCTATAAAAATGAATAAATTTAAAAATCTAAAAAAAAATTGTTTTTTAAAAAAAATTTATTAGCCCTGCCAGCTGGCTCAGTGGTAGAACGTTGGCCTGGCGTGTGGAAGTCCAGGGTTTGATTCCCAGCCAGAACACAGGAGAAGCACCCATTTGCTTCTCCACCCCTCCTCCTCTCCTTCTTCTCTGTCTCTCTCTTCCCTTCCCACAGCCAAGGCTCCACTGGCCCGGGTGCTGGGGACAGATCCATGGCCTTTGCCTCACATGCTAGAATGGCTCTGGCCACTGCGAGAAACGCCCCAGATGGGCAGAGCATCGCACCCTGGTGGGCATGCCGGGTGGATCCTGGTCAGGCGCATGTGGGAGTCTGTCTGACTGCCTCCCTGCTTCTCACTTCAGAAAAATACAAAAAGAAAAAATTGTTTTATTATAGCCATCATAGTGAGGATGGTATCTCATTGTGGTTTTGGTTTGCATTCTCTAGTGACAAATGATGCTGAGTATCTTTTTATGTATTTCCTAACCATTTGCATGTCTTCTTTGGAGAAACATCTATTGAAGTTCTTTGCCCATTTATTTTTTTATTTTTTAAATGTATTTATTAATTTTAGAGAGGAAGGGGGAGAGAGAGAGAGAGAGAGGGAAACATCAATCTGTTCCTGCATGTGCCCTGACCACGACTGAACCCACAGCCTCTGCATTTCGGGATGGTACTCCAACCAAGCTATCAGGCCATTTAAAAAATCAAATTGTTTTTCTGTTTGTTGTTATCAGTTTGGTTATATTCTGAATACCAGACCCTTATGATTTGCAGTTACTTTCTCCTCTTCTGTAGGTTGTCTTTTTGCTTTGATGATGTTGTTTTTTGCACATTTTCAATTTTGATGAAATTCAATTTATATGTTTTTTCTCATTGTTAACTGTATTTTTTTTTTCATTTTAAAAATTTATTTATTGAGCCTGACCAGGTAGTAGCAGTGGATAGAGCGTCGGTCTGGGATGTGCTGAAGACCCAAGTTTTAAACAAAACCTGAGGTTGTCAGCTTGAGCGTGGGATCATAGACATGACTCCCTGATTGCTAGCTTGAACCCAAAAGTCGCTGACGTAAAGTCCAAGGTCGCTGGCTTGAGCAAGGGGTTACTCAGTCTGCTGAAGGCCCGCAGTCAAGGCACATATGAGAAAGCAATCAATGAACAACTAAGGTGCTGCGACGAAGAAATAATGCTTATCTTTCTCTCCCTTCCTGCCTGTCTGTTCTTGTCTGTCCCTCTCTCTCTCTTTCTCTTTCTCTATCGCTAAAATATATATATATATTTAGCGAGAGAGGAAGGGAGAGAGGGAGTGAGAGAGACTGAAACACTGATTTATTCCTGTGTGTGCCCTGACTGAGGACCGATCCTGCAACCTCTGCACTTCCAGATGATGCTCTAATCCAGTGGTCCGCAACCCCCGGGCCGCGGACCGGTACCGGGCCGTGGGCCATTTGGTACCTGTCCGCAGAGAAAGAATAAATAACTTACATTATTTCTGTTTTATTTATATTTAAGTCTGAACGATGTTTTATTTTTTAAAAATGACCAGATTCCCTCTGTTACATCCGTCTAAGACTCACTCTTGATGCTTGTCTCGTGAGTTCAACAATTATATTTTAAAATCCCACAGTTTTTACGCCAGTCGCATAATTTTATTTTGTGCATTTATCTGTCCCACCCTAAAGACCGGTCCATGAAAATATTTTCTGACATTAAACCGGTCCGTGGCCCAAAAAAGGTTGGGGACCACTGCTCTAACCAATGAAGCTATCTGGCCATGGCAACTGTACTTTTAGTATCATACTTAAGAATCCACTGTCGCTCTTTGTGGCATCTGCTGCAAGGATGAAGACCATTCACAGCAATCAGACTGTCGACATTCCAGCAAATGTGAACATCACTCTGAAGGGACGCACAATTATTGTGAAAGGCCCCAGAGGCACCCTGTGAAGGGACTTCAATCACATCAATGTACAACTCAGTCTCCTTGTAAAGAAAAAGAGGAGGCTCCGGGCTGACAAATGGTAGGGAAAGAGAAAGAACTGGCCACTATTTGCACTGTCAGCAGCCCTGTACAGATCATGATCAAGGGTGTTACACTGGGCTTCTAGTATAAAATGTGGTCTGGGCATGCCGACTTTCCCATCAATGTCGTTGTCCAGGAGAATGGTTCTCCTTCTGAAATTGGAAATTTATTGGAAGAAAAATTCACCTGCAGGATTCAGATGAGGCCAGGCATTGCTGTTGAGTATGTCAAGCCCAGAATGATGAGTTGATTCTTGAAGGAAATGATACTGAACTTGTATCAAATTCAACTGCTTTGATTCAGCAAGTCAGAACAGTTAAAAACAAGGATATCAGAAGATTTTTGGATGGCAGCTATGTTTCAAAAAAGGAACAATTCAGCAGGCTGATGACTAAGACCTAAGTTGTCCAGCAATAGAAACAGCATGATACTGAATGATTCCTCAGACTTATTTGTGATATTTTCTTTATTTATTTTTTTTACAGAGACAGAGAGTGAGTCAGAGAGAGGAATAGACGGGGACAGACAGACAGGAACGGAGAGATGAGAAGCATCAATCATTAGTTTTTCGTTGCGCATTGCGACACCTTAGTTGTTCATTGATTGCTTTCTCATATGTGCCTTGACCACGGGCCTTCAGCAGACCCAGTAACCCCTTGCTTGAGCCAGTGACCTTGGGTCCAAGCTGGTGAGCTTTGCTCAAACCAGATGAGCCCGCGCTCAAGCTGGCGACCTCAGGGTCTCGAACCTGGGTCCTCTGCATCCCAGTTCAACGCTCTATTCACTGTGCCACCGCCTGGTCAGGCTTATCTGTGATATTTTAAAGATTCAATAAAGCCATGTATTAATTTGGAGGGGGAAAGAATCTACTATCAAATCCAAGGTCATAAAGATTTTCTAGAGGCTCTTCTTGGGGTGGCCTCACCTCATGGCTCTTGGTGTCTTGGGAAAGCTCCACTTTGAGATGAACATTGCTAGGCCTCGTTTTCACTTTCTAGCTCCATCTCCATTTTGGCCGTGAGCCCCAATGGTAAAAAGACCACCCCACTATCCAGGATCCTTCCCTGTGTGCCCAACTGCCATGTGACCAAGTCAACCTATGCCTCTTCCCCAAGATTTTGCATTGTCATCATCCATGCTGCTGCCTCTGGCTATAGAAGGGCAGCAGTGAATGGACCTAGACTTGGTTGAAGGTGTTGAGTACCTACCACCCAGTACTAGAGCAAAATTTAAATGATCTCCAAATCCTTAAGAATTCAGCAAACTGAATTTTTAGCAAATTAGCTTTTGTAGGTTGGGTTCTAGGAGATTTGATGGTTTGGTGAATTGCCATTTAGTCTATTGAGTTTTTATTTTTTTATTTTATTTTTATTTTTGACAAAGAGAGAGGGACAGATAGGAACAGACAGACAGGAAGGGAGAGAGATGAGAAGCATCAATTCTTTGTTGTGGCACCCTAGTTGTTCAATGATTGCTTTCTCATATGTGCCTTAACTGGGGGGAGAGGGTTACAGCAGAGCAAATGACCCCTTGCTCAAGCCAGTAACCTTGGGCTCGACTATGGGGTAACGTCTCATGTCTGTGATCCTACGCTCAAACTAGTTACCCCATCCTCAAGCTGGTGAGCCCACGCTCAATCCAGATTAGCCCGCGCATAAACTGGCAACCTCAGGGATCCGAATCTGGGTCCTCAGTGTCCCAGTCGGACACTCTATCCACTGCGCCACTGCCTGGTCAGGCTAGTCTATTGGGCTTTTAAAAGAAAATGCTATTTTTTTATAACGAAGAAATAACAATATAGATGCATATCTGCTGCTTTTTATTTATTTATTTATTTAATTTTTTTGCATAAAGAAACACAGGAAGGATAAACCATAGATGAATGCAATTGTTCAACTCCAGAGTGAGGGTGGACATCTGGGAACTCTGAAAACAGCTAGAATTCAGAGGCCAGGGCAGAGTACTATGGAGGAGGGAGCTGCACAGAAAAACAAAGCTCTGGAGATCTACAAAGTGTTCCCTTCAAGTCTTTTCAATCAGCACACATATATGAGAAAACTGCCTAAGGCCAGGGAAAGGCCACTGAAGAGGATCAGAAGGAACAATCCTCAAAGGTAGGAACAGTTCATCCCCAGTGCAGGTCTGAGTGGAAAAATATACTAACACAGGAGGCACTGAATAAGGATTCAGAAGGGTTAGCTGCTCTAGAATATAGATCAGGGGTCCCCAAACTACGGCCCGCGGGCCACATGCGGCCCCCTGAGTCCATTTATCCGGCCCCCACCGCACTTCCAGAAGGGGCACCTCTTTCACTGGTGGTCAGTGAGAGGAGCACAGGATGCAGATGCTGTATATGAAGTACTGTATATGGCAGCACCGCAAAGCGCGGCGTCGCTCACTACAGTACTACTTCTGGTGACGCGGGACATACGCGTCACAGCTCTGGAAGCGTGTCATATCACGTGTTACGGCTAGCAGTGACAAATATGGAACCGACATTGACCATCTCATTAGCCAAAAGCAGGCCCATAGTTCCCATTGAACTAGTCAGTTTGTTGATTTAAATTTACTTGTTCTTTATTTTAAATATTGTATTTGTTCCCGTTTTGTTTTTTTACTTTAAAATAAGAGATGTGCAGTGTGCATAGGGATTTGTTCATAGTTTTTTTACAGTCTGGCCCTCCAATGGTCTGAGGAACAGTGAACTGGCCCCCTGTGTAAAAAGTTTGGGGACCCCTGATCTAGATTATCAGTCAAATTTGCCTTGGACTAAAGGCTATTCAGGCCCTCCCTAAAAAACCTAAAGCCCTGGCGGGGTAGCTCAGTTGCTTAGAGCATTCTTCTCATACAAGTTTGTGGGCTGGATCCCCACTCAGGACCCATATAAGAATCAATCAATGAATGAATAGATTGAGTGAAACAACAAATCGATGTTTCTCTCTCTTTCAAATCAACAAATTAAATTAAATTTTTTTTAAAAACTTAAAAGCAGGCCTCAAAAGGATCAAATAGATTAGCTGTGTCCCAGAACAATCCTTCCCTCCCCTTTGTTTTGAGAGAGAGCGTTAAGAAGGGAGAGAGGGTAAGAAGCATCAACTCTAGGTTGCTTTCATGTTAGTCACCAGGGTGAAGCAAGGTCCCTTACTCAAGCCAGTGACCTTGGGCTTTTCATGTCAGCCACCTTTAGGCTCTAGCTGGTGAGCTTTGAGATCATGTGGATGATTCTCCTGCAACTCAACCTAGCCACCACGCACTGATGAGCCCATGCTCGGAACCAGTGACCTCGGGGCTTAAAACTGGAAACATCAGTGTTCCAAGTTGACTCTTTATCCACTGCAACACCAGTGCTCAGGCTAATCCTTCCCAATTTTTTAAGTACAAAAATATCCCACACACTCAACAAGGTAAAATTTACAATGCCTGGTACGCAGTAAAATATTATCAGGTATGAAAAGAAGCAGGAGAATATAATACACATGGAAAAAAATATAATCCAAAGAAAATGACCCAGATGATTGGTCCAATGGACAAATGGGTTTAAACTAACTTTATAGATGTAATCCTTATGTTCAAGAAGGTGGAGAAAAGCATGAGCATGGCTGAAAAAAAGTCCCCCAGAAAGACCCTACTCCCCCCCCCCCCCCCCCCCCCCCCCCCCGCCTCTTGCTCCTGAACTCAAAAGCTGAGATCCAGTTCTTTTTTGAGAAACTATGGCCGTGACTCATTGAATAGTGGAACTTGCTGGATATCTGCTTTCTGGAACTTGCCAGAAATCCACCATCCAGAGTGTCAAGGAAAGCTGTTCATGGGAAGGTGAGTCAGCAGAGGCACTCTGCTACAAAACTCTATGTGAGGAAAGCTGTCAGGGGAAGTTTCTGGCCACCGGGCGCTGCTTCCTGCCTCGCACTGCAAGAACTGGGAAATGGAGAAGTTGTAAGTGCTTCAGAAGCCAGAGGCATACATATCGCTACTAAACTGATGGGAGATTCCAGGAAGAAACTGCTGGCCACTGGGTGCTGGTGGTCACCATGCATTGCAGGAGCCAGTCACTGGAGAATCTGTGATGCTTCAGGACCCTGGGGCTGGAGAAAGCTATGTATGCTGCAGAAACTGCTCAGAGGGCCCACCAGAAACTGGAAGCAAAACCATTCTCCTTCTTGTGGTGGCTTTCCAGTGCCCTCTACTGGCAAAGCTCTAATACTGACTGGCAAAGGAAAAATATTTAAACGTTATCAGAGCCGTTTTTCATAGAACAGGCAGAAAGAATGAATTTGAAGCCAAGAGACAAAAATCAGTAAGAGGCATAGTCCACCTCTTTGATTACTCAGCCTCCACATACACCCTTCCACACACATGTGAATATTCATACAACAAAACAACTTTCTAAGATATATCTAACAAGATATAGCTATCCTTCTCACAAGAAAAGTTTCACTCTTTCCCAAAAATGATGAAACACATAATCCCGAGTCATTATATCCATTGCTGCTTATTTATTTTTTATTATTTATTTAAAAACTAAATTTAATGAGGTGACATTGGTCAATAAGAGTACACAGGTTTCAGGTAAATATTTCTATAGATTTGAATTATTTATTGTGTTGTATGCTCATTATCCAAAGTCAAATAATTTTCCATCACTGTATATTCGTACACCTTTACTCCCTTCCCCCCCACTCTGGTAACCACTTCACTTTTCTCTATGTCTGTGAGTCTCCTTTTTATATCCCACCTATGTGTGAAATCATATACTTCTTGGCTTTTTCTGATTTGCTTACTTCACTTAGCATAATGTTCTCAAGGTCTACCCGTGTTGTCGTGAATGGCAACATATCATCATTTCTTATGGCTGAGTAGTATTCCATTGTATATATGTACCACATCTTCTTTATCCATTCTCTATCAAGGGACATGTTGTTTGTTTCAAAGTCTTGGCTACCGTGAATAATGCTACGATAAACATGGGGGTGCACATGTCTTTGTGTACCAATGTTTTTAAGTTTTGGGGGTAGATACCCAGTAGAGGGATTGCTGGGTCATATGGTAGTTCTACTCTTAATATTTTGAGGAGCTGACATACTTTCTTCCATAATGGCTGTATCAGTTTACATTCTCACCAGCACTGAATGAGAGTTCTTTTGAGTTCTTTTTTCTCCACAGCCTCTCTAATTCTTATTCCTTTCTTGTTGATAACAGCCAATCTAACAGATGTGAGGTGGTATCTCATTGTAGTTTTGATTTGCATTTCTCTGATAGCTAGAGAAGATGAATGTCTTTTCATATATCTATTTTTTGTTTATATGTCTTCATTATAGAAGTGTCTGTTCATTCCATTGCTGTTTATATTAATTATTCCTCAAATTTGGTCACAGTCTAATATTTTATCACCTAAAGACAAAATTATAAAATTAATTTACAACAACTATTTGTATATAAAATCAAAATAGGGCCTGACCAGGTGGTGGAACAGTGGATAGAGCATTGACTTGGGATGCTGAGGACCCAGGTTCAAAACCCCGAGGTTGTCCTGGCCGGTTGGCTCAGTGGTAGAGTGTCAGCCTGGCATGCAGGAGTCCCGGGTTCGATTCCTGGCCAGGGCACACAGGAGAAGCGCCCATCTGCTTCTCTACCCCTCCCCTTCTCCTTCCTTTCTGTCTCTCTCTTCCCCTCCTGCAGCCAAGGCTCCATTAGAGCAAAGTTGGCCCAGGCGCTGAGGATGGCTCTGTGGCCTCTGCCTCAGGTGCTAGAATGGCTCTGGTTGCAACAGAGCGATGCCCCAGATGGGCAGAGAATTGCCCCCTGGTGGGCATGCCACGTGGATCCTGGTCGGGCACATGTGGGAGTCTGTCTGACTGCCTCCCCGTTTCCAACTTCAGAGAAAATACAAAAACAAACAAATAAACAAACAAAAAAAACCCCGAGGTTGTCGGCTTGAATGCAGGCTAGCTAGGCTTGAGCATGGGATCATAGATGTGATCTCATGGTCGCTTGGCTGGAGCCCCCTGGGCAAGGCACAAATGAGAAAGCAATCAATGAACAACTAAGGTGTCACAACTACAACTTGATGCTTCTCATCTCTCTCCCTTCCTGTCTCTGTCTTGCTATAAACAAACAAAAGAATAAATAATGGGAAGGAGACAGAAAAATAAGTGACTAGCATATACAAATAAACACATAAATACAAACAAGAAGAAAACAAGCAAAGCTACAATAGTACTCATTTCTGCAATTGATCACAAGGCTGTACTCTATTGCCATGTTTGGCTCCCTTCTTACATTATCCATGCTGCAGTGGAGTCATCCAAACTTTCATTCTCAAAGAGTCTGAGTCCTCAATCATCCTGTTGTTTTGGTTGTTGTAGCTCACCATTGACTTTTACTATTTGGCATAGAAGTACTCAGTGGTGCCTCAGATACTCCTCTGCCTCAGATACTCCTCTGAGCTGCAAGCATAATCCTCCTTGCCTCCACTGTGTAGCAGCAATCTATTTCCCTTTAGTAGTGAAGATCAATCACTGTAGTCAGCAAATTAACTCTACTTCCCCTCCTTTTTTTACCTGTAGTTTCTCTGGCATAGAAGCCAAAACTTTCCAAAATCTCTTTCTTTTCAAATCAATGGAACCATTGTTTTGCCTCACCCACTGGCAAAGCGGACTTATTAGAATTTAGGGCATAGTGTCCCTAACTTTGTTAGGGTCTTTCCACAAGTACACAGTTCAACTTTCAGGATCAAGATCCTATTCTTTCCCCATAAATGCCCTGATTTTAACAGTAGACACTGCAAGGTTGAGAGCTTAACTTGCCTTGTAATCCAGCCAGTTGCCCGATGAGATTCTCTGTATGATTCTCCGCAACTTCAGCCCAGCAGCAGCAGGAGATAAGGTTCTCTTTCAGGGCACACCTAGAAGCTTTCAGATCATTTATGTGGTGCTTGAGCTAGGAATTCCAATCCTTGAGCTTATCTTTTCTTTTCAGAGAGAGAGAGAGGGGAGGGGGAAGGGAGAGACATGAGAAGCATCAACTCATAGTTGTGGCACTTTAGTTGTTCATAGAAAGCTTTATTATACGTGCCTTGACTGGGGGGCTCCAGCCGAGCCAGTGACCCCTTGCTCAAGCCAGCGACCTTGGGCTTCAAGCCAGCAACCATGGGGCCATGTCTGTTGTAAAGCAAGTAGCCGCGGCCATCATCACAGCCGCCTCCTGGCCCATGCAGGTTCGTATTGGATTCGGACAGTCGGTAAAGAAACAACGGAGCCACAAACTGGTGGGCCATAGCCTTTAATCCTAGCTTGCACCCGGCGGGCAAGTAAAAACACACACTGGGCTCCAAAACCCAATCACATTCAGTGCTCACAAAGCCACTGACTTATCCGAGTTTCCTAGAATCAAAGGTTTCTAGCTCTCCAGCCTTATTCTCCTCAGTTCCCCATCTCCTTCCTTATCCCAGATACAAACTCTGTACAAACTGGCATCTCACTCAGCACTCCGCCATCTTGGCTGCTTTTCCTGGCCTCCTCCACGTGGCCTCCTCCCGCTGCTGGCTCTACTCTCTCTGTTCTCTCATGCTAACCTCAGGAACCAAGAGCGCCAAACTCCCGCTCCGTTCCCATTTTATAGTGTAGAAATCCAAACCCTTAATCCAATATACATAATAGGGAAGTCTCTAATACAAAGTCACTTCTCTGAGGCATGATAGGATTGTACCACCTCACACCAAAAAGGGTGGGACAGGCTTAATCCCAAAACCAAGCCTCAGGCTACAACAATTCTCAACACACATTAATATCACCTGGGCAATGGCCTCTTTAACAAAGTGAGCATAATACATTTTATCTGCCCAACATCTGTGATCCCACATTCAAGCTGGTGAGCCCACACTCAAGCTAGATAAGCCCATGCTCAAGCTGGCAAACTTGGGGGTTTTAAACCTGGGTCCTCAGCATCCTAGGCCAATGCTCTATCCACTGGTCAGGCTGAGCTTATCTTTTCTTGTACCACTTTGTCCAGAGACATTAGGAGCAATCAGCCAATCTTATTATACTCCTTAGTTTTCCAAAACTGTTCGAAGGTATTGTATACAGTCACCCAGCTCCTTGCTTCTTAGAGGTTGATTATATATCCAATAAAAATATTTTGAGTGTTTCCATAGACATAGAGTCATTAATGCCTTTAAATTATTTTATATTAGAGAGACAATTCCAGAAACTTCAGAACCAGTTCAGAAACCTCATTCTTAACATTCTGTTTCTCTAAACCCCACTCCCAGTACCAAAATCTGTATTAGGATTTCTTCAGAGAAACAAAATCAGAAGTATATATTCATATATAAAGAGATTTTTTTTTTACAAGGAATTGATTGGTTCATGCAATTAAGGAGGCTAAGAAACCCCAAGTCTTCAAGCTGGAGACTCAGGAAAGCTGATGGTGTCTGTATTTCCAGTTCAAGTCCGAAGGCAGGAGAAGACTGATGTCCGGGCTCAGAAACAGGCAGAAAGAGAGTGGATTCTTTGTTACTTGGCCTTTTTGTTCTATTCAGGCCTTCAGTGGATTGGATGACTCACTTTGAGAGGCATCTACTTCCTTAGTTTACTCATTCAAATGTTAATCTCATCCAGAAACACTCTCATAGGCACATACAGAATAGTGTTTAACCAAATATCTGGTCTCGCCATGGCTGAGTCATATTGACACATAATATTAAGCATCACAGGGACTTAGATTTCCAAACAAGCAGAGCTCAAAGTTGCCAAGATGGGAAGCAAACATTCCATAAGGAGGTTATTAGATATAATAGTGACAGGAGCCACTCTTACTTCTACCCTTTGATTTGAGGACCTCTTTATACTGGCTATGGGGGAGAAAGAACTATATATTGGTCTCTGATTTAAAGTATATATTGCATCCTATAAAACCAAATCTCATTATTTCAGGGTGTTGCTTCATAACTAGCATCAGAACTGAGTCTCCAAAGCCATTCCATCTTTCAATTAGGCCAGCAGATGATGTGGTATGTGGTGAGACCAGTTAATTCCACAGGCATAAGCCCATCACTACACTTCCTTTGCTGTAAAATCAGTTTTTGGATCAGACGCAATGCATCAGTAGAAGCGTCCACAGATGGTGGTGATGGCACAAACATTATGGGCAGGGAAGGGAAAACCATCTCCAGGAAAATGTGTCTGTTCCTGTGAAGATGAATCTCTGAATCTCTGCTCCTCTCCATGATGAAAGAGGTTGAATATAATCAACCTGCCTGCGGTGGCTGCCTGGCTGGTTTGCAGAGAGAATAGCGCCATATTGAGGACTCGATTGAGGTCTCTGCTGATGGCAGATTAGGCACACTGCGTTAGCATTAACCACAGCAGCCTCAGTAAGGGGAAGTGCGTGTTGTTGAGCCCAGGCACGGTTTCCATTCCTGCCACTTTGTTCACGGGCTGCTATGCACTGAGTTGTGTCCCTCCAAACAAATACGTTGAAACCTTAATCCTGAAAGTGATGACATTTGGAAATGGGGTCTTTGGAAGGTGTTGCTCAAATAAGTTTGCAAATATGATGTATATGTTTGCTCGCTTAGAGTTTGCACTGGGTGTGGGAGACAGGCTGTAAGCCGGCAAAGTCATTATAGTGTAAGAGTAGGGGTCGGGAACCTTTTTGGCTGAGAGAGCCATGAATGCCACATATTTTAAAATGTAATTCTGGATGTGAGGGCGATCTGGCTGCGACATCTGTCACCCCATTGATCGCCAGGGTTGATTTGGCTGATCTGGCTGACTAGGCGGGTGTCCCCTTCCTCCTTCACCGCTCCATGTGCGTCCCTCCCGAAGCTGCGCACTCGGTCGAAAAGGATGACCTTCCCCGCTAGAGGAGAGGACCGTTCTTCGGTCAAGGGTATACGAGTAGCTGCGCTCCCCTGCTAGAACCTCCAAACAAGTCTCAAGCTCCATTTGTTTTAAAAAAATTTATTAAAAAAAAAAAATGTAATTCCGTGAGAGCCATACAACAACCCGTGTACGTTTGGCATTATTCAATAAAAATTTGGTGTTGTCCCAGAGGACAGCTTGGATTGGCTCCAGCCACCCGCAACCATGAACATGAGTGGTAGGAAATGAATGGATTGTAATACATGAGAATGTTTTATATTTTAAACGTTATTATTTTTTTTATTAAAGATTTGTCTGCAAGCCAGATGCAGCCATCAAAAGAGCCACATCTGGCTCGTGAGCCATAGGTTTCCGACCCCTGGCCTAAGGCTTAGTTTTAAGACTAAGCCTTTCCCATCCTTTTAATACTAAGATCTTCTCAAAACTAAGCTTTTCCCCACATCCTTGACTGTTGCATGATGTGGGGTGGTGCACTCTTTTTTTTTTTATTTAATTTTTTTATTTATTTATTCATTTTAGAGAGGAGAGACAGAGAGACAGAGAGAGACAGAGAGAGAGAGAGAAGGTGGGAGGAGCTGGAAGCATCAACTCCCATATGTGCCTTGACCAGGCAAGCCCAGGGTTTCAAACCAGTGACCTCAGCATTTCCAGGTCGACACTTTATCCACTGTGTCACCACAGATCAGGCGGGGTGGTGCACTCTTATGAGGAATCCTATTTATGCCTCAGATAAATGGCTTTGTATCAGAGACTTCCTTATTTGTATACTGGCTTAATGGCTTTAATTTCTACACTATAAAATAAGGCAGACCGGGGGCACTCTCGCTCAGATCCTGCCATCAGCATTGCAGAGGAGAGGCAGCCAAGATGGCGAGTGCTGAAAGAGAAGCCAGTTTGTGCAGAGTTTGTGCAGAGAGAAGGAGATGGGGAACAGAGGTGAATAAGGCTGGTGAGATAGAAACCTTTGATTCTAGGAAACTCAGATGAGTCAGTGGCTTTGGGAGCCCTGAATGGAAAGGGAAGTGTTTCTCCACTGTGTGTATTTACTTGCTCCCCGGGTGCGAGCTAGGATTAAAGGTAATGGCCCACCAGTTCTTGGCTCTGTTGTTTCATTACCATCTGTCCGAATCAAATGCGAACCTGCACAGGCCAGGTGGCTGTGATGGTGACCGCGGCTACAGGCCTTACAGATCATTAGGTAATGAAGGTGAAGCCCTTGTGATGGGATTAGTGCCTTTATAAGAAGAGACATAAGAGACATCTCTCTCTGCCATTTGAGGACACACATTAAGAAGACAGTTGTCGCCTGACCAGGCGGTGGCGCAGTGGATAGAGCGTTGGACTGGGATGTGGAAGGACCCAGGTTTGAGACCCTGAGGTCGCCAGATTGAGCGCGGGCTCATCTGGCTTGAGCAAAAAAAAGAAGCTCACCAGCTTGGACCCAGGGTCGCTGGCTCCAGCAAGGGGTTACTCAGTCTGCTGAAGGCCCGCGGTCAAGGCACATATGAGAAAGCAATCAATGAACAACTAAGAAGTCGCAACGAAAAACTGATGATTGATGCTTCTCATCTCTCTCCATTTCCTGTCTGTCTGTCCCTGTCTATCCCTCTAACTCTCTCTCTGTCTCTGTAAAAAAAAAAAAAAAAAAAAAAAAAAAAAAAAAAAAAAAAAAAAAAAGAGACAGTTGTCTGCAAGCCAGGAAAAAGGAACTTACTATGAACAGGATCTTCCTGCACACAGATTATAGAATTTCTCAGCTTCCAGAATGGTGAGAAATAGATTTCTGTTGTTAAGCTTAAGCTACCCGGTCTATGGTCTTTTGTTATGGCAATCTGAGCTAATACACAGGCTCATAGTTTCCTTTACCAAACACTCAGATGATTAACGTGCACAGGGCACATCATTTTGTTCACATGATTATTAGACTCTCCTCTTCAGGGTATGCCTTTGGGTGGACATTCACATGGAACACAGGTATCTTCGTGTCTGTGTCCATTCAGAGGTCCATCTACCTCCCTCTTCCCCACACTTCCTTCGTTACTAATATTCCAGTGACAAACTCTTGTTACTTACAAGTCCCTGGTCATACATCAATAGATCCATACTTCTATCTATCTCTCACTCTAGACACAGTGGACAATGAAATATGCTGGTTCATGATTTTTTTTTCTCACTGGAGAGGATTTTCCTTCAGCACTATCACTCAGGGTCACACCTGAGTAGAACTGTAATGCACAGCTGTGCACTTTGGGATGGTACCAGCACATTATGCAGACCCATATATAAGACAAACTTGACTTCTTTCTTCCTCAGTCAATTGGTCATAAGGAACACTCGATAACACTACAGACATGGATAGAAAGAGAGGAGGCAATACAACAGGAGTTGGTGTCAAAAGAGTGAGCCATCTGCTCATGCAACTGACTGTACATTCTGGACCTATCCACACTTGGTCTCTTCTATACCATTTTCATTTGATAATATGTACATTGCTGCTATTCATGCCTAATCTTGTGGCTATGTGGTCAGACAAGACAGCCGTTCATGATGGGAATTTCAGGGTGTATGGTTACTCCATATCTCATGGTTAGGAGTTTGGTCTTTGTCAAAGTCTGATAGTAAGCCAGAAGCTGTTTCTCAAAAGAAGAATAGTATTGGTGGTTGCCAGAGGCAGGAGGTGTGAGTAAATGAAATGGGTAAAGGTGGTCAGTAAGTACAAACTTCCAGCTATAAAATTAATAAGCCTGAGGATGTAATGTACAGCACGGTAACTATAGTGAACCATACTGTGTTGTATATGTGAAAATTGCTAAGAAAGTAGATCTTAAAAGTTTTTATCACACACAAAAATTGGTAACTACGTATGCTGATGGATGATAATTATACTTACTGTGGTAATCATTTTGAAACATGTACAAATATCGAATTATTATGTTGTACAGCTGTGTTTTGTTCTGGTCTCAGCCTGTCATTAGCCAATGTTGTGGCCGGACTGGCCCTTGTGGTTCTTATTATGAGTGCAAGATGCTCTTCAACAATAATCAACAGGAAACTTTGAAAAGACACAGGTTGACTATTTACAAGACCTGGAAATGTCACAGCACACCTGAGGCCACATAGTGATGTCATGGGGAGAGAGAAGGAGAGAGGGAGGGGGTGGAGAGAAAGAGAGAGAGGAAGAAAAGAGGAGGGAGAGGGAGAAAGGGAGAGAGAGAGGGGGTTGTAGGGTTCTTTATTTTTTTAATTTTTTTTTATTATTATTTTTTCTGCATCCTTCTGAAGCTGGAAACGGGGAGAGACAGTCAGACAGACTCCCGCATGCGCCCAACCGGGATCCACCTGGCACGCCCACCAGGGGCGATGCTCTGCCCACCAGGAGGCGACGCTCTGCCCCTCGGGGCATCGCCCTGCCATGACCAGAGCCACTCTAGCACCTGGGGCAGAGGCCAAGGAGCCATCCCCAGCGCCTGGGCCATCCCCGCTCCAATGGAGCCCTGGCTGCGGGAGGGGAAGAGAGAGACAGAGAGGAAGGGGGGGTGGAGAAGCAAATGGGCGCCTCTCCTATGTGCCCCGGCAGGGAATCGAACCCGGGTCCCCCGCACACCAGGCTTATGCTCTACCGCTGAGCCAAACGGCCAGGGCCTGTAGGGTTCTTTTACTGGTGTCAAGTGTGGGGGCCTATGGTTTCATGGGCTAACTCTTTATTGGTGAATTTAACATGTGATAAGAGAAAACAAACAAGTACAGCTAGTGCTCGACTTACAACCACGATTGGTTCTGACAGACCAGTCGTAACACGATTTGGTCGTAAGTTGAGTAGGCTATATGTACAGTACTGTGAAATGATTTTATAAAAATCTTTAAGTCATATTTTATCATAATTTTCTTTCATTATTGTTATATATCATAATTTTCTTTGTTCATTTTATGCCATTTGTATCATCTGTACACCATTTTGTTTCTTATTTTTACATTCGTTGGGTTTAAGTAAAACACTGCATTACCAGTACAACTGGTTTGATATTTGCAAAGACAATTTCCTCTTGGTAGACATCTTGGGAGGGGTTTGATGAAAAATATCCAAGACACAAAACACAAATTGCTGTACCGAGTCTGGGATATCAGTTGAAATGGTGCACGTGGAGATGGTAGTGCTGCCGGAAGCTGGTCCGCACTGTCGTACACCCAGCTGGGCAACACTTGCGCTGCCAGACACGGAGCAGTTGTGGCTAGCAATTGTGGTCGTAAAGTTGAATGGTCGTAAGTTGCATAGGTCGCAAGTTGATCAATATTTGTAGTCTAAAAGGTCAGTTATTGAAATCAACCAAGATCTCTAAAATAGAGGGGCCTCAGTGTGAGTGTGTGTGTGTTGGGGGGGGGGTGCCTGACTCTTTAGTCCTGTGGCTGGCAGGGTGTCTATTGGAGATAGCTATCTTTTTTGTTTTGTTTTGTTTTTTACAGAGACAGAGAGAGAGTCAGAGTGAGGGATAGACAGGGACAGACAGACAGGAATGGAGAGATGAGAAGCATCAATCATTAGATTTTCGTTGCGCATTGCGACACCTTAGTTGTTCATTGATTGCTTTCTCATATGTGCCTTGACCGCGGGCCTTCAGCAGACCAAGTAACCCCTTGCTAGAGCCAGTGACTTTGGGTCCAAGCTGGTGAATTTTTGCTCACACTCAAGCTTGTGACGTCGGGATCTCGAACCTGGCTCTTCCACATCCCAGTCCGATGCTCTATCCACTGCGCCACCACCTGGTCAGGCAGTAGCTGTCTTTTAAATAGATGCCTCTTTGAAATGGAAGCCTCAGCAACCAAAGCTTAAGCCAGGCACTTGCATTACAATAGAGAAAAAACAACTGTCAGGATTTACACTACAACGTGCTACTAATATAATATCATATGTCAGTTATACCTTAATACAATTTTTTAAAAAGGAGATAGTTATCTGCAAAAAGAGAATGCAGACATGCTCTAAAATCCTAGAGGCTGACACTGTGATTTTCTCATTGGTACTTGCAAGAAACTTCATGTAGCATTCTTGTCACAGATACTTTGTATATCATTGGATCTGCTGGATCATAAAGTCCAAATTGAAGAGCAGCTTGTACTGCAGTCTGAAGTGCAAAGCTTCAACTAAATGGAAAGTTTGTGGGCAACTTTGTAAATGGTTTCAAAGTAGCACACTCAAATGTTGCTTCCAAAACCCAAAGAAGCCTGCGGAGGTATCTTAGTCTGTTGGGGCTGCTATAACAAAACACCACAGACCAGGCGGCTTATAAATAAACATTTATTTCTCACAGTTCTGGAGGCTGGAAGTCCAAGATCACAGTGCTGGCAGATTTAGTGTTTGGTGAAGGCCCACTTCCTAATCTGTGTCCTCATATGTGGAAGGGGTTAGGGAGCTCTGTGAGGTTTCTTCGTAAGAGCACCAGTCTCATTTATGAGGGCTCCCGACCTGAGCACATTCCAAAGCACCTTCTAATACCTTGACCTTGGGCGGAGCACATTCAGTCTATAGCATTATGCCCCTCCCCCACATTCATGTCCTTCTCAAATGCAAAATATATTGGCATTCCATCCAAATAGCTCCAAGTCAACTCTAATATCTAAAGTCAAAAATCTTACCTAAATCTCATTGAAATCAAGTATGGATGGAACTCAAGGTACAATTCATCCTGAAGCAAATTGTTCTTCAACTGCGAACCTGTGAAACCCAGCAAGTGAAATGCTTTCAAAGTGCAATGTTGGGAAGGCATAAGATTATATTTCCATTCCAAAAGGAAGAAATAAAAGAGAAGAAAAGAGGGGCTACAGGTCCTCAGCAAGTCCAAGACTCAAGGGACAAATTCCACCAGACCTTAAGGTTTGAGAACAATCCACTTTGCCGGGTGCTCTGCCCATCAGACCCATCAAGGCAGAGGTCCTTCCTTCTGGACACACTGGGACAAGGCACGCTGGGGTGAAGGGCCTGCCCTTCAGCTTTGCTGAACAAAGGTTGAGCCCTAAGGTTTTGGGCAGCCTGCCCCAGGTGGCTTTTGGTTGAGGTCCTAAGCCTGCCCTTGGCTCTGCAGGGCCCTTAGAGCTGCCCGTGGGCAGCTAAGGAGCAGGATGCTGGAGTGAGAGAGTGGAACCGACCCTGTGGGCTGTGCCAGCAGCCCCTCCTTTGAAGCCGCTCTGCCCCAGGGTGCTTGCACCCTGGGCCTGCGATCAGAGGGGCAGCCCTGATGATCCCTGAATTTCCTTGTCCTTCTTCCCTTAAGTCAGGGGTCCCCAAACTACGGCCCGCGGGCCACATGCAGCCCCTTGAGGCCATTTATCCGACCCCCTCTCCCACACTTCCAGAAGGGGCACCTCTTTCATTGGTGGTCAGCGAGAGGAGCATTGTTCTCATTGAAATTCTGGTCAGTTTGTTGATTTAAATTTACTTGTTCTTTATTTTAAATATTGGATTTGTTCCTGTTTTGTTTTTTTACTTTAAAATAAGATTATGTGCAGTGTGCATAGGGATTTGTTCATAGTTTTTTTTATAGTCCAGCCCTCCAACGGTCTGAGGGACAGTGAACTGGCCCCCTGTGTAAAAAGTTTGAGGACCCCTGCCTTAAGTCATACCTGGCTTACAAAGGAGAGCAGCCACAGAACTTTCCAGGGTTGCAGCTGGTCCTCACTAAAGGATTTAACAGCCTGGGCTCGTTAGCTCAGCGGGTTGGTTATAGTATCACCCTGAAATGACAAGGTTGAGGATTCAATCCCTGGACAGGGCACATGTGGGAAGCAACCGATGAATGTACAACTAAGTGGAACAACAAATGAATGCTTGCCTTCCCCCTCTCCTCTTTCTCCCTTTCTCTCTGTGTCTCTCTAAAAATCAATCAAGGGACACGCTTCAGTTGGCCCTTCATCACAATCAATTGTAGGGTGATGAACTGTGACGCCACAGCTTGCATGGCTCACCAGCTACCCATTACCCACTGGTAAGCACTGTGCTCAAGCCCAGAGTTGTGAATGCACCAATCCCACAGTCCCTTCTCTGCAGGCCTATTTCCTGGTACCATTCCTGCTAACAATTCTGTCCGTCTGTGTCCTGTCTGAAGAAAAGAATGATACAATAATTTGAACAGGGAAAATTAATATAAAGAATTACCTATAAAAGGGGATTCAAAGAATGAGGAATTGGTTAGCAAGATGTGAAGAGAACTCTAAAGAGTATCGGAATAACAGAACTAAGACACGGTCGCCATCCCTAGGTTGAGACAGGATGCCCCTAGAGCTGAGATCCAGATTCTGTTGGAGAGGCATGACTACAGCTCACCGCTGGCAGAGTCTTGTGATGCTGTACTGATGGAACTTGTTGAAAATCTATCCTCTGGAACTTGCCAGAAATATGCCTGTTGGGGGGAGGGAGAAAGCTGTTCACCGAGCGCTGCTGGCTTCTGTGCACTGCAGGAGCCAGGCCCTGGGGAAGCCGCGAGCGCTGCAGTATCCAGTGGCACTCTGCTTGCTACCAAGCTGCCTGAGGGTGAGCGATGGGCAAGGGGAGAGCTGCCGGTCGCTGGGTGCCACTGGCCGCCATGCTCGGCAAGAATCCAAAACTGCAGGAGTCTGATGCCTCTGATGCCAGAAAGGGTCACGCAGGAGGAGAGCGCCAAGCTCTCACAGGACTCAGGAAGGAAACCTCTTTTCCTCTTGCAGTGTATCTTCAGCACACTATATTGAGAAACCTTCAGTGACAGCTGGCAAAGGCAAAATACTTAAAATATGTTCCCATTATCACAGGAGAGGCAGAAAAGATGCATTTGAAGTGGAGAGGCAATAAATGGATAACCAGCACATCAAAGGTCAAAAAAGAAATCAGAAGGAAAATTAGAAAGTATTTTGAATGGAATTAAAATGAAAATGTAATGCATCAAAATGTATGAAATGCAGTAAAAGCAATGCTTAAAAAGAAGTTGATAGCCTGACCTGTGGTGGCGCAGTGGGTAAAGCGTCAACCTGGAAACGCTGAGGTTGCTGGTTCAAAGCCCTGGGCTTGCCTGGTCAAGGCACATATGGGAGTTGATGCTTCCAGCTCCTCCCCATTCTCTCTGTCTCTCTATCCTCTCTAAAAATAAATAAATAAATAAATAAATAAATAAATAAAAAATTAAAAAAAAAAAAAAAGAAGTTGATAGCATTAAATGCCTATATTAGGCTTTGACTCTCTCTGTCACCATCTTGGTTTTGTGTTCCTTGCACAAAATGCCGGGAGAAGCCACAGAAACCACCTGTTGCAGAGCAGGAGTTCCCACAACCTCAGGCTGGGACAGGGGCTGGAACAGAATCTGACAGTGATGAACCGGCGCCAGAGCTCAAAGAACGAGATTCCACCCAGGCAACCACACAAGCCCTGCCGGCAGAAACCGCTGAACTCAATAAAGTCAGTAAACCAGAACAGAGTCCAAGTGAAAAGAAAGCACAGAAGGCTATGTCCAAACTGGGTCTCCGACAGGTTACAGAGGTTACTAGAATCACTGTGAGGAAATCTAAGAATGTCCACTTTGTCATCACAAAGCCAAAATTCTGCAAGGGCCCAGCTTCAGGTACCTACAGAGTTTTGGGTGAAGCCATGATTGAGAATTTATCTCAGCAAGCACAGCTAGCAGCTTTGGAGAAATTCAAAGTTTTCTTTGAATTTCTTGAACATTCAGGAAAACACACAGACTCCAACTACACAAAAGGAGAGTAAGGAAGAAGTTGATGAAACAGGTGTGGAAATTAAGAATATGAAATCGGTCAGGTGAGCAACCATGACAGATCGAGCAATTCAGGCTCATACTATTCATCACCAGAATGCTGCAGACCTGGGTAAACAGTTTCAACTTTCTCGGGAAGCAGCACGGCAGATTGGGAAATCCTGTCCAAGGTGTCCTATTCTACAATCTATCCCTTCATTTGGAGTTAACCCTCAAGGACTCCTACCAGGACAACTTTGGCAAATGGATGTTACTCATACACCTTCATTTGGCAAACAGTCCTATGTCCACGTTACAGTGGATACTTACTCTGGATTTATAGTAACCTCTGCCAGAACAGGAGAGGCTGCTAAGCATGTTATAGCTCATTGTCTGTATGCATTGTTCTATTATTGGATTTCCTAAACTGGTTAAACTAAAAATGCTCCTGCATATGGAGCAAAAGCATTTACTGTATTTTGTCAAACCTTTCGAATTATGGGTATTTCTTACAATCTTTAAAGTCAAGGTATTATTAAAGTGTACCCAGAAAACATTTTAAGGTCAATTTAAAAATTTTTAAAAGGGGGGAGTCATATCCTGGAGCTCCTATGGGTCTACCATATCATGCTTTTTACTTAAAAATTTCTAAATTTCTTTTGAATATTGATGAACAGGAGACGCCAAATCTTCTCTCCTGCAAACTTCTACCTTCTTTTATTTGATCCAGCTAATAACACTGTTTTGTCTTTTTCCAAATAGCTCCAGATATATGGAAAAGGTTTATATAGGCAGAAGGGGATCCTCAAACCCCTCAGCGAGATCTTCTGAGCATGGCTTTTAAGGTATCAAGAGGCAGAAAAAGCCCAATAGAGATCAGGTGAACTACCAGCTTTTAGGATATTTCCTTAAAGGCTCCAACACCCCAAAGGGGTCTCATAGGATGCCATCTGGGTCCTGCTTCAATAGTGAATAGGAAGGTCATTGAGCTAAAGCCCGCCAGGCTTACCTGCCTTTGCTGTGAGGAAAAAGGGACACTGGAAGGTAGGCTTCCCCCTCGCTCCTCTAAAGGAGGGTTCAGTCTCTTCCAGCCCTGCTCCAGCCACCTATGACCTAACCTTGCCCAGAAAGCTGGGGTTTGCCACTGAAGGCTGAAGGTGCCCAGGGCCGTCAGCCCTATCTACGACACTGTGAACGAGCCTAGGGTATTTTTTCCAAGAAGCAGGTAAACTGATCTCACTTGCACAAGGGCCACTTAACTATGTCTTGCCTGAATAGTCAGGTTTTTTATTCTTCCCTCGAAGATCTCTGTTGTGGGTGTTGATAGTCCTATTTTCTGCTGCTTTGTTTAATATATAGTGTTTCCTTTATTCCTCCTACCTCAATGCCCCACTCATATTTCAGGCTGGGACCTACTCCTAATTTAGAGCTCTCTTTCCCCCTTTTGCCAACTTCTATTATGAATTTACCTTTGCCACCCAGCTTAGTGTATCCCAAGGTTCTCTTTACCAAGCCACAGTCGCAGAGCTCCAGGGAAAAGCAACCTGGTCTCAACTCTCCAGGCAGAGGAGAACAGAAGCTCCATCTCCACACATACTGCAGATGGGTTTTCCAGTCTACTTGAATCATTACCAGCTAGAAGCAGTGGTCATTGGGACTTGGACGTGAGCTGCAAAGTATAGAATTGTGACAATAATTCCAGTGCCATATGGACTTTTCCTGGATGTGGACTTTTCCTGGACTCCTGCTCCTTGTGACAGCTCCTAACGGACTGAACTGGGGTTGGGTTGCATTTTTCAGGGATTTGGAATGGTGTTGGGGCCAACTTGGACTTGGTGAACATGTTAAGGACACTATTCTTTTATGGATTCTTGCTGTATTGCCCAAGAGTTTGCTTAAAGGCTTTAATCACTGTAAAAAAAAAAAAAATAGAAGACTGGATAAAGAAGATGTGGCACATATACACTATGGTATACTACTCAGACATAAAAAATTATGACATCAGATCATTTACAACAAAATGGTGGGATCTTGATAACATTATACTGAGTAAAATGAGTAAATCAGAAAAAAACAAGAACTGCATGATTCTATACATTGGTGGGACATAAAAACAAGACTAAGAGACATGGACAAGAGTGTGGTGGTTACGGGGTGGGGGAGGGAAGTAGGGAGAGGGGGAGGGGCACAAAGAAAACTAGATAGAAGGTGATGGAGGACAATCTGACTTTGGGTGATAGGTATGCAACATAATTGATTGACAAGATAACCTGGACATGTTTTCTTTGAATATATGTACCCTGATTTATTGATGTCACCCCATTAAAATTAATAAAAATTTATTTATAAAAAACATGATCTATAAATCTATTAAATGAAATATGTATTTTCAAGTGTAAGAGATAACCAAATACATCTTTAAAACGTATTCAGCACCCTCCAAGTATTAAAAGAATTCCCTTAATGACAGTAGGGTTAACCATGTTAAATAAAACCACTTTGCAGAAAGAAAAAAAAAAAGAAATTGGTTAGGTCACACCTGACCAGGCGGTGGTGCAGTGGATAGAGCATTGGACTGGGATGCGGAGGACCCAGGTTCGAGACAACGAGGTTGCCAGCTTGAGTGAGAGCTCATCTGGTTTGAGAAAAAAAATAACAACTGGCCCTGGCCAGTTGGCTCAGTGGTAGAGCGTCAGCCTGGCGGGCGGGAGTCCCGGGTTCAATTCCCGGCCAGGGCACACAGGAGAAGAGCCCATCTGCTTCTCCACCCCTCCCCCTCTCCTTCCTCTCTCTCTCTTCCCCTCCCGCAGCCAAGGCTCCACTGGAGCAAAGTTTGCCCGGGAGCTGAGGATGGCTCTGTGGCCTCTGCCTCAGGTGCTAGAATGGCTTTGATTTCGGCAGAGCATCGCCCCCTGGTGGGCATGCTGGGTGGATCCCGATCGGGCGCATGCGGGAGTCTGTCTGCCTCCCGTTTTCAACTTAAGCAAAAATACAAAAAATTAAAATAAAACAAAACAAAAAAAACAACTCACAGCTTGTACCCAAGGTCGCTGGCTCGAGCAAGGGGTTACTTGGTCTGCTGGAGGCCCGCGGTCAAGGCACATATGAGAAAGCAATCAATGAACAACTAAGATGTCGCAATGAAAAAGTGATGATTGATGCTTCTCATCTCTCTTCGTTTCTGCCTGTCTGTCCCTGTGGGACTCTCTCTCTGTAAAAAAAGAAAAAAAAAGAAAAAAAAAAGAAATTGGTGAGGTCACAGGCAAATGTGTCGAAAGAAAAGGCATTCTTAGCCCTGAAGAACAACAGTAATGATATTGTAAACGCTATTATGGAATTAACAATACAATCATCTAAAAACTAGGACTTTTTTGTGTTTCAAAGAGTAAATGCAGCTTGCTTTGAAATCTGTATTGTTTCTATCATTAATAAAGCTCAGAGCCATTCTAGCACCTGAGGCAGAGGCCACAGAGCCATCCTCAGCTCCCGGGCTATGGTTTCTTGTCAAAAAAAATGCTTATATTAGAAAAGAATGATCTCAAGTCAATGACTTCAGATTCCACCTTAAGAAATGATGATAAAAAGTTGAAATTAAACCTAAACTAAGCAGAAGAAAGGAAATAATAAAGAGTAGAAGTCAGCAATTAGAAAACAGAAAAAAATACAAAAATTAAAAAATATCAATAGCGCACTCTTTAGGAAGAAAAATAAAATTGATAACCTTCTAGGTTTTGGCTGGGTAGATCAGATAGTTAGAGCATCGTCCCAACATGCCAAGGTTGAAGGTTCAATTTCAGATCAGGGCACATATAGGAAACAACTAATGAATGCATGGGTATGTGGAACAACAAATAAGTGCCTCTCTCTCTCTCTCTCTCTTTCTCTCTCTCAAATTGATAAATAAAAGAAAATTGATAAAACTCTAGCCAGATCGGTAAGGGAAAAAAAGAGAGACGAGTCAAATGACTAATATCAAGAATGAGATATAGGACTCTATATCTCATATCCTACAGTAATTAAGATAATAAAGGGATGTTATAAAGAGCTTTATGGTCATAAATTTGATAATTTAGATAAAATAGATACATTCCTTAAAAGACTCAAGCTACCAAACTTACTCCAGAAAAAAATACAACCTAAATAGTATATGTCTTTAAAGAAATTTATTGTAGCCTGACCAGGTGGTGGCACAGTGGATAGAGCTTCGACCTGGGATGCTGAGGACCCAGGTTTGAAACCCCAAGGTCACCGGCTTGAGCACAGCCTCACCAGCTTGAGTGCAGGGTTGCCAGCTTGAGCATGGGGTCATAGACATGACCCTATGGTCACTGGCTCGGCTGGAGCCCCTTGGGTCAAGGCACGTATGAGAAAGAAGTCAATGAACAACTAAAGTGATGCAACTATGAGTTGCTTCTAATCTCTCACTTCCTGTCTGTCTGTCTGCCTCTCTCTCTCTCGCTCTATCTATCTATCTATCTATCATCTATCTATCTAAAAACTTTCCCACAAAGAAAACCTAATGTCCAGAATGGCTTTACTAATGAATTTGACCAAAAGGTTAAGGAAGAAATAATAGCAGTTGTTCACAAACTCTTTCAGGAGATATAAGAGGAATATTGTTATTGCTCTGCAAAAAACTATAGCAAACTTAATATCTTAAATCAATATTAATTTATTATGTCAGTTTCTGTAGGTCAGAAGTTCAGCCCAGTATCACTGGGTTTTCTGATAAGAGTATTACAAAGCTGAAATCAAGGCATTGGTCAAGTTAAGTTCTTGTCTGGAGAATCTGGGGGAAAAATATGCTTTCAGGTTCATTATTGTTGCTGGCAAAATTCAGTTTCTTAATTATATCTGCAAAATCCCTTCACAACAGGAACTAGATTCATGTGTAATTAAATAACTAGGAGAAGTTATGTCAACACCAGGGGCTGGGAACCTTGAGGGCCATCTCAGAATTGTGCCCAACAGGAAGGGCACACCCCAATATATTCTATGCATTCAGCATTATTTGGATCCTGGTATCAAAACCAGACAAAGAAATCCCAGCAAGTTGTTTTGTGGCTATCTACAAACTGATTCTGAAATGTATAATGGAGAAGCATGAGATCCAGAATAGCCAACACAATATTGAAGGAGAAGAGAGTTGGATGGAGTACTGATGTTACCCAACTCTAAGACTTACTATAAAGCTATAGTAATTAAGACAGTGTGATATTGGCAAAAAAAAAAAAAAAAAATAGAAAGTAGATTAATGGAACAGAAGAGAGAACTCCAAAATAAACCCATATAAATATAGTCAACTGATCTTCAACAAAGGGGCAAAGGTAAGACAATGGAGCAGACAATCTTTTCAACAAGTACTCTGACACCTGTTAGGATGGGTATTTTTTTAAAAAATAAAATTTGTTTTGCTGACTTTTATTTCTTTTTATTTTTTTAATTTTTTTATTTTTTTACAGAGACAGAGAGAGAGTCAGAGAGAGGGATAGATAGGGACAGACAGGAATGGAGAGAGATTAGAAGCATCAATCATCAGTTTTTCGTTGCGACACTTTAGTTGTTCATTGATTGCTTTCTCATATGTGCCTTGACCGCGGGGCTTCAGCAGACCGAGTAACCCCTTGCTCTAGCCAGCGACCTTGGGTCCAAGCTGGTGAGCTTTTGCTCAAACCAGATGAGCCCGCGCTCAAGCTGAGGACCTCGGGGTCTCGAACCTGGGTCTTCCGCATCCCAGTCCAACGCTCTCTCCACTGCGCCACCGCCTAGTCAGGCAGGATGGGTATTATTAAAACAACAAATGTTGCAAGGATATGGAGAAATTAGAACTCTTGCACACTGTTGGTGGAAATAAAAAATGGTGCAGCCTGACCTATGGTGGCACAGCAGATAAAGCATTGACTTGAAACGCTGAGGCCGCCAGTTCGAATCCCTGAGCTTGCCCAGTCAAGGCATATACAGGAAGCAACAAGTAGATGTTTCCCACTTCTTCCTCCACCTCTCGAAAAATCAATAAATAAAGTAAAAATAAAAGTTCAGCCACTATTAAAAGCCATATGGAGGTTCCTAAAAAATTTTAAAAATAAAACTATCACAATCCATTAATCCTGCTTCTGGTTATTTATCCAAAAAAATTGAAGTCAGTATCTCAAAGAGATATTAGTACGGTTATGTTCACTGCAGCACTATTCACAATAGCTCAGATGTAAAAACGACCCAAATGTCCATGACAGATGAATGGACAAAGAAAATAAAGTATGTACATGCAAAGGAATGCTATTCCGACTTTAAAAAGAAGGAAATTCTGCAACATGCAACAATATGGATGTACCTTGAGGATATTATGCTAAGTGAAATAAGCGAGTCACAGAAAGATAAATACTGCATGATTCTACTTTCCTTGTAAGGCTCTGGAGGAAGATCAGGCAACTTCAAGGGGAGGCAGAGTAGCTGACAGGTGGAGGTAAATCTCAGGGAGCCCTCGGTCCTTTTATAGATTTGTTTCCAGCTCTAAGCTGAAGGAAACCAACTTCTGTATGCAGATTGGCCCCTCCTATGCAAGCACACGCCCAGTAAGTGCACCCACAGACAGTGAATAGAGTGGTAGCTCCAGACAGGTAGCCCAAGGCTGGTTACACCAAACACCTAACATCAACCTCTACCTCAGGGGTCCCCAAACTACGGCCTGCAGGCCGCATGCGGCCCCCTGAGGCCATTTATCCGGCCCCACTGCACTTCCGGAAGGGGCACCTCTTTCATTGGTGGTCAGTGAGAGGAGCATAATCCCCATTGAAATACTGGTCAGTTTGTTGATTTAAATTTACTTGTTCTTTATTTTAAATATTGTATTTGTTCCCGTTTTGTTTTTTTACTTTAAAATAAGATATGTGCAGTGTGCATAGGGATTTGTTCATAGTTTTTTTTATAGTCCGGCCCTTCAATGGTCTGAGTGACAGTGAACTGGCCCCCTGTGTAAAAAGTTTGGGGACCCCTGCTCTACCTGAACCTTGCCTAAGTGGACTCCAAAGCAACATAACCAGGTGGTGGGCTTCAGACCACACCAGAGGTCAACCTAAACAGCCACAAAAGTGGTACACTCAAAGGGGAATACTGGCAGGCACCAGACCCTGATGGTAAAAACATTGTCTTAGGAAGTAGCCTCTGCACAGTGACACATACATAGTGATTGAGGCTTATCCTTATAGTCAGCCAGCCTGAAGGGTTCAACTCCACTCATGAAAGGGCCAACAGCATTCAAGACTCAGCTACAACAGGAGGGTGCACATAACCCACAAGAAACATTCCTGGAGCTAGGAGCTCAAGTGATCTGGAAGTTTGTACCACTGACCCTAATAAGACACTTTCTTTTTTTTTTTTAAGATTCTATTTATTCACTTGAGAGAGGAGAGAGAGAGAGAAGAGGGGGAGAGAGAGGGAGAGAGAGGGAGGGAGGGAGGGAGAGAGAGAGAGAGAGAGAGAGAGAGAGAGAGAGAGAGAGAAGGGAGACACAAGGGGGGAGGAACAGGAAGCATCAACTCCCATATGTGCCCTGACTGGGTAAGCCCAGGGTTTTGAACTGGCAACCTCAGCATTCCAGGTCGACGCTTTATCCACTGCGCCACCATAGGTCAGGCCGATACTTTCATTATAAAGATAACATAACAAGTTTGGTAATCATAGCAATACACAAAGACAAAATGGGGAGACAAAGAAATATGCCCCCCCCAAAAAAGAGAAATCCCCAGAAAAAGAATTAAATGAAATTAAATCAATGAAGATACCAGATATAGAATTTACAACTATGGTAATAAGGATGTTCAAGGACTTCAGGGGAAGAATGAATGATCTCAGTGAAAACTTAAACAAAAATATAGTAAGTGTTAAAAAGGACATAGAGCCTGACCAGGCAGTGGCACAGTGGATAGAGCGTTGGACTGGGATGCAGAGGATCCAGGTTCGAGACCCCGAGGTCTCCAGCTTGAGCACGGGCTGATCTGGTTTGAGCAAAAAGCTCACCAGCTTGGACTCAAGGTCGCTGGCTCAAGTAAGGGGTTACTTGGTCTGCTGAAGGCCCAGGGTCAAGGCATATGTGAGAAAGCAATCAATGAACAACTAAGGCCTTGCAACAAAAAACTGATGATTGATGCTTCTCATCTCTCTCCGTTTTTGTCTGTCTGTCCCTGTCTATCCCTCTATCTGACTCTGTCTCTGAAAAAAAAAAAAAAAAAAAGGACAAAGAGACCATAAAGAAAAACCAGTCAGAAATAGAAAATAAAATATCTGAAATGAAGAATACATAAGAAAGAATCAACAGCAGGTTAGATGAAGCAGAGTATCAAATCAGAGGACCAGATAATAGTAAGTACCCCAACAGAGCAAGAAAAAGAAAAGAGAATTTATATATATATATTTATAAATATATATATAATTTATATATATATAATATATATAAATTATATATATTTATATTTATATATATATATTTTTTGTATTTTTCTGAAGTTGGAAACAGGGAGGCAGTCAGACAGACTCCCGCATACACCCGACCGGGATCCACCTGGCACGCCCACCAAGTGGCGATGCTCTGCCTATCTGGGGCATCACTCTGTCACAACCAGAGCCATTCTAGTGCCTGAGGCAGAGGCCACAGAGCCATCCTCAGCGCCCGGGTCAACTTTGCTCCAATGGAGCCCTGGCTGCGGAAGGGGAAGAGAAAGACAGAGAAGAAGGAGAGGGGGAAGGGTGGAGAAGCAGATGGGTGCTTCTCCTGTGTGCCCTGGCCGGGAATCAAACCTGGGACTCCTGCATGACACTCTATCACTGAGCCAACTGGCCAGGGCCTATTTTTATATTTTTGTGACAGAGACAGAGAGAGAGACAGAGAGACGGACAGATAGGGACAGACAGACAGGAAGGGAGAGAGATGAGAAGCATCAATTCTTCATCGTGGCTCCTTACTTGTCCATTGATTGCTTTCTCGTATGTGCCTTGATGGGGGGGGCCTCCAGCAGAGCAAGTGACCCCTTGCTCAAGCCAGTGACCTTGGCCTTCAAGCCAGTGACCTTTGGGCTCAAGCCAGTAACCATGGGGTCATACCTATGATTCCACACTGAAGCTAGCAACCCCACGCTCAAGCTGGTGAGCCTGCACTCAAGCTGGATGAGCCCACACTCAAGCTGGTGACCTTGGAGTTTCAAACCTGGCTCCTCTGCATCCCAGTCCAATGCTCTATCTACTATGCCACTGCCTGATCGGGCAGAAGAGAATTTTTAAAAATGAGGAAAGTCTAAGAGACCTCTGGAACAACATCAAGAGTAACAACATCTACATTATAGGAGTACCAGAAGGAGAAGAGAATGAGCAATGGATAGAGAACCTGTTTGAAGGAATTATGTTGAAAATTTCTCTAACCTGGTGAAGGAAAACACAAATTCAGGAAGCACAAAGGGTCACAATCAAGATAAACACAGAGAGGCTTATACCAAGACACATCATAATTAAAATACAAAGCTTAAAGACAAAGAGAGAATCTTTTTATTTATTTATTTATTTTTTAAAATTCAGTGAGAGGAAGGGAGGCCGGGACAGACTGCCACATGCACCCCAACTGGGATCCACCTGGAAAGTCCACTAGGGGGTGATGCTCTGCCTGGGGCATTACTCTATTGCTCAGCAACCAAGCCCTTCTTAGTGCCTGAAGTGGAGGCCATGGAGCCATCCTCAGCACCCAGGGGCAACTCACTCCAATCGACCCATGGCTGCAGGAAGGGAGAAGAGAGAGAGAAAGAGAAGTGAGAAGGGGAGGGGTGGAGAAGCAGACGGACGCTTCTCTTGTGTGCCCTGACTAAGAATCGAACCTGGGCCTGACCAGGTGGTGGCACAGTGGATAGAGTGTCGGACTGGGATGCAGAAGGACCCAGGTTCGAGACCCCGAGGTCGCCAGCTTGAGCGCGGGCTCATCTGGCTTGAGCAAAGAGCTCACCAGCTTAGACCCAAGGTCGCTGGCTCCAGCAGGGGGTTACTCGGTCTGCTGAAGGCCCGCGGTCAAGGCACATGTGAGAAAGCAATCAATGAACAACTAAGAAGTCGCAACGCACAACGAGAAACTGATGATTGATGCTTCTCATCTCTCTCCGTTCCTGTCTGTCTGTCCCTGTCTATCTCTGCCTCTGTAAAAAAAAAAAAAAAAAAAAAGAATCGAACCTGGGACATCTACATGCCAGGCCAAAGCTCTACCACTGAGCCAACTGACCAGGGCCCAAAGAGAGAATCTTAAAAGCAGCAAGGAAGAGATAGTTACCTACAGAAATAATTCAATTGGCTGATTTCTTTTTTTTTATAAATAAATTTTTATTAATGTTAATGGGGTAACATCAATAAATCAGGGTACATATATTCAAAGAAAACATGTCCAGGTTATCTTGTCATTCAATTATGTTGCATACCCATCACCCAAAGTCAGATTGTCCTCCGTCACCTTCTATCTAGTTTTCTTTGTTCCCCTCCCCCTCCCCTTCCCCTCTCCCTCCCGCCCCCCCCCCCCCCCCCCCCCCCGGTAACCACCACACTCTTGTCCATGTCTCTTAGTCTCGTTTTTATGTCCCACCAATGTATGGAATCATGCAGTTCTTGTTTTTTTCTGATTTACTTATTTCACTCCGTATAATGTTATCAAGATCCCACCATTTTGCTGTAAATGATCCGATGTCATCATTTCTTATGGCTGAGTAGTATTCCATAGTGTATATGTGCCACATCTTCTTTATCCAGTCTTCTATTGAAGGGCTTTTTGGTTGTTTCCATCATTGGCTGATTTCTCGACAGAAACACTTCAGGCGAGAAGGGTTGGCATAAAATATTCAAAATGATAAAAAGTAAGGACCTGCAATGAAAACTACTCTATCCATCAGAGCTAGCATTTAAAATTGAAGGCAAAATAAAGAGCTTCCCAAACCAAAAAACAAAACACACACACACACACCACCCAAAGGATATCATTACCACCAAACCAGTATTGCAAGAAATGTTAAAGTGACTCCTTTAAGAAGAAGATGAAGGGCCCTGGCCGGTTGGGTCAGCGGTAGAGCGTCGACCTGGCATGCGGGGGACCCAGGTTTGATTCCCGGCCAGGGCACACAGGAGAAGCGCCCATTTGCCTCTCCACCCTCCCTCCTTCCTCTCTGTCTCTCTCTTCCCCTCCCGCAGCCAAGGCTCCATTGGAGAAAAGATGGCCTGGGCGCTGGGGATGGCTCCTTGGCCTCTGCCCCAGGTGCTAGAGTGGCTCTGGTCACAACAGAGTGATGCCCCGAGGAGCAGAGCATTGCCCCCTGGTGGGCAGAGCGTCACCCCTGGTGGGTGTGCCGGGTGGATCCCGGTTGGGTGCATGCGGGAGTCTGTCTGACTGTCTCTCCCTGTTTCCAGCTTCAGAAAAATACAAAAAAAAAGAAAAAAAAAAAGAAGAAGATGAAGAAAAAATAGAGGGATAGAAGAACATAGGTATAAAGAATAAAATGGCAATAAATGAGTATCTATCAATAATAACCTCAGCTTTGGCCAGATAGCTTGATTGGTTAGGGCAATGGTCGGCAAACTCATTAGTCAACAGAGCCAAATATCAACAGTACAATGACTGAAATTTCTTCTGAGAGCCAAATTTTTTACATTTAAACTATATAGGTAGGTACATTCCTTATCGAGGTAGCACCCGCACGTGGTATTTTGTGGAAGAGCCACACTCAAGGGGCCAAAGACCCGCATGTGGCTCACGAGCCGCAGTTTGCCAACCAGGGAGTTAGGGTATCATCCCGAAGCACAGAGGTTGCCAGTTTGATCTCTGGCCTAGGTACATACAGAAACAGATTGATGTGCCTCTCTCTTTCTCTCTCTCTCTTGTGCTAAAATCAATAAATAAAAATTTAAAAAATAACAACCTTAAATGTAAAGGGATTTAATGTTCCATAAAAAACATAGGGTAGCTGAATGGATAAGAAAATATGACCCATATATGTGCTGCCTACAAAAGTACCCACTTTTAGAACAAAAGGTGTACACAGACGGAAAGTAAAAGGATGGAAAACATATTCCATGCAGAAGGGAATACCAGAAACCAAACCAAACAAAACAACAACAACAACAAAAAACAAACAAAAAATCCAGGATAGCAATACTTATATCTGACAAAAAAACCTTCAAAACTAAAGCTGCCTGACCTGTGGTGGCGCAATGGATAAAGCATTGACTTAGAATGCTGAGGTCGCCGGTTCAAAACCCTGGGCTTGCCCGGTCAAGGCACATACAACAAGCAATCAATGAACAACTAAAGTAAAGCAACTACGACTTGATACTTCTTGTTCTCTCCCCTCCTCTCTCTGTAAAATCAATAAATACAATTTAAAAACAAAACAAAACAAAAACTAAAGCTATAAGAAGAGACACAGAAGGTCACTAGATAAATATCAAAAAAATCATTCCAACAAGAAGATGTAACCCTTGTAAACACATATGCACTCAACATAGGAGCACTTAAGTATATTAATATATTGGTGGAAATTAATGAAGAGATTGACAGCAATACAGTCACAGTTGGAGATTTTAACACCCCACTGACATCAATGGATAGGTCTTCCAGACAGAAAATCACAGCAACAATGACCTTAAACAACACACTGGATCAGATTGATTTAATTGATATTTGCAGAACATTTCATCTAAAAGCAGCAGAATACACATTCTTCTCAAGTGCACATGGAATGTTCTCAAAGATAGACCACATGTTAGGACACAAAATAAAGTCTTCATAAATTCAAGAATATTGAAATCATATCAAATAACTTCTCTGACCATAATAGTATAAAACAAGAAATAAAAAATAAATAAAACTAGAAATCAATAACAAGAAAAAAAACAGAAAAACACACAAAGACATGGAGACCTAAATAACGTGTCACTAAACAATGAATAGGTTAACAATAAGATCAAGGAACAGCCTGACCTGTGGTGGCGCAGTGAATAAAGCATTGACCTGGAAATGCTGAGGTCGCCGGTTCGAAACCCTGGGCTTGCCTGGTCAAGGCACATATGGGAGTTGATGCTTCCAGCTCCTCCCCCCCTTCTCTCTCTCTCTCTGTCTCTCTCTCCTCTCTCTCCCTCTCTGTCTCTCTCTCTCTCCCTCTCTCTGTCCTCTCTAAAAATGAATAAATAAAAAGATCAAGGAACAAATCAAAAAATACCTTGAAACAAATGAAAATGAGAACTCAACAACCCAAAATCTATGAGAAACAGCAAAAGAGTCCTAAGAAGAAAATTTATAGATTTACAAGCCTACCTCAATAAACAAGATAAATTTCAAATAAACAATCTAGCCTTACACTTAAAGGAACATGAAAAAGAACAATAAACGAAGCCCAAGTGAGTAGGTCAGAGCAGATATAAATGAAATAGAGACTAAAAACACAATGCAAAAGATCAATGAAACTAAGAGCTGGTTCTTTGAAAAGATAAACAAGATTGACAAACCTTTAACCAGACTCATCAAGAAAAAAAAAGAGAGAGGACCCAAATAAATAAAATCAGAAATGAAAGAGAAGTAACAAGACACCAAAGAAATGCAAAACATTGTAAGAAAATATTATAAACAATTATATGCCAACAAATTGGACAATCTGGATGAAATGGATAATTTTCTAGAAAAATGCAATCTTCCAAAACTGAATCAGAAAGAATCAGAGAATCTGAATAGACAGGTTACAGCCAGTGAAATTGAAGCAGTAATAAAAAAGCTCCCAATAAACAAAAGTCCTGGACCAGATGGCTTCACCAGTGAAGTTTATCAAACATTTAAAGAAGACTTAACACCTCTCCTCAAACTATTAAAAAAAAAAAACTCAAGAGGAAGGAAGACTCCCAAGCTCATTTTATGCAGCCATCATTATCCTAATTCCAAATCCAGATAAAGACACTACAAAGAAAGAAAAGTAGAGTCCAATATCCTAATGAACATAGATGTTAAATCCTCAACAAAATATTAACAAACTGGATCCAGCAGTACATTAATAAGGTCATTCGCCATGATCAAGTGGAATTTACACCATGCAAGTTTGGTACAACATTTGCAAATCAATAAATGTGATACACTACATAAACAAAATGAAAGATAAAAATCACATAATCATATCAGTAGAGAAAAAGCATTTGATAAACTTCAATACCCATTTATGTTAAAAACTCTCAGTAGGCCCTGGCTGGTTGGCTCAGCGGTAGAGCGTCGGCCTAGCGTGCGGAGGACCCGGGTTCGATTCCCGGCCAGGGCACATGGGAGAAGTGCCCATTTGCTTCTCCACCCCTCCGCCGCGCTTTCCTCTCTGTCTCTCTCTTCCCCTCCCGCGGCCAGGGCTCCATTGGAGCAAGGATGGCCCGGGCGCTGGGGATGGCTCTGTGGCCTCTGCCTCAGGCGCTAGAGTGGCTCTGGTCGCAACATGGTGACGCCCAGGATGGGCAGAGCATCGCCCCCTGGTGGGCAGAGCTTCGCCCCTGGTGGGCGTGCCGGGTGGATCCCGGTCGGGCGCATGCGGGAGTCTGTCTGACTGTCTCTCCCTGTTTCCAGCTTCAGAAAAATGAAAAAAAAAACAAAAAAAAAAAACCAAACAAACAAAAAAAACTCTCAGTAAAGTGGAAATAGAGGAAACATACCTCAATGTAATAAAGGCCATCTATGACAAAACCACAACCAACATCATACTCAATGGGCAAAAACTATAGCATTTCCCATAAGATCAGGAACAAGACAAAAATTCCACTATCACCACTCTAATTTAATATAGTACAGGAACTCCTAGCCACAGCAATCAGACAAGAAAAAATAAAAGGCATCCAAATTGGGAAGGAAGAAGTAAAACTGTCTTTATTTGCAGATGACATGATACTGTATGTAGGAAACCTTAAATATTCCCCCAAAAGTACTAGAACTGATAAATGAATTCAGTAAAGTAGCAGGATACAAAATAAATATCTAGAAATCAGTTGCATCTTTATACAACAATAATAATCTATAAGAAAGGGAAACCAAGAAAACAGAACCATTCACAATCGCTTCAAAAAGAATAAAATACCCAGGAATAAATTTAACCAAAAATGTAAAAGACCTGTACTCAGAAAATTATAAGACACTGAGAAAGAAACTGAAGAAGATACAATTAAGTGGAAGCCTATACCGTGTTCATGGATTGGAAGAATTAACGTAGTTAAAATGTCCATATGATCCAAAGCAATCTATAGATTCAATGCAATTCCTATCAAGATACCAGTGGTATAGTTTACAGAACTAGAACAAATATTCCCAAATTTTATATGGAAACACGAAAGACCCCAACTAGCCACAGCAATATTGAAAAAGAACAACGCTAGAGGGATCACACTATCTGATATCAAACTATATACTACAAAGCAATAGTAACCAAAACAGCAAAAAACAGACGTATAGCTCACTGGAACAGAATAGAGATTCCAGGAATCAACCCACACCTGTATGGTCAAATAATATTTGACAAAGGAGGCAAGAACATACAATGAGGTAAATACAGTCTATACAATAAATGGTGTTTGGCAAATTGGACAGATATATGCAAAAAAATGAAACTGGACCACCTTCTTTTTTTCTTTTAAATGAGAAGTGGGGAGATAATGAGGCAGACTTTCACATGTTCCCTGACCGGGATCCACCTGACAACCCCCATCTAGGATCGATGTTCGAATCAACCGAACTATTTTTAGTGCCTCAGACTGTTACTTGGAGCAACTGAACTATCCTCAGTGCCTGGGACTGATGCTTGGACCAACTGAGCCACTGGCTGGGGGAGAGAGAAAGGGAGAGAAGAGGGAAAGGAAGGGGGAGAAAAACAGATGATCGCTTCTCTTGTGTGCCCTGACTGGGAATCGAAACTGGGTTGTTCATACGCCAGGCCATTGCTGTATCCACTGAGCAAACTGGCCAGAGTCTAGACCACCTTCTTATACCACACACAGGAATAAATTCAAAAAGTGGATTAAGTACTTAAATATTAGATACAAAACTATAAAAAGCCTAAAAGAAAACACAGGTAGTAAAATCTCGGACATGTCTCATAGCAATATTTTTTCAGATATATCTTCTCGGGAAAAGGAAACAAGAGAAAAAATAAATGGGACATCAAACTAAAAAGTTTTTGCACAGCAAAGGAAATCATCAACAAAATGAAAAGACAACCTACTAAATGGGAGACCATATTTACCAATATATCGGATACAGGGTTAATATCCAAAATTTATAAAGAACTTATAAAAGTCAATACTAAAAAAAAAAAAAAAAAAATCCATTTTAAAATGGGAAATTTGGCCCTGGCCAGAGTTCGGCTGATTAGAGCATCGTCCCATTACACAAAGGCTGTGGGTTTGACCCCTTGTCAGAGCACATACTGGAATAGACTTGATGTTTCTGTCTCGTTCTCTTTCTTTCTCTCTCTCTCAAATCACTAAATTTTAAAAAAGGGCAAAGGACTCGAATAGACACTTTTCTAAAGAAGATATATAGATGGCCAATGGACATATAAAAAGATGATCACTAATCATCAGAGAAATGCAAATTAAAACCACAATGAAATACCACCTCACACCTGTCAGAATGGTGCTTATTAACAATACAACACACAATAAGTGCTGGTGAGGGTGTGGAGAAAAGGGAACCCTCCTGCACTGCTGGTGGGAATGCAGACTGGTGTAGCCACTGTGGAAAGCAGTATAGAGTTATCTCAAAAAATTGAAAATGGAACTGCTGTTTGACCCAGAGATCCCACTTCTGGAATATACCCTGAGAGTCCCAAAACACTAATTCAAAAGAATATATGCAGCTCTATGTTCATTACAGTGTTATTTTTACTAGCTAAGATCTAGAAACAGACCAAGTATCCATCAACAGATGAGTGGGTAAAAAATCTGTGGTACATTTACACAATGGAATAGTACTTGGTCATAAAAAAGATGGAAATATTACCTTTCTCAAAAGCATAGGTCAGAGGTCCCCAAACTTTTTACACAGGGGGCCAGTTCGTTGTCCCTCAGACCGTTGGAAGGCCAGACTATACTTGATCTTAGCCAAAAGGCCGAGAAGCGATGGAGGGCCAGACTATAAAAAAAAACTATGGCCCTGGCCGGTTGGCTCAGCGGTAGAGCGTCGGCCTAGCGTGCGGAGGACCCGGGTTCGATTCCCGGCCAGGGCACACAGGAGAAGCGCCCATTTGCTTCTCCACCCCTCCGCCGCGCCTTCCTCTCTGTCTCTCTCTTCCCCTCCCGCAGCCAAGGCTCCATTGGAGCAAAAATGGCCCGGGCGCTGGGGATGGCTCTGTGGCCTCTGCCTCAGGCGCTAGAGTGGCTCTGGTCGCAACATCAGGATGGGCAGAGCATCGCCCCATGGTGGGCATGCCGGGTGGATCCCGGTCGGGCGCATGCGGGAGTCTGTCTGACTGTCTCTCCCTGTTTCCAGCTTCAGAAAAAAAAAACCAAAAAAAAAAAACTATGAACAAATCCCTATGCGCACTGCACATATCTTATTTTAAAGTAAAAAAACAAAATGGGAACAAAAACAATATTTAAAATAAAGAACAAGTAAATTTAAATCAACAAACTGACCAGTATTTCAATGGGAATTACGGGCCTGCTTTTGGCTAATGAGATGGTCAATGTCCGGTTCCATATTTGTCACTGCTAGCCATAACAAGTGATATGATGCGCTTCCAGAGCCGTGACGTGTGCATCCTGTGTCACCGGAAGTAGTACTATACATGAGCAAGGCCGCGCTTTGTGGCGCCGCCACATATAGTACTGCAGGAGAACATGATCCGCATTCTGTGGTCCTCTCAGTGACCACCAATAAAAGAGGTGCCCCTTCCAGAAGTGCGGCGGGGGCCGGATAAATGGCCTCAGGGGGCTGCATGCGGCCCGTGGGCCATAGTTTGGGGACCCCTGGCATAGATAGACCTGGAGATCATTATGCTAAATGAAATAAGTCAGTCAGAAAAAGACAAGTATGTACTATGTCATTTCACTCAGATGTGAAACCTAATGAAAAAAATGAAGAAGCAAAATAGAGACACACTCGTACATACACAGCAGGCTGACAGCTTTTTGGGGGTTGGGTGAGGGAGGCGGAGGGACAGAGCAAAATAGGACAAAAAAAACCTCATGGACACAGAAAACAGTGTGGTGATTGTTTGCAGGGTGAGATGCGGAGGGTATAGTGAGGATAAATGGTGAGAGATGAAGACTTGATTTGGGGAGGAGGGTAAACACATAATATGGTGTACAGATATGTGTTGTAAAAGTGGGCACCTGGAACTTGTATAGTTATGTTAACCAGCATCACGCCAATAAATTCAATTAAAAAACAAACAAAGGCCCTGGCGTGGAGCGTCGGCCTGGCGTGCAGGAGTTCTGGGTTCGATTCCGGCCAGGGCACACAGGAGAAGCGCCCATCTGCTTCTCCACCCCTCCCCCTCTCCTTCCTCTCTGTCTCTCTCTTCCCCTCCTGCAGCCAAGGCTCCACTGTAGCAAAGTTTGCCTGGGCGCTGAGGATGGCTCTGTGGCCTCTGCCTCAGGTGCTAGAATGGCTCTGATTGCGGCAGAGCGCTGCCCGCATGGGCAGAGCATCGCCCCCTGGTGGGCATGCCGGGTGGATCCCGGTCAGGCGCATGCGGGAGTCTGTCCAACTGCCTCCCAGTTTCCAACTTCGGAAAAATACAAAAAAAAAACACCCCAAAACAAACAAACAAACAAAAAAACAAAGCCTGACCAGGTGGTGGAGCAGAGCATCAACTTGGGACGCTGAGGACCCAGGGTTGAAATCCTGAGGTTCCTGGCTTGAGCGTGGGATCATATACATGACCCCATGGTCGCTGAGCCCAAAGGTTGCTGACTTGAAACTCAAGGTCACTGGCTTGAGCCCAAGTTTGCTGAATTGAACAAGGGGTCACTGGCTTGCCTTGAGCCCCCCCACTCCATTAAGGCATGAATGAGAAGCAATCACTGAACAACTAAAAGTGCCACAAGTACAAGTTGATGCTTCTCGTCTCTCTCCCTTCTTGTTTGTCCATCTATCTCTCTCAACAAACAAAAAAATTATACTATAAAAAATATGAAATACCTAAGGAAGCATTTAGGAAAAGACTTTGTAGTGTACGCCCTGAGAGTTTCTTTTTTCATAATACAAGTGCCTGACTTAAGCTTTGATTGCTGAGGCATCCATTCCAAAGGCAGCTATTTCCAATAAACACAGTGTCAATCACAGGACTAGATAAAAAGCCAGTTGCCTCATCACCCACTCCCTGGCCCCAGGTTCCTCTGTTTTAGCGATCTTGGTTGATTTCAATAATTGACCATTTGGGCTACTTTTCTGCCTTCTCTTACCACATTTTAAATTCCCGCTCTTATGTTTTAAAGTCAGCAAGAAAGAGTGAGCCTGGGCCCTGGCCGGTTGGCTCAGTGGTAGAGCGTCGGCCTGGCGTGCAGAAGTCCCGGGTTCGATTCCCGGCCAGGGCACACAGGAGAAGCGCCCATCTGCTTCTCCACCCCTCCCCCTCTCCTTCCTCTCTGTCTCTCTCTTCCCCTCCCGCAGCGAGACTCCATTGGAGCAAAGATGGCCCGGGTGCTGGGGATGGCTCCTTGGCCTCTGCCCCAGGCGCTAGAGTGGCTCTGGTCGTGGCAGAGCAACCCCCCCCCCTTCCAGGGGCAGAGCATCGCCCCCTGGTGGGCAGAGCGTCGCCCCCTGGTGGGCGTGCCGAATGGATCCCGGTCGGGCGCATGCGGGAGTCTATCTGACTGTCTCTCCCGTTTTCTAGCTTCAGAAAAAAAAAAAAAAAAAAAAAAAAAGGAAAGAGTGAGCCTGTAAAACCCTTGGCCTCCACCCTCAACCCCAGTGAAAACAGAACTTCCCGGACCGTTCTCTCTCTCTCATCTCTGTATGGCCCCAAGTGTGCTGTTATTTCCAGGTCTTATAAGTAAATAAACCTATATCTTTTCAAAGTTTCTGATGGTTATTGCTAAAAGGCATCTTGCAATCATAGTAATAACTACAAGGGCTGGTCCAGCCACAACACTGGTTATTGATAGGCTGAAACCAGTACAAAACAGACCTTCAAGTCCTTTACACTGAAAAGCACTAAATATTGTTGAGAGAAATTGAAAACCTACATACATGGAGAGATATGCCATGTTCATGGATTAGAATAATTAATATTGTTGAGATGTCAGTTATCTCCAAATTAATCTATAGATCTAATTTAATCCCAATCAAAATGCCAGGAGGCTATTGGGTTGGGGGTAAAATTGACATCCAAAGGATCTGGAATAGTCAAAATACTGTTGTAAGGAAAGAGCAATGTTGAAGGGCAGAACACTACCTGATTTCAAGGCTTATTATAAAGCTACAGTAATCAAAACAGCATGATATTGGCATCAAGGTAGATAAATAGAACAGAGCAGAGAATCAAAACATGGAGGAACAGTGAGGGATTACTAACAGCAAGAGGCCAACAGGACATAATGATAATGAACTATAACAGGTGTAAGTAGTTAAGTATCATTTAAATAATCTCCAACCCTTTCCTCCAATACTTTTATGGCCATGCCGTTTTGCCCATCAGCAGGTATATCTGTTATGTTAAAGATGGTCAGCGTGGTCAAATCCTAAAGGTGGCAGTTTACTGAAGGCAGAGGCTGTGGCTGTTTTATTTTACTCTTTTTCATAACTGCATATGCAGTGTGTCTCCTGCAGTGCCTGGTGTCTAGTAGGTGCCAAATTAATCTTTCTTGAACTGATGAAATCCATGAGAGCCATACACAGATGCATGGTCTCTGAAGTGCCGACAGAATCACACATGCACACTCAGATACAACCATGTGTTAATATGACCTGGTGTTTACCCAGAGCTTCCTGTGGGCCAGGCACTGTGCTGAGCACCAGAAAAGCATGGCTTCATATTGTGCTCCACCAGGTGGAAATGATTAGGATTTGTGTTTTGCAGATGAGGAAGCTGAGAAACACAGAGGTTTAGTATTTTGTCCAAGGTTACCTGTCCAGTTAAGTGGCAGAGCCAGGATTCGCACCCAGGCCAGCCTGGCTGTGGATCTCACTACTATGCAAGGCTAACACGCGACCCTAGAGAGATGCAGGGACACATAGAGACACTGTCTGGCTGCATGAAAGCCAGTTCCAAACACAAGGAATAGTATGTGGTCATGTACACACACACCCCCTCTTGTCCCATGTACACACACACACACACACACACACAAACACCTTCTTCCTTCTTGTCCCATGTACACACACACACACCCTCTTGTCCCATGTACACATACAAACACCCTCTTGTCCCGTGTACACACACACACACACACACACACACACACACACACACACACCCTTGTCCCAGAAATGCAGACACACTCAGTGACGGCCACTCTTTCTTGTCAGGTATGAACTGACACTCACACAATCACCATAACTCAAGGCACCAGATCCGGGCCACACATGGCCACACAGTCACACGGACTATCACTTGAAATCACAGATACACAGTAACAGCCCCCACAAGCTCATTCGGTTATACATAATCAGTGCAGTCACACCCATACAATCACGTGTAGTTAGATGTATTCACCACCTCCCCCACACAGTAATAATGCCCCCTCCCCTAAATTACATACACACAGAGTTACACATGCTGATTTCCAGGCGGAAGAGGGGTCGAAAGATGCAGTCCTGGGTTGGGGTATCATGCCTAGCTAGCTGCTCTGGGCAGCGGCGTTGAGCCTCGACTGGGGTTGCAGGGCAGAGCTCGCCTGGGCGCTACATAACTATCTGCCATTGGCTGGAGGCCCTGCGAGGCCCCGCACCCCTCCTCTCCCACCGCGGAGGAGCAAGTCGACTCACGGAGGGGAACGGTTCTCCTGAGACACGGGACTTTTGCCGCTAAAACTGGGGAGGCCCCCGGGAGGAAAAGGACGGGTTGGGCGAGGCTGCCCTGCGGAAGGGCGTGGAGGGCTGGGCAGGAAGCTTGTAGCTGTGAGGCGAGGGGAGCAGGGCGTGCCCACTGACTATTTATTTATTTATTTTTGAAAAATTTTATTTATTGATTTGAGAGAGACAAAGGAGAGAGAGAGAGAGAGAGAAAGAGAGAAAGGCGGGGGTTAGGGGGAGGAGAGGGAACTCCCAGCTCATTAGTTGCTTCTTGTATGTGCCTTGATCAGGTGAGCCCTTATCCGTTGGGCCACCACAGGCCAGGCTAAACTACTTTTTTTCTTTTTTCAGGTGAGAGGAGGGAAGATAGTGAGACAGACTCTTGCATGTGCCCCGAGATCCGGCAACCCCGGGCTGGTCGAGCTATTTTTAGCTCCTGAGGCTGAGGCTGGGAGCAACGGGCCACTGGTTGGGGGAGGGGAAGAGAATGAGAGAAGGAGGAGAGGGGATGGGAGAGAAGTAGATAGTTGCTTCTCTTGTGTGCCCTGTCCGAAAATCGAACCCAGGACATCCATAGGCGGCGGAGGATCTATCCACTGAGCCACCGGCCAGGGCCCAGGCTAGGCTATTTTTAATTGTAGAAATACATGCCTACGGTCAAAAACAGACAACCATCGTCATCATCACCCGGATGAAAACTCCAAGCAGCAAGGGTGAGACTGTGGTTCAGCTCAGGTCCTCAGTCCTTTATCGCTTTAACAATGCCTTGTTTGGTCCGTGCATATCTAAGCCTATTAAAGGACTCTTTTTGAAGTCTTAGCAGGTAACTTGTGTCCTACCTGGAAGAAGACAGCAGCAGCCTCCAAAGGCATTTGGGCCTCCACGCTGCCCCCCCCCCTACTATAAGCAGCTACAGAAATTTCTCTGGGCAGTATCCTTTGGTAGTCCCCACCTTACTCAGAATAAAAGCCTGGGGATCTGGCCCCTGTCTACCTCTCTGACCTCAACTCCTATGATACTTCTTATCACTTACCTCCCTGGAGCTCCGCGGTCTTCCTTCTAGATGTCATGTGTATGGGAGCTTTTACACTGGTTGTTCCCTCTGTCTGGAACACTCTTCCCCAGGAGTCGTCCGGTGGCTTATACCCTCATTTCCTCCAAGCATGTCTTCCAAGCTCAACTGTCACCTCGGAGAGGACTTTCTTAACCACTCCAGCTATAATAGGCTCTCCCCACAACTCTTTATCCTTTTACTTTGCTTTATTTTGCTTCAGAGAAGAAAATATGTAATTTACTCTCCGATATATTTATTTATTTATTTATTATTATTATTATTATTATTATTTCATTTTTCTGAAGCTGGAAACAGGGAGAGACAGTCAGACAGACTCCCGCATGCCCAGCATGGGGCGACGCTCTGCCCACCAGGGGGCGATGCTCTGCCCATCCTGGGCGTCGCCATGTTGTGACCAGAGCCACTCTAGCACCTGGGGCAGCGGCCAAGGAGCCATCCCCAGCGCCCGGGCTATCTTTGCTCCAATGGAGCCTTGGCTGCGGGAGGGGAAGAGAGAGACAGAGAGGAAAGCACGGCGGAGGGGTGGAGAAGCAAATGGGCGCTTCTCCTGTGTGCCCTGGCCGGGAATCGAACCCGGGTCTTCCGCACGCTAGGCCGACGCTCTACCGCTGAGCCAACCGGCCAGGGCTCCGATATATTTATTTATTGTCTGCCTTCCCCATTAGAATGTCAGCTTCATGATGGTAGGACTTTATGCCTGGCACTCAGTAGGTGCTCAATAAATGTTTGTTGAATAAAGGAATGAATAGAACAGGAGGATATAAGCGATCAAAAGGAGTGGCGGGGACCGTGGAACTTAGAGAGTACATGTCCACCTCGAACTGTTCACATTAGCATGTGTGCGCAAACACACGATGTTTTGTCTGCAAGCCAAAAAGTTTAGACTGCCATGGTCTGTCTCAATTTGTGGATATTAGAAAGCATTAACAGAAGTAGAGGATACATACCATTTGACATCTTACTATGTATGTTTGAAGGTTCTTCCTGGTGTCTGCCCCGCAGACAAAGGCCAGGAACATGAACTTGCTCTGAGTGGAACAGGTCGGCCGGGAGGGAGAGGAGAGTGCACACATGGGGAACTGCCAGCAGATCTGGGCTTGTGGTAGGTGATTTGGGGACGGTTTAAGGAAGTGAGGTTTTGCTCTAGATCAGTGGTTTTCAACTGCCGGGGTCTATAGGTCTGTAATCTTCCTACAACGTCAGGGTGGTTAGCTCTTATGCGGACCAACACCAGTCCGTGGACTGGTGGTTGAAAACCACTGCAGTCTCTTACTTTATTTGCCTCTTTTTAACCTTCTGTTTAAAGTTTTGCAGTTTTCTTCTTCACATGGGTTCCAAACACTGCTTTTTAAAGGTTATTCTTAGGTATTTTATTACTGTTTTGAAGGGAATCTATTTCCTGTTATATTTTCTAACTGGTTAGTTAGTGCTTGTATTTGAGAAAATGTTGAATTCTGCTACTCCTGTCTATTAAGTTGTTTTGTGTTCCCATTGCCCCCTGCACTTTCCTGACATCTGCCTCCTTCCCTTCAGTGAACTTCTGGAAAGCAGAGACCTTTCAGTGTTTTCAATACATGGTAACTGCTCAATAAAATTCTTTGTTTATGATGGGTAATAACTGTTTCCCCAGCCAAGACAGATATGCATCATAAGTATAGAGCCAGCCATACATCATAGTTTATCTGGTGTGTTTGCATCTGTGGCCCAGCATAATTATTAATAGCACCATTTTTATTCTTGTTTGCCCAACTTTGAATAAATTATATGGTCACCCTAATTATAAGAGAAGGGGACTAATTTAATAAAAAGATAACCTGTGGTGCCCTGGCCAGTTGGCTCAGTGGTAGAGCGTCGGCCTGGCGTGCAGGAGTCCTGGGTTCGATTCCCAGCCAGGACACATAGGAGAAGTGCCCATCTGCTTCTCCACCCCTCCCCACTCCTTCCTCTCTGTCTCTCTCTTCCCCTCCCGCAGCCGAGGCTCTACTGGAGCAAAGTTGGCCCTGGCGATGGGGATAGCTCCATGGCCTCTGCCTCAGGCGCTAGAATGGCCCTGGTTGCAACAGAGCAACGCCCCAGATGGGCAGAGCATCGCCCCCTGGTGGGCATGCCGGGTGGATCCTGGTCGGGCACATGTGGGAGTCTGACTGCCTCCCTGTTTCCAACTTCAGAAAAATACCAAAAAAAAAAAAAAAAAAAAAAAGAAAAAGATAACCTATGGTAATCAATGCCCAGACAGATCAGTGGAGGAAATATTATGGGGCAAAGAGACATGTTTAATCTTATCACACCAGCAGCTATTAGCCCTCATACAGAATTAGGCCTGCCTTTTTTTGACTCCCCACTACCTACCTCAAATGCATTGAGAAATTTAACAAATTATCAAATTTATTATGAACTATTTCAGATGTATAAAGTTATGAAGTTATAAAGTATTATAGTATATTGTATTATAAAGAACATCCATATTACCAGCACCACCCAGCTTAGTAAAGCATCACCAATGTAGCTGAAGTCCACTGTGTAATGACCTCTTCCCAGCTGCATCCCCACGGGGCCCCCATAGTTCATCCTGAACATGGTGCAGTACTGTTAACTCATGCATGCTTTTCACAGTTCATACACATGGATGTGGTTTTGCATGCTTTTAGTACATTGGTATGTAGTATCGTTAGTAACTTTTAAACAGGTCTCGTGCTTTTTGCATACCATTGAGATTGTGCATGTTGATACAGCAATGGATACATTTTTACTGCTGTAGAGGATTCCATTGTAGTATGAATTTATTACAATTTATTATACTTATTGGACAATGTTTACACGAGTATTTTGTTTATTACAATCAAGACTTTTAACTGAACTGTTTTAAGTTCTAATAACTGAATGATTCTCTTGGTTTAACAAATACTCAGCAGTTATACTTGTTTCTTGCTTTACTTTATTGTTAGAACTAGCAGAACAGTGCTAATGGTGGTAACTGGCCACCTTATGCTTCCAGTGTGGTGTTGGCTGGTGGTCTGACACTATCCTTATTAAGGTAGTGTCTTTATCTTTGTTACCAGGAATAATTATTGAGCTTCAGCAAATGCCTTGCATCTGTTTGAGAGTATTTTCTTTGTTTCACATTGAGATGACTGATATTACACCATACACATATCCCAAAGGCAAATCATAACTCGGTCACGTTAGGTTTCTGTAGGATGCCATTGCATTCGATTCACTTTTTTTTTTTTTGTATTTTTCTGAAGCTAGAAACGGGGAGAGGCAGTCAGACAGACTCCCCGCATGCGCCTGACCGGGATCCACCCGGCACGCCCACCAGGGGCAACGCTCTGCCTACCCCGGGGCGATGCTCTGCCCCTCCAGGGTGTCGCTCTGCCGAGACCAGAGCCACTCTAGCGCCTGGGGCAGAGGCCAAGGAGCCATCCCCAGCACCCGGGCCATCTTTGCTCCAATGGAGCCTTGGCTGCAGGAGGGGAAGGAGAGGGAGAGGGGTGGAGAAGCAGATGGGCGCTTCTCCTGTGTGCCCTGGCCGGGAATTGAACCCGGGACTCCTGCACACCAGGCCGATGCTCTACCACTGAGCCAACCGGCCAGGGCTCGATTCACTTTTATTCCCTTCAAGGTTATTAGCCCTTACACCCAGCTTCCACACCCAATTCCCAACCCTTGTTCCCCTTTCAAGTTTAAATGTGAGAGGGTTTTATCCTTTTTCAAAGAACCAGTTCTTGTTTATTGACTAATTCTACTGTAGTTCTTATTTCATTTATTTTAAAACTTTTATTTTTAATTTGTGTTGACAGTTTTGAGTGTCCCATTGTATTGTGCATCCTCATGCCCCAGTCTCTTTCCACCCCCACTTGCCCCATCTTTTCCCTCTTTCCCCTACCTCTACCCCCTTTCCCTGTCTGTTGTCACCCTGTTGTCTGTATATGTGTGTATATCATTTTGGCTAATCCCTTCACCTTCTTTGATCCCGTCCCCTCTCTCCCTTCCCTCTGACAGCTGTCCATCTGCTCCCCATGACTCCACCTCTTCCTCTATTCTGTTCCTGTTTATTGTGCTCAGTAGATTCCACATATAAGTGAGATCATATGCTATTTGTCTTTTTCTGCCTGGCTTATTTCACTTAGCACAATAATCTCTAGGCCCATTCATGCTGTTGCAAAAGGTAAGATTTCCTTCTTCTTTACAGCCACATAGTGTTCCATTGTGCAGATGTACCACAGCTTTTTTTATCCACTTGTCCACTGACAGACACCTGGGCTGTGTCCAGATCTTGGCTATTGCAAACAATGCTGCAATAAACATGGGGGTGCATGTCTTCTTTTGAATTAGTCTTTGGATTCTTAAGATAAATTCCTAGAAGTGGGATAGCTGGGTCATAAGAGTTATATTCTCCACAGAGGCTGCACAAGTCTGCATTCTTGCCAGCAGTGCAGGAAGATTCCTATTTCTCCACATCCTTGCCAGCACTTGCTGTTTGATTTTTTTCATGAAAGCCATTCTGGCAGGTGTGAAGTGATACCGTGCTGTGGTTTTAATTTGCATTTTTCTGATGACTAGTGATATTCAGCATTTTTTCATATACCTATTGGCCATCTGTATGTCCTCTTTGGAGAAGTGTCCATTCAGATCCTTTGCCAACTTTTTAATTGGATTGTTTACCTTCCTGATGTTGAGTTTTGCAAGTTCTTTATAAATTTTGGTTATTAACCCCTTATCAGACATATTGGCAAATATGTTCTCCCACAGAGTGGTTTCTTATTTTGCAAATGTTCTCTTTTGCAGTGCAAAAGCTTTTTAGTTTGATACAGTCCCGTTTGTTCATTTTGTCCTTTATTTCACTTGCCCATGGAGATAAATCGGCAAAAATATTGCTTTGAGAGATGTCTGAGAATCTACTGCCTACGTTTTCTTCTACAATTTTTATGGTTTCATGACTTACATTTAATCTGAGTATCTAAACAGAGATAGTAAGCATTTAAAAGGACACAAACCATAAAAAAGAACCAGTCAGAAATGGCAAATACAATATCAGAAATGAAGACTGCACTAGAAGGAATCAATAGTAGGTTGGATGAAGTAGAAAATCGAATCAGTGATTTAGAGGACAAGATAAACGTAAGCATAGAAGCAGAGCAGCAAAAAGAAAAGAGGCTTAAGGCTGAGAAAATTCTGAGATCTTTGTGACAACATGAAGAACATCCACATCATTGGGGTTCCTGAAGAGAATGAACAAGGGATAGAGAACTTGAAGAAATCACAGCTGAAAACTTCCCTAACATGATGAAAATGTCACACAAATTCAAGAAGCACAGAGAGCCCCATTAAAGATGAATTCAAAGAAGACCACACCAAGACACATTATAATTAAAATGCCAAAGATTAGAGACAAAGAATCCTAAAAGCAGTGAGAAAAGCATTTAACTACCTACAAAGGAGCCCCATAAGGCTGACATCTGATTTTTCAACAGAAACACATGAGGCCAGAAGGGATTGGCAAGAAATATTCAAAGTGATGCAAAACAAGAACCTGCAACCAAGACCTCTATCCAGCAAAGCTATCATTTAAAGTTGAAGGAGAAATAAAGAGCTTCCCAGAACAAAATAAGACTAAAGGAGTTCATTATCACCAAACCAGTACTGCAAGAAATATTTCATTTTAAAGCCCTGTGGGCTCCCAGCCTCATCTCAGGCCACCACTCTGCCATATCAGATAACTAGACTCTTGCTACCTTGATTTTCAGGGGTCCCCAAATTTTTTACACAGTGGGCCAGTTCACTATCCCTCAGACCGTTGGAGGGCAGCCACATACAGTGCTCCTCTCACTGACCACCACTGAAAGAGGTGCCCCTTCCGGAAGTGCGGCAGGGGGCCAGATAAATGGCCTCAAGGGGCCACATGCGGCCCGCGGGCCGTAGTTTGGGGATGCCTGAAGATGATTTTTCCTCTTTAATCTTAACTCCCACACAGCCTTTTGATTCAACCCACATGCCAATGACAATGGTCTCCTCTGATCTTCCAGTCTAGATCAGGCACTTCTGCTCTAGGCACCCAGAGACCCACCTTTCTACATCAGCCACAGAAGTGAGCAGTCTTGTGCCCTTAACTGTAAACTCAGTAGCAGGGACAGGGTTGATTCATCTCTTTTCCATCATCAGCAAAGCCAAAGACAAGTTTGTATTTTTTTAAAAAAGGGTCAGGTTAAGGACACGCCACTGCTTTCCTTGGAGCCACACTGTAAAAACCAGTAGCTGTGGTCACCATCACAGCTGCCTGGCCCATGCAGGTTTGCAATTAATCCAGACAGATCGTAATGAATCAACAGAGCCAAGAACTGGTGGGCCATTTTACTTTATTCTAGACTTGTACCGGCCAATGAGTACAAACACACACATGGGACACCAAAACCCACTCACATGTCCTCTTGTTCCACAACCAGGAAAATCTTTCGTTTTTTTCCTAGAGTCAAAGGCCCTCACCAGTCTTACTCACCTCTGTTCCCCATCTCCAGTACAAACTGGTTTCTCCTTCAGCATTCCGCTATTTTGGCTGCCTTCTCTCTAACCACGTGGCCTCTCTCTGCTCTGCTATAATATGGTGTCCTCCCCTCTCTGTAAGAACGTGGTCTCTCCTCAAAATGGCCTCCTAGCTCCTCCTTTTAAACTTTTCAGCACGAAAGCCCTCCCCCAGCACACACTAGCATAACCAAGCCCCTTCCCAAGCAAGAAGGTAATTAATATTATCACCTAGGCGATGGCCATCACATGGGCAACGCTATCTTTAATAAAGTGAGCATAAAATTAGTTTACAAACTTATCTACCCAACACACTTTGGGACATGGTCACAGGGGAAATTCTTTAAGCAGAGGCTCAGATGGGGAAAACCATGTAAAGCAACCACTTGGGTTTTTTCTTTAAATAAGGTTGAGGAACAACCACTGAGTGGTCTTCTACAAAGTCTTTATTAATTTAATTTTAATTGTATTTATTCATTTCAGAGAGGAGAGACAGACACACAGAGAGAGAAGAGGGGGAGCAGGAAGCATCAACTCCCGTATGTGCTTTGACCGGGTAAGCCCAGGGTTTCAAACCAGCAACCTCAGCATTCCAGGTTGACGACACAGGTCAGGCGGGTTATTTTTCTAACTAAATTTTCTTTTCTTTTTTGGAGGTTGGAACTAAAGTCCTTAGATTGACTTGAATGGTTGGATGAAGTAAACCACAAGAGTGAGTGGCCTGAAATACAGGCAGGCTGACAACAAAACAAAAACAAAAGGAACGTAGGACTGTTCTTCTGGAGAGTTTGTCAAATTATTTGAGATTAGAAATAAACTAAAACATTAACAAATGAAATAAAAATTTTGTACCAAGTCCTAGGCTCGAGACTGTTGTAAAGGCTCACCAAATAAAACAGTGGGTTGGGTTGAGTTCTTAGAATATTTCTTACAACCAACTGGTTTCTCTCCCTCAAGCAAAATGCTTCGTCCTTGGCTGCACCCTCTTAGCACCCTCACCACTCCCAAGTGCAGATCCCATTATATAAAGACCCCACGCCCAATTCCTGCCGGCTGCTTCTCTCCCGACTACAGGAAAACTAACTTTGACAGAGGAGGATGCACCAGTGCTGGTGGCAGAGATGGTTTTCTGGGAAGTCCATTTGGATCTTTTCTCCAGATGTCTAGCATGTGCTTGAGGGTTGTTTATTGTTTTCTTGAGTTTGAAAAAAACTCCATTGTGAAAAGTGAGTTATGAAGAGTGCTCTTTATTTGAAACCTCCACAACACAGACGCCAATCTTGTCTCGCATTGAATCATTAGCTGTGCACATCAACACATTCCAAGCACAAATTAAGAAATGCAAACAGAACAAAAAAATATATATATATATAATTTTTCCCCTATCCAAAGGTTTCAAGTCTCAATGCAGCAAATCCTTCTGAACACAGACTCTGAGGAGCACACTGTCCAAACAGTTGGGTGGGACAAATAGGTCCCTGCAAAGGCTATTGCCTTTTTAACACATGGGCTGGGCCTCATGGACGGCATGGAATGGGGGAGAGGAGGTGAGAAAAAGGCAGGGGGTAGAAAGAATGAGCTGGAGAAAGGGAACAGGTATGCGCTGGAGAAGACCGGGGCAGCTGGGACACACACATGATGAGTTGGTGGATTTCGTTTATTGGTATCAAAATTTTCTTTCCGGTTCATTTTGTTTTCATCTCCCCCCTTCCCAGGTCCAACAATGGCAGGAAAACCCCACAGCAGTAGTGGTGGTGGGGCTTATTAGGCTAGCCCAAAGCCTTCCGAGCACTCCTGGATGGCCAATAGTAGCATGTGACGGAGCTTCTCAAAGCTTTCATAGGCAGGCAGGTCCAACTGATTAAAACTAAGGAAAAAAGAGATCAGTTGGTAACAAAAAATAACCATATCCCTGTGTTCCCATGATGCCCACCTGACCTCTCCCTGGGGGAACCCACCCCTTCGTCGTGGACTCCCAACCTTGTACTAGCCTGCTCTGCCCTCCTCTAATCTGGTCTCATTACTGGCCATTAGGCACTTAAAAATTAAATCAGAGCTTGTCACTTTAAACACCATGACCTCATCGATGGGCTAACATGCAAGCTCCAAGGAGGCGTTCAGGATTACTGGCGATGTGCTCCCTGCTGAGTTCTTTAGCTTTGTGCTCCCTGCAACTCTTAACTCCTTGCTCCAGCCACACCGAGTCCTGGAACACACTGTAGTCTCATGTGGAAGTATTCATCTGCAATGTCTCCCAGCCTCACTGTGAGTCTGGGTCAGCTTCTCATCTCAGACATCAGCCTCTCCAAAAAAGCCACCAAATTTGAGCTACCCCAGGGCTAGGGCAGCCACGCCAGACTTAAGTTTCCAACCTTACGTAGGGACCTAAAAGTGGCAGATACACAAGTTCAATCTGAATGCTGAGAAGGAGAACAAGCCCTTTCTCCTACCATGTGTGAGCTGAAGGCAAGCGATCTGTGGACCTGTCATCCCGATGGATCTGAAACTTCTGAATGCCATTCATGCCTTCAAGGGCAGCAAAGCCTTGCAGGGGCACCTTGGAAGTACCCGTGACAAATTGGAGGAACTTGGCACGATCAGCTTGGTCAAAAGAACGCAATGCTCTCCAGAACCACTGGATCTATAGGAAGGGACATGAGAAGCCAGTATTAGATAGAGAGCTCCTGGAAAGAGGCGGGATAGGACTTGGAATCTAGGCAAGTCTCTTCTGTGAGATGGGCTTCAGTTCATTCATAGGATGAGCAAAAACATCACCTGAAAACGCGATCCAGAAGAATTAGGAGTTACATATGGGCAAGTGGCCATCCATAATGCCCTCCCCTCAAGGTACTGGTTTATTTGGTGTCATATGAACTAGCACTACTTTGGGATGAAGGGGGCAGGGGGAATGCCAGCAACAGCTCACCTGAATAGAGTTGGACTGGTACTTGTGGTATTCAGTGTTGGATTTCAAATCATCAATGTCGATTGTAGGCAGTCCTGATATAAGCAGCTCTAACTCCTGCTCAGTGAAGATGGAGATGAGGCGCTTTGGAATGATCTCATAGAAGCCTTCCAAGAAAGCCGCCAGCTGTTTGCGGATGGCTCCTGCAGAGAGAACCAACACGCCACGTGGCATCTGAACTCGTTCAACTGTTAGAGGCCCGAGACACCCCCAATCTAAGCCCCTGTTGCTACCAGGATGCTGACTGGTCTGCCTGTGTCACCTGCCACTCTGTTTCTGGGCCCTCATGAGGATAGATGAAGGGAAATATTTTTGGTTAAGGTTTTAGATTCCTTTTATGCAAGGCATTTGTGGCTGGCATAGGGGAAGAGAGAAAACGATGTCTGTGAAATGAAGTGAGACCTGACCTCTTCCCACACTGGTCAACAAGGGGTCTAGGGACATCTCCCCTACCTGTCATTCTCATCTGGCACACCAGGTGTACATACTCCTTCTTATTTTCCTCTGTTACCAAGATGTTGGCCCCATTGGGTTTGAGGTCACGAACTTCACAGACTCCAAACTCTTGGACCTAGAACATCCAAAACACCAATAATATGGATAGGGCTTGTTCTAGGATGGGATTTACATAGATACCAGGGAACACACCCTAAATTCTTTGTCATGTCCTGGGCAGAGAGATGAAGCAAGGTCATAAATAAGTGACTTTTTCAGGAGCTCCTAACTCCTTAACAGGGAAAGGCCAAGGGTAAAAGGGAAGAAAAGGGCATGGCTAACACATGTAACGTAACACCACAATCTTTATAGAGAACGAATTGGTAGAAGAGTAACCTCTAAAAAGTCTTGCTTTCATTTGTAAAATTTTTCTACATGGAACTACCTTTGGGAATCCAGTGGTACCTTGAGACAAGAATTTAATTCGTTCTGTAACCGAGCTCGTAAGTAAGTCAGTCAACTTGTATATCAAACTGCTGATACTGGAACCATGAGCCAACTAGTGGCAGCTTCCCGAATCACGACTCGTATCTTAAAAAATTCGTATGTTGGTCATTTCGTATCTCAAGGTACCATTGTAAATAGTAATATACTGGAGCATTGTTTTTGTTTTTAATAAAGAAGGAAACCAGGAAACAGCTGGCCTTGTTTTACAAATTCCAGTTTTTCTGTTTGTGATGTCTCATACAAATATCCATTGCTCTCTGCCAGATGGGAAATGGGTCATGGCACTTTAAGCAAGATACTTCCGTAAAACCATGAGGTTACCCAATGCCAATTCAAGGATAATCCCAAATGGGTTTCCAGACTGGCTGGATGTGGTGCAGTCAGGATTTCCTGACTTACCTCAGTGCTGAAGGTGAGGTCATACCCTAGAGTGGAGACATCATTTTCCAGCAGATAAACCAGGCCCTGATAAAAGTGGTAATCTTCGCTTTCCATATCCGTATATCTAGAAAAACATAATTTCGACTGTGTCATGGGTTGGGGTGCAGGAAAGGTAGCACAGAGGTGGGACACAAGAAAAGAACCTGATTCCCAGGACTGTGCCACATCCTGACCTGACAGACTTGCCCAAGATGTGTTTGTAGAAGGACCGAGTAAAGTAGCACTCCAGGAGGCGGTTATCATATACAGCTTTGGCCACAATGCGTCCAACAAACTTGAAGTAGCTGAGGTGGTTGGGGTTGCAGTGGGAAGATGGATTGATGGTGTAGGTGACCCGGTCACCAGGTGAGGTACGGAACAAGGCATACATAGGGTTGAACATCTCCCGAGAGATGATCATATACCACTCCCGCAGGAGCCCTCCAGCATCCTGTCCTTCTTCTCCTTCAAACACTATATACCTGCACAAGGAGAACAGAAACAGGGATATGGAGAGAGCCCAGGCCAAATGCACTCCCTTACAGTATGACCTGAGTGAGCGAGGACTGAAGAGGTGGCTGGGGAGTGTGAGGTCACAGGACAGAGGTGAACTCAAGAGTGCCAGGAGAGCCCAGAGGAGGGCTTTGGGACAAAAACGGGCATCACTGATAGGAGTACCAGCGAAGGCTGACCAATATTCCATAAAACACCAGCAGGAATGGTAAAGAGGCCTGATACCTCCTTGGGGAAAGGAAGGAAAGGAGTCAAGTGGTATCAGAGAGTGCCAAAGCCAGAGTCTGACGTCCACAAGGCTTGGCAGTGGGGCAGCAGGGCCCAGTCTGTCCCAGAAGCCTCTCTACATCCTGTGTAATTACGTGGACAGCATGCCCATGCCACGAGGGAAGGGAAGAATCAAGTTCCTCAGTTTAGGAGTATTTAAACTGTTCCAACAGGTCTATCTTCTCATCGCTCCCATGACATCTGGTATTACAAACTGCAATCTCCTCTAGGTGGCTTCAGAATCACCAGGGAGCAAGCACCAATTTGGTGGGGTCCACTCATGCAAGTATGGTTTCCCCCAACCCGAGGTACCATTTGCTCCGCAGGTTTCCTGTTCTTAAAAGACCAATCTTATGAGACCAGGTGAGAAGGTAGGAGGCAGCTCAGTGAAATAACAAGCTAGATTCCAATTGGGAACTGCTACTGGGGAGGGGCGGCACCTCCCTACGTTCCCGGCACATCTAGGCCCTGAGTAAGCCTTCCCTGTGGCGCGTGAAGGACCCCCAACCTCCCATCTTGTCTTTTCTCTGCTCTTACAATCGATTCTTCATTTCTTCAGGGGATTTCCGATGCAGCTCACGGTAAGAGTCTTCAAACACATGGTCACGGCGGACATGCACAGCCATGTCCTCTTTCCGAAGCCCTTCGTCCAAACGCTCTAGCTCTTGGCGGAAATACCTTGAGAGGTAGGAAAGGAAGGGAAACAGGGTTAGGGCCGGCAGAGCAAATTTGTTTGCCTGATTAGAATGCAGACTCTCAATGGTGCCTTCCCCATCCTCCAACCACTCCGATCCCTGTTCCCCACCTGTACCCCTGGGGAAATACCAGGCAGTTGGGAGAGATGGGTCATTCACTACCAACTTTCATTTCCCCCATCTTCACCAAATAAGGGTCCACAGAGATTGTGGTATGGAATTTCTGCAAAAAGCAGGTAAGCACGTGTAGGTGCACAGGAAGGAAGAGCAGAAAAGACAGGAGTGTTGTGGAGGCCCCCTGAGTCTTGCTGTTAAGTGACTATGGCTACCTGCACCACTAAGGACCAATGGGACTTAAGAAATCATGTGATTAAACAAAGGCTTACATTTCTCTGTTGAAGAATAGAGACTGGGGTGGAGAGGGCCAGTAAGTATTTAGATATGACTGTCAGTGGCATAGATTAGTCTCTTCCCTCCCATCCAACACCCTTCCAAAAGCTGCCACCAAGGGAAACTTCTTTCTCTAGAAACACTATCCTAAGAGGAACTTTGGTCCCTTTCTGGGAGGGGAAGACACCACTCGGAGTTCCCATCCCTACCAACATCCAGGGCACATACTTGCGCTTGACATCAAAGTCAAGGACACGAATGTAGTCTACCAGGACAGCAAAGGGCCCATCAGCAAGGTGGGTAGTGGACTGCCGTAGGATCTGGTTTAACACAGTGCGGTGAGTCTCTGAGTGGACAAAGGACAGTAGGAATTAGAAAATCAGCCAGAATATTCAATGACAGCCATTCATCCAGCTATTCTTTCTTCCTTGTTTTAGGGGAAAAAGGTAGCGTGGCACAAAAGGGATTCCAGATAGTCCCCATCTCACTTTCCAACACACACAGACACATATAAACACAAGCGTGCGCGCACGCGCACACACACACACACACACACACACACCACAAAGGATAAGAACGTACGAAATGAACTTGCAAAAAATGAAGTCCACTACATTTGGGGGCCTAAGAGTTCCCTGTACCTGCAAAGCGAAGGAATTTCTGTGTGTCAGGGGGTAGGCTTGAGGAGATGTGCATAGATGAGGGCTCCCGGGAGAAGAACGGGTCAAGGGAGGAAGGAGTGGCTGGGGTTAAGGGAGCTGGTGAGAGTGGAGGAGGCTCGTCCTTGATGTGTGCCAGCTGGCTCTCACGGGTGTCTCGGACAGGAGGCTTGCTCTCCCGCTCTGTGGCATGGACCAGAAAGAAGGCTTCGACGGCAGGCTGTAGCACTGGATGTAACAATAGGGAGGTGACATTTTATAAACTTCAATGTACAAAATTCTTCTCCATCATAAGCAAATTACAAAAGTACAATACGGAAGAAGAAATAATAAAACCCTGCAGGAGAAACATAATGGTAGCATAGAAAAGTGAAGCCAAAGAGGAGGTCACAGCTTCCTTAAAGTCAAAGAAAAATGGGATAGGCAACCAGATGTATATAGGTTATCCTGGTCTAAAAAGTAAAAGATACCAGACATGAATAGAAAAGGAAAGTATTTTTTTTGACACTGAAGTCGGAGGGAAAAAAACCCCTCTCTTTTGAATCTCCATTATGGAGACACTGAGGAAGTGGGGTGATCTGCAAGGAAGAAAGTTAAGCAGGCAGAAGGGGCCCCACAGATTAGTGGGTTGGGACGTGGACTCTTAGCTTGCAACTCACCTAGCACTGCATGCTGGTCATGGGATTCCTCCAGTTCCTTTAGACACTCTCCCAGCATGTCCCACAGCTCATCCAAGCTCAGCTGCTCACTGAGCAGGGGTAACTCAGGTGGCCTCTCTTCCTTTTCCCCCTGGGAATTTCCATCTGAGCCTACAGGCCACACAGAGGAGAAAGTCAGAAATCCTTCGAGGTTTTCCCTTCATTTAGATTTCCCCCATACCAAATGTACAGGCCATTAGACAGATCAAGTAAACTGGCCCACTGACCACTAATACTGAACAACATCTGAAGCAAGATCTAGTCCCACACCAAATGGCATTTAAATTAAAATTAAATAAGATTAATATAATAAAGAGTTGGTCCTCAGTTGCACTAGCCACATTCCAAGTGTAGGCTATTGAGCATTTAAAATATGGCTAATGCAACTGAGATATGGCTACTGCAGGAGAGTTCTACCAGGACACTGCTGGTTCCGTTACTGCTCATTAACTCCCGAGTACCTGTGGCTTAGTCACTGATGTAATCTAGTTCACAGACGTCCTATGACAATACTCCTCTAAAGAGGTATGTTAAAGGGGTGCCAAAAAGTATTCTATATGCAATTAACTTTGAGAAATGCCGTTAGTAACAGTATCCCCTGTGTACCAAGTACTGCTCTAAGCACTATATACCCATATTAACTCATTCAATCCTAACTACGAACATCCCTATTTTATTCATTTGAGAGAGAAGAGAGAAAGAAGGGAGGAACATAAGCATCAACTCCCATATGTGCCTTGACAAGGCAAGGCCAGGGTTTTGAACTGGCGACCTCAGCATTCCAGGTCAACGCTTTATCCACTGCACCACCACAGGTCAGGCCCTCGAACATCCCTATTTTAAAGGGCAAAACTGAAGCTGAGTCTGCCTCAGGTCCCAGAGCTAGTCAACAGTGAAGCCAAGACTCAAATGCACTCTGCCTCCGTGCATATCGTGTCAGCTTCTTTATAGGAATTGCAATGTGCGCTACAAATCTGCAACGAGGGCAAGGTGGTAACGTTAAGTGATCTTGGTTGGTAAATGCCTATTAACATTTACAGAAATCAGTGTTTGCTCGAAGAAATTGGAAAACACTGAGCTTATATATGTGGACAGCAGGGGCTCCAGCAGACATTCCATGAAGAAGCACTCTTCCTTTTGCTGGGCTGGAGTGAGAAGCATTACTGACCAATGGACTGTGTATCCTGGGTACTGGGAGATGGCTGGTCCACATCCATGGGCGATTCCTCCCTCCGGACAGATGCTTCTGACTGGCTTGACTCCGACTGAATAAAAGGGAGACAAAGTCACTTAGAGGGTGCAACTCTGCATTCCTCAGGGACAGGCTAGGGGCTCACCCTACCAATTCTCACATATCCTAAACCTAGAAAGAAGCTTCTCATATCTGGTCAGGAAACTGTAGCTCTCCAGGACAAAAGAATGGCCTTCCCACCTCCTTTGCCACCTTCCACCCTGAGCTAGCCAGCTCCCTCCCTGGATGCCTGCATTGCCTCCACTCCATTCCAGACCTACGTCTAGTCTCACATTAGCCTCTTAGATACAGATTTCAAAATTTCTTCTGGGAACAGTTTACATGTGTACACAAACATAAAGCTCAGATGGGCAGAAGGGGGTTTGCTCTTTGTTCACAAAAGTTAAGGTAATAGGGGAATCAGTGCAACTTTTGATGGGTGGAAAATTTTAAAAAGACAACACATGTCCTATCAGGCGTAGGAAAGAGGCTATGCATAAAAAACACTCCAGAATAGTAGCTATTTTCCCTTTTTACCCTGCTGGAGTCAAGGCCCTCAGGTTCTAGGCTGTTCCCAGCATGCTCAAAGAAATCATACTGTATAATAGTAGTTACAGAAAGAATAAACAGGCCTCAGGATACCTTTTATCCTGGATCTTGGGAAGGTGACTTGCATGTTGCAAGGACAGGAAAACAATGAGCCACAGCATACGTACACGATGCCAGGCCTTTCCTGTAGCCACTCTGTGCTGGGGTCCCAACCATGAGCTGGCTACCTAGGAACCTGAAGGTTTCCTCCTAAAAGTGCATGAGTGCCTAAGTGCCAAGGGAGTATGGAGAACAGGCAGAGGCCAGGGTGGAGGAAACAGCCACAGCCAGAAGAGGCTGCATGGGATGTGTACCAAGCTTGGGGACCTTCAAGGGCAGGATTCCTGAGATGCCTCTGATGTACCTGAATTGTTCCATGAGACTGAAAAATCTTCATCCCATATCCCCTCAGAACCCAGACACTTAAGCATTATGCAGTTTGCAAAAGCGCCACTGTTGACAGGATAGCTGGGGGTGGGGTATGATGGCCAAGCTTTAAAATCAAATTAAACCAAAGCAAACCAAACCAAACCAAAGCAAAGCAAACCAAACAACCAATAAACCAAACAACCAATAAACCAATGAACAAACAGTAAAGAAAACACCAACAGAAAGTAACCCTGTTGTCTAGAGCATTCATATAGCAAACAATGCGAAAGCATACAAGGTAAGGAAAGTGAAACCCCACTGATGATGTGGTGGGGGAGACAAATGAATGAGGGGCCACAGGCATCATGCTAACCGTTGCTGCTTGTTGCTGTCTCCGCGCCCTTTGACCCTCACGTACCATTTGTATAATGGCATCAGCCTCAGCCTCCAGCTGCCGAACAGCTGCCTGGATGCTGCTAGCTGAGCCTAAACCGGAAGAACCTGGGAGAAAGAAAGAAGGCAAGGTAAAATGTAATATGAGGGAATGTCCAATACTCTCCCATCTCCTGGGCTGCCACAGGGCATCTTGCTAAGGTCTTTGAATTTTAGCTCAGGTAGCTTCAGAATGCTCATCATCAGGCACTAAGAGCTATAGTCACAAACAAGGGCAGGGGACGTGGTGCAAGGTGGACGGATGGTGGCAGGTAGAGGGTCTGTGGGACAGGAGGAAAGCGGTAGGATTTGGCAGGCCATGGGTGAGGGAACATGGCTGAAATGTTTTAGTCAGGAGTGATCAAGGAAGCAGAAAGAAGGCACACTCAGTGAGTTAAATCTTGTTTAGCAAAAGATCCGCCCTCAATTTCCTTGCCAGATTTCCACTCCCCCTTAATTCCTACTTGCACTAATGAATTTCCTACGCAGGCAGCTTGAGTGAGATACAGAATGCAGCCATTAACATTTTAAGAAAGAATCATTACTTCTTCTTGCAAAGGTCGAATAGGAAGGAGACATTAAGTCTTGCCCTCCAGGGACTCTGGGTTCTCCACCACCAACCCTGCCCCTCAACTGGACACTTCAATTCCATACCTAGCCTGCCTGTCTGCTTGGCTTTCTTGTTAGCTCGGCGTGTGTCGTCTCGGAGCTGGATGATGACCTGCAGTACTCTCAAGAAGAACTTCTGGGTAGATGTCTTGGATGTCAACATGGACATAGAAGGCAGCTGGAGCTCCCGGCCACCCAGAGGTCGCTTCTGAGATGCCACAATTACCACATTCTCAGCCATGTCAAACCTGGATAGTGTAGAGGTGGCTTGCGTATACTGACAGCATCAAAGCATAACACTCAGAGCAAGCAGGGCTTTCTGGTGTTAACCAGAGGAGTAAGAAATCTCACAAGGAAATCTCACAAGTAGGAAAAAATAAGGTCAAATGTGTTTAGGACAGATAAGAAAATCTGCCCACAGAGGGGGGGGGAAACCACCAGGAAACCAGCAAGAGCCACCTTTTAGAATGTCCCAGATTCCAGACCCACAGCCAAACGGGCAGCTACCACCCACCTGCTCTGCATTTTGCCTTTCAGCTTGGTGGTCTGTGGCTGCTCCTCAGGAAGGCCATCAGGAGAGAGGGCCTCACACTGGACTCGCCGCTGCTGCTCCAGGTTGTATTCCCGTAACTCGGCCAGAAGGGTGCCTGGGTAGGCAGAGAAGCCAACAAGTAAGTGTTGAGACTTTCCCAGTGAAGCAGCTGAAAGCCCTAAGCTTTCCAAGTAACCTGCCTCGGCCATCCTTTCTGCTCAGTTACAGAGGACCTGCAGTGAGCAGGAATTTTGCTTTGTGTGCTTTGGATCATCAACCACCCAGGGGCCACCAATTTATCTGGCCTCAAGAATCTGCTGAGTCTGTATAAAACACACTTCAACACAGGGAGAAAATTATCTGTTTTGGAGCCTGTATACCTCTTGAACTTCTGAGGTTTTTGTGGTTCTCAGGCAAATTGCTTACCCATCTTAATGGGACTAATTCTGTCTAAGCTCACCAGGCTGCCTGGAGAACTAGGAGATAATGCGAGTCAGAGTGCCTAGGGTATCGATAGCCTGGCCCATGGGTACTGAGTAAATGGGAGCAGTCGAGAGGTCGGAGGCCCCTTCCAGAAGAACTTTACAAATTCCCACGGAGCAAAGAATGCTCTGGGTTATACAGTACAGTCAACTCTCTTATCACCTTAGCCCAGGTACATTTATGAGAAGGAGATAACTGATCAGGTAGCAGAGTTCTAGGGAGACCCATGACTGGGATGGGGTGACAGAATGCAGAGACAATGCCGAAATAAAAATCTGGCTCTACCCCTTGATTCAATCACTTTATCTTCCTCTTGGTAAAACAAAAAAGATGACTAAAACGAGATGATTTGCAAGTGCTCTTAGAATTTTTGCACCGTCAAAGGCTGAGGCTTAGTTTGACTTTCAATTCCTGAATCTGAACACTGTGCAGGTGCAGCTCTGAGGTGGCAAAATTGCCTCAGCAGGCCCATCATTGCTCTTACAAGTGCCCACAATGGATAAACAGGAGGGCACTGCCAGTCCTACGCCTTTACTAAGCATGGATTACCTGCCGTGTGCCAGGTATTGGGAGTACAGAGAGAAGCCCAGCCTTGTTCTTTTGGAACTGAGGAGAGAAAAGCAGAGGACAATCCAGTATCCTAAGTGCTATGAGAGAAGAGAGTATGGGGGATGTGCTCTAGAAGCATAAGAGTTTTGATTCAGTTGGAGGTTCAGAAAAGGCTTCAAGACAGAGGTGAGACCTATGTAAATGGAAGGTTTCAGAAAGACATGATACTTTACTATTATTACCTATCTGTTTACAAAGGGTATAACCCAGATGGCGGGCTCCATTCAGTAGCAGCTTTAGGACAGTGTCCCGAGTCCCAGGGTCCCCCCGAGAGAGCTGCAGTAACACATTAGCTGCATCCTCTAGACCTTCTTCAGAACAAGAGTGAGATGTTAACACCTGGGAAAAATAAGGGAGAAGTAAGCCCCAAGTTGAGAATTAAGACCTTATCCACTTTTGTTTACCCTTTAACTCCAACCTTGGGAGAGGAAGCGCTTGGACTTACCTCCACAGAGAGCTGTAGCTGGTTTTCAGTGAGGCCCGAAGATACCATCTTAAAGTCCGTACTGCTGCCCCCATCACCCCCCTTCGCTGGAGATTTGCTGGCCTTAGTAGTAGCTTTGAGGAAACAGACAGAACACTGTCAGCCGGAGACTCACATGCCAAAGACGTAAGCAGCAGAACCAAGGAATCACTGAATTGTCCAGGGCTTCAAAATGGCCAAGCAGTGAAAATGAAGATCCAGCCACCCAACCAAATGGATGTATCTTTTAAAGTGAGAAAGAAGCCCAGATGTTTCTCTCAATGCTACCCTACTATCAGAGAGTTCCCTCTGAAAGCCCCCTCTTCAAAATCTACTTCTTCATATAATTCTTACAAGTCTGCTAAAGGGCTCATTTCTTTCCCTTCCTGCAACAGCCTGCCTACTCTGCTCTACCAATTCACATTGCATCCCGCCTGCTCCTGAACTCTTTCCTTTGAGAACTGGCTCCTTCATCCAGGCTGGAAAGGCTGAGTTCTCTGAAGATAGGAAGCTTCTATCTCTCCTCCTTTTGGTGCTTAGCCTAGGAGAAGCCACATTCAGTGACTGCCTGCTGGTCTTCGTAGGAGTGTGTGCGTGTGTGAGAGGGAGGGAGGGAGGGAGAGAGAGAGAGAGAGAGAGAGGGAGAGAAGGGGAGGAAAGAGAGGAGGGGAAGTAAGAAAGGGAGAAGGGGAGGAGGAAGGAAGAAGGAGAAGGAGGAGTGGAGGGCAGAGAGAGAACTGGCACTGAGGACCAGAATAAACGCACACATTTGGGTCTCAGAAACACAAACCAAGCTGATCATTATCATTTCTTTCGGACTAACTGGCTGGGGTGGGGGTAAAGAGGTGCACACCCCCCCCCATAGCTCCCAGCCTACGTCCACACTTACTTGAAACAGTAGTGGTAGCAGTCGTAGGGGTAGTCACTGTGGTCGAGGAAGCTACAGCAATGGTGGAAATAGCCGTGGCAGCAACCAGGGAAGGAGAAGAAGTGACAGGGGTGGTTGCAGCAGGGGGAGTGGGTGTGTTGCAGGCAGCGGTGACAGTAGATGTGGTTGAGGTGTTTACAGTGGTGGAGGAATTACTGCTACTGCCAGAATTAGTCTGTGTATCCGACACTTTGTTTTCTGGGAGAGCAATTGAGATGAGAGAAAGGAGTCTGAGGAGTTTCTCAGTTAAGAGGGAGCTCCGGCGGATGACTGGGTGTGACAACATGTTCATGAGCTGCCCCAGGGGAGAGGCCTCCAGACTGTATGGGGAAGATTCCCCTTCACTACCAGTGCTCACTGGCACTGATTTCACGGAGTTTTTGCCTTTCCGGCTGACATTCATGTTGTCCAGTTTCACCAGTAAGTCCCAGAAGTCTGTGCAAATGCCACTGCTGGTGGACTGTGAAGAGCATGGGCTGCAGGCCTTACTGCCCCTTTCCCGATCGCTCTCACAGTTTGTTTCTTTGGTCCGCTGCTGTGTGAAGTGGCTGGGAAACACCTGCAGGGAACAGAACAAGCTTGGTCTAGGGGGTCTACACAGAAAACACAGCTTCCTGACAAGGAATGACAAACGGTTCCTAGGCTCTCTACTCCTTTGCACAGCCTTGGTAAACAGGAGAGATGTCATACAGCTTAGCCAACGGATGGTGAAGCAGCCTAGAAAGAAATAAGCGCTTTGTAGGGAGAGACAATTAGCAAATTTTCTGAGCAACAATCTGTATTTATAAAATGGGGAAGACAATTATACTGCCTTGTGAAGTTAAAAGAGATTAAGGAACATCACATATTTTGCATGGGTTCTGGCACAAGGTAGGCCCTCAACAAATGACAGCAATGCTTATTCAAATGAAGACTAAACTAAGTTCTAGGTCAAGTTAGCTCCATCACTTATTAGCCACATGACAGCCACTAAAAATTTCTGTACCCCAGCCTCCTTATCTGTAAAATGGAAGTAATACAGACCACTGAAGGTTGTTTTGATGGTTAAATAAGAATACTGTACATAATAAATACTGTAGAGTCAAAACAAAAAGCCCACAAAGTTACTTACTAGACAGTTTCCCAGAAACAATACAGGTTTCAACAATAACAGGTTAAGAAAGACCTTCTAACTCCCTCAGAGTTCAGAATTCATCTAGGCTGCGGCTGCCATCCCTCTTCCAACCCCAGGAGGAGGGTTCCTTTACGCTCTCACCTTGGCCAATTGAATGAGTGTGTCTAGAACGTGTCTGCAAACAACAGGAGCAGCCTGGGGGTGGATGTGGACAGTAGAGCCACTGCTCGCATGCTTCTCAGTATGTTTGCGCCCACCTGAACGCTGGATTTGGAATATATTAGTCCTGCAGCCCAAGGCCGCATCCATGGATACTGAGAGCCACGAAAGCTGGTTGGAGCTCTTAGATTCCATCTTGTGCAGCAGGTCCAGGGGCCGGTTCTCATGGCTGCTTGACCCACAGCTCTTGCTTGACTTTTTGCCTTTTTCCTCACTTGAGGAGAGTTTGGGTGTTTCAATGCACAGCTCACTCTCACTGCTGCGCTGCAGGATGGACAGCAGGCTGCGGATGACCCAGTGGCGGGTTTGGGCATGGTAGCAGAGATTTCTCAGTACTCGATGCAGACGGCTAGTATTTAGCTTTGGTTCGTCCACAAAAAGTAGGACCAGGAGACAAGATAGGGCTTCGTGGTCCAGAAGGAGCCGTCCTCGGAGGCGGAGGAGTGTGTCCACGTTACTGCCAGAAGGCCTGGAACAGAGCATGGTTTCAGAGCAGCTACAGGTCTAGGATCAGGATGTGGATGAGCTGCATACCTCGAAGGAAGCTTAAGAATGGAGGGTGTTCTGTCCAAGGGCTCTTAATAGTAAACAGTAACAGCAGCTCTTGGGTGCCTATTATGTACCAGGCACTCTATAATGCCTGTAACAGCTTCCTCAAGGGGCTGCGTGTAAAGACTAGAGAATCACCCATTTTGAGATGAACAAGAGGCTCAAAAAAGTAACTTTCCCTACATCACATAACTGAGAGCAGAGATTACAGCCCAGGTCTGCATCATCAATTGGTAAAATCAGACTGCACCCGGCATCCTAGGAGACGATGCTTCTTTCTACCTTTTCTAGACTACCATGGGGGTTGCTTGCCTTATATAAGAACTGATCACTCCCTTCACATTTGACTCCACTCTCCTTCAGCCTAGTTAATAAAAAAAACTCCTCTCTGGCCCAGGTCAGCTGGCTCAGCGGTAGAGCACTATCAGCCAGGCGTGTGGAAGTCCCGAGTTCGATTCCCAGCCAGGGCACACAGGAGAAGCGCCCATTTGCTTCTCCATCCTTCCCCTTCTTCTTTCTCTCTATCTCTCTCTTCCTGCAGCCAAGGCTCCATTGGAGTCAAGTTGGCCTGGGCGCTGAGGATGGCTTTCATGGCTTCCGCCTCAGGCACTGGAATGGCTCCGGTCGCAATGGAGCAATGCCCCAGATGGGCAGAGCACTGCCCCCTGGTGGGCATGCTGGGTGGATCCCGGTCAGGCATATGTAGGAGTCTGTTTGACTGCCCCCCTACTTCTAACTGCCGAAAAATACAATAAAACAACAATAAAAAAAACCCAAACCAAAAAACCTCCTCTCTAATTCCACAGCCTAGATACTACAATCACAAAGGCCAAGTGGCTTTTTGTTTTACTATTTCTGTAGAAGGGAGGTGACTTTCCTTGTTATAATCACAGCTAGCACCAGTCTGCCTTGCCTATTTTTTTTTTGAGAGATGAGAAGCATCAACTCATAGGTGCATCACTTTTAGTTGTTCATTGATAGTTTCTCATATGTGCCTTGACCAGGGGGCAAGGTGACAGAGCATCGACCCGGAATGCTGAGGTCCCAGGTTTGAAACCCTGACATTGCAGGTTTGAGTATGAAATCATCAACATGAACAAGGTTGCTAGCTTTAGCAAAGGGTCACTGCCTTACCTTCTATAGTACATAGCTACAGTAAACCAAAGTGTGGCTTTCGGAAGGGAATTCCAAAGAGCTGGCTCTCCTACTCATTCAAGGGAAAAGCCTAGAGAGGTAATCCAGCCTCTCCACCTATAAATTAAGAGAGTTGAACTAGCTGTAGATACCAGAGATGGTATGACAGGGTGAAAAAAGACAGATAAAATACCTGTTGTGGCTGCTGCTACCCCCCATCTGGAAGGTACCACCTCTCTGCACTGCAAGGCGAGTGTACTGGACTCCACGGTTGCCACTCAGGCGACTGGTGAAAGCTAGAAGGAAAAAAAGGGAACTGAGACTGGAAAGGAGGGGTGGTGAGCTAAGTCCAGGTAATACAAAGGGGAATAACAGAGCCTCAAGTGGCCAAAGTTCAGCATTCCAGAGCCTTCCCCCGGCCCCCCTCCATACCCGGGCTCCGGAGAATGGCCGAGAGAGCAGAGGTGCTGCTGTGCCCAAAGAGCCGCTCGTGCATGAGCTGCCGCTGCCGGGCTTCCTGCTCTCGCCTCAGTGCTTGAGCCTCGGCTGCAATGTCAGGTGGCATCACGGCCAGTACGCTGTCTTCCATGTCCTCCAAGACACTACGGCGCAGGTCTGAAGGCAGAGTCTGGATGAAGGTCACAGGGTCCATGGGGGTGTCTGAGTTGGCGTTCTGTGCCAGTTCCCGTCGCTGTTGCTCAGCCCTCTGCTGTGCCAACACCTACGGAGCAGAAGAAGTCAACGGGGGAACGCGGCGCCAGGCAGCCGCCCCACCGGCTTCCTGCTCACATACTTCCTCCTGGATGGCTGGAGGCAGGGCGGCCAGGAACTCAGGGCTCACTTCCGTCACGCCAGGATTCGCTACCACTGCAGGAGTTGAGCTATTAGTGGAGGGGGCAGTCCGGGCGGGTGGACGGATGCCTAGCTGGTTCTGTAGCACTTCTCGGCGGATGTCATCAGGCAGAGCAGCCAGAAAAGAGGGGTCTACACCTTCAGGGAGACTGATACCTGAAGGAGATGCAAAATTTGGAGGAACTCACACCTCTACTGGTGCCTAAGGTGTAACTAACTAGCCCATGGCCTTGTCTGAGGAAACCAGCTGTTTTTGTCCTCAATGCATGCAAAGGACACACAGACATGGCTCACCCACCTTGCCCAGGCTCAGAATAGCTCTTGTTATGTGCCCAGGTCTGTGTATACATTGTCACGTAACCTTCATCAAGACCCTACCATGAAGCTATTATCACCCCCCTTCAATATCAAGCCCAGAAGTTACATAATGGTCCCAGGTCCTACAGGCAACAGGTGGCAGAGGAGGGTTTGGGCGAAGATCAGTATGACTCCAAAGCTGGGGCTCACTGCACTGTGTGTCGGCATACCCTCCCTACAGGCCCTCCTCCCTCACATATGCCTGCTCTCCTGAGCAGAACCATTTGACTGGTAGGCACTTCCACACTAAGGGCTACGAGAAGTCTAACCGACCCCAGGATGGCATGAACAATTACATAGCTCACCTGCAAGGGGATCTTCCTCTTCACTGCTTGTTGAAGGCAGGGGCTCTTCTAGGATTCCATGGGAATCTGTTCCAGAAATGGCCACAGCAGACTCTCTGGTGGAAGAATTCTCAGAGGATGCAGAGGTAGAGCTAAAGGAAATCATTTTCCTGTTGTTCTCTCTGTATTATGTTCTCCCATTTGTAAAATTCTCCTACAACACCCCTTCTCAGAGAAGCCAGGCTGAAGCCCCCCAGCGTAAGAAGCATACACATTACTTAACAAGTATGGACATGGCTCAGAGCACCCACCAACACATCTCACCCTCCTCTTGCTCACACAGTGCTTACCCGCTATCAGAGGCCTGGGCAGGTTCCCCTGACCTATCACCCCTGCCTTGCACTTCTGTCACAACTGGTGGGGCATCCCCAGGAGTCGAGCTGCCCGCTGTGGGCTGCTCAGAATTGCCAGCTGCTGAGGTGTCCCCCACAGCCTCCTCCAGGGTACAGGAAGCCAGGCTGCTGGTGTCCATCGGAGAGCCTTCCAGTTGACTGCTGACAGCCGTCAGTGCATCAGAATCTTCAGCTCTCTCTGGGGAAAGAGAGGCTAGGAGGAAGTCACATGGAGAGGTTAGATCTCTGCCTGGAATTAAGAAGCAGCCAGATTAGACTTTTCACTTCTCTACCTTCATGCCACACTAGCCTGATGTTCCCCCTCAATTTCATCTACTATAAAAGGCTCAGCTCAAGTCTGTTCTATCACCCGTTGAACATTTATGGTGTTCCAGGCATGCCTGTGAAACTCTTCCCTAGGCACCCCAGGTCAGGGCTCCTGTCACTTGCAGATTTCCCACAGGCACCATTTGTACATGCATGTTGGTTCTACTTATCTCAACAAGCAAGGTTCTTTGAAGGAACAAAACAAAACAAAACCCCCGACATCTTAAGTTTTTTCCAGATCACACCACAGACATGGTATAAAGCAGCAATGGCAAACAAGTTTCAATTTACCCAGTTGGGACACTGTTGAGAATTTTGAGACCCCATTTCAGACCAATGGGAAACAGTGCCATGAGATAAATGTCTGCCAGGATGGGAGAGCTGTATGTGTGAGGTCAGGTGCTTGCCATCCCTAGAACTACTGAAGGAGAGCAAGCTTTAGTCACATAGATCTGAATTTTAATCTCAGCTCAACCACTTAATGACCCTGGGCTAATTAATAAGTTCTAGTTTATTCATGGAGATAACACTAACTACTTTGGGAAGGTTCTTCTAAAGAAATCAAATAATAAGCCCAGCACAATAGCCAACTCACAGAGTGATTGCCACAATAAATGGTTGGCATCACTAATATCATTACACACTCAGATGTATAATCAATCACTTAAGGACACAAGCAAAATATCTTAATTTTAGCTTAAAAAGCTAATGTGCAAGCTGAGATCCCACTATGAGGACTTGAGCTTCTACTATTTTTCCAAAGTAAGAGAAGAACAATAAACTACAAGGATGTCCATGCTCCCCTCCTATACTACCTCACCTCCAAAACCTGGAAACTTCTACTCACTTATAGTGGGAGCTGGAGATAACTCCATCTGAGTCGTTTCTGCTTCTCCACTTGGTCTTGTGGGACCCAATTCCTCTGACTCTACAGGCATCAACAGCTGTGCAGAATTCCCCCCTTCTCCAGCTGGGGACTGCAGCTCTTGAGAGACTTCTCCCAAGGCTGGTGGGGGTGGGAGTGTTGGTTGTTGTTGTGAGGGCTGTAGAGTGACAAGAGTCTCCTTGGACTCAGATGTAGCTGCATCAGCTGAGGATGGGGTTGTTGGATAGCTGTCAGGCATAGGAGTCCCATCTTTCTCGGAAAGAACAACAATAGGTATGTTAAGGGGCAATTAGCCAAGGACCTGGGGAGTTACTCAAACAGCACATGTGGCCTGACAAGTATCCCACCCAGCCAGGGATGCACAATTCCTCCCAACCACCAACTGCTTCTAGGAATAGCTCATGGCTGGCCTGCTATACCCAGGATAAGGGCTAAAGCACAGTGCTATCTTAGTCCTAAGAATTGGAGATCCCTTGTACATCCTAAAAATTAAATCCTTTATGTGCCCCAGAAAGAAGAGAAAAAGTTCAGGTCATTTTATATTTGCTCCACTCTAAATATCATCTACCCCTTTCAACCACCCTTTTCTTCTAGCCCTGATTAATCTGTAATTCTGATTGATGGAAACAACTGTCCCAAGACTAAGTGTGAATATGCCACACACCAGGGAAAGTAGTAAGTTGTATAGTTATCTTCTCAATGGGGCCTAAAATCCCTACCCCACAACAATACAACTTACTACCTCACCCCGGCATGAGCAGTATCCTCTAGGAAGGGCAGCAGGCAAGAGGTCATATTACTGGATGACCAACTCTTTCAAAGAGCTTTTGCTAGATCAAGGGCACCAGGACACCTACCCTCTTTCACTGCTTTAAAAAAGACTGTGTAGGCTTTGGTACAACCATTTCCCAACTCAAGTGCCAAAGGAGACAGAAGGTATAGGGAAGCAGAAGTTCTGAGGAAATAGGGGTGGGGGAAGACATATAATACCACATGGACCTATCAGACCCACAAAATGGCTACTGACATTAAGATCAGAAGGAAGAATAGAAAGCATATAGTAGTAATACCATTAGGCCACAGAGCTACCTTCCCCGATAGCAGGTTGCTCAAGATAATGTTCGTAGACTTTTAGATCACAGTTTCATAAAATTTATGTAGAAAGGAAAAAGTAAACCGAGACGAACATAGGGTTACCAACTTTTAATTTAGCTAAGAAAAAAATCATATCAATATAATTTCATAAGAATATTTCTATACCAAAGAACTAGAAAGGCCATCAGCTCTATAAAAAAGCCCTTTAAGAGGGACAAATATATGATGACAGAAAATGATTTGACTTTGGGTGATGGGTATATAACATAATCAATAGTTCGAATGCTATAGGAATGTTTACCTGAAACCTATGTACTCTTACTGATCAATGTCACCCTGTTAAAAGTTAATTTTTTAAATAAAAGTTTTAAAAAAGAAAAAAAAGCCCTTTAAAAGTAGAATAAACTCAGCTTTCTGAAATACTCATTAAACCTTTCTTATTTTGTTCATTTCCACCGAAAACCAGCATTTGGGAACCACTGTCATGAGGTATTCTCATGAAGCACTACACCACGGTGGTCACCGACAGGACACATGGCCTCACTACACATGCCAGAAGGCAGCACAGCACAATCAGAATGAGACGCTGAAAAGAGCACGCTGGAGGGGAAGTGTACCACCGTGGGAAAGACAGTAGACTGTATAGTTATCTCCAAGATGGGGTATGACCCTAAAACTATACAATCTACTACCTCATCCCACAGAGCACCAGTGTTCATCTTCAGCCCACTTGGGCCAGCTATTTGGAGAAGGGTCAGGAGAAAGAACTAATCAATTAGCAAAAAGGGGAAGAGGAAGGGAGAGTTACCTGAGAAGTTCTGTTCAGTGGAGTCATTTGTCTTAGATGCAGTACACTGCAAAGAGAAGGAACACACCGATCAATGTGGGACTGAGCAGGCACACAGATAGAGGTGAACGGAAAGAGTAACCACCTCACATGTTCCATCTATGAGTTCAATGACCTGAATGGAAGATGAGCAACTTAGTGTGCGAATATATAGCCAATTTCTCTAATACATATTCATGTTCAAGGACAGCTTGGGGACAAGAGGGAAACTGCCAGGTGGCTGACTAAAGAATGAGAGGAAAGGATAATAAAACCACTTCAGAGCTGGCCTGGCCCTAGGACAAGACCTGAACACAATTAGGAAACCAGCAAGACTTTCTCAAAGTTTCATCTATGTTTATTCTTCTTCCTTGAGCTCATTTTGTCCACTCTTTTTTTCAATCATTTGCTAGGTTTGCATATTTTCTATCCCCTTTCTTGTGTTTAAAAAGTTACTATTTATTAGGTAAAAGTTCTAGACAAAAGTATTTGTTAGCTTATTACCATAACTGAACATTTCAAACCCTTCTTTTAAGTCAATCTGATTTTGGAACTACTGAGTGGGGTGTAATAAACTGTTTCACTAAAGTGTTTTAATTTCTTTGTATTTCTATTAGCTTTTTTTTTTTTTGAGACAAACAGGGAGATGAGAAGCGCTTCAACTTGCAGTTGCATCACTTGAAGTGTTCACTGATTACTGTTCATACATGCCTTGATTGGGGGCTCCAGCCGAGCCAGTGACCTTGGGCTTCAAGCCAGTGACCATGGGATCATGCTGATGACTCTGCGCTCAAGCTGGCGACCTTGGGGTTTCAGACCTGGGGCCCAAGCATCCCAGGTCAACACTCTATACACTGTGCCACCATCTATCAGGCTGTATTCCCACTAGCTTTTAATTAATGTATTTTAAAGCTACACTATTGGAGGTTCCAGAAATTTCAGAAAAAGGTAGGTAGCTTGCTTCCTTCTAAACCAAAATCATGGAGATTTGGAGCCCTAGAAAACGGCATGTGGTGATGGGGTTCAGGATAGAAACATTTTCCTCAACTCTAAGTTATCTATAGATGAAGGAATGAGGTTACTTGGTAAGGTATGCCCCGCTCCACACCCGGTAAGCCAAACTACTGAGAGAAATGAAATTAAACCACCAAAAGCATGGTCACAGTGAAGGTCATTCTTGTCTAGTTGCAGTCACTGAAGGTAGAGACTATATAGTGTGCCTGGTGAGTCAGGAGTCAAGAGCCACTCTGGTTCTGGCTCATTTTCCACAGCAGGACCCCAGAGAAATTATTTTTCCCTCTGGGCTTAAATTCTTGCCCCCAAAACGAAGTGAGTGCACAGCAAATTTAGAATGGATAACTTCTCAGGTTCAATGTGAACATGTGAGGATTCTTCAGTGATGCTTGGTACCATGTATATGTCAAAATCATAGAAAGTTAAGGCAGACACAGCCAAGGTGGATTGTCCCAGCCTTGAAAAATCACCTGCGCACTCTGATCCCTGTTCTCCTTATCTTCTTTGCCTTTGTCAGTTATTTTTGTTTCTTCTTCAGCCAGTTGTTTCCTGCGCTTCTCCCGCCTTTCTTCCAGCTCCTCATCCCTCAGGAATTCCAGGTGATTGACAATGGGCACTTTAACAACTGGATCAAGGAAGCAAAGATCAGAGGCTACTCAGGGGAAGGAGTGAGAGGAACCCAAGAGGCATAACTGTGGCCACAGAGAAGCAGGGAAACAGCTTTCCATAGACTTGTTCCAGCACTGGAGGGCTCAGTACTGCCCTGATAACAAAGCTGTCGCCGCATACCTGAAACACAGTCGTGCATACTCTCAGCATCGAGAACTTTACATTCCTCTGTCCAGCGGGTCAGGGCTGTGGGTATGCTGGACAGGGTCCCTGTAGAGGAAAAAAGGAGAGTGAGACTTGGCACTGTCATGTGGCAACTGATGCAAAAATAGCAGTATTTCCCTAACAGGATCCAATGTCTATCACAAGGTATGGCACACCACAGGTACCCAGAGATAATCAAGTTTTTGTTGCCTTTGGCTAAGTCAGTAAGTGGTTCTGGCTTCTATTATAAAAGCAGGTTTTTTTAGGGAGGGCAGATACTATTCTGCTTTCTCTCAGCAGGGAAAAAGTAGCACCTGACAAAAATGTACCCTCCCTTTCACCATACAAACTTGCCTGCTTGGCTGGTAGCTGTGCTCTGGTCATGGAAAAAGTCATCCAGCAGTTCATCATCAGACCGGGCAATAATGTGAACGTCATCGTTGCCCACAAGGAGGCGGGCCCGGCCTCGGCTTTGTAAGGGAAGGCTGCTGCTCAGCTGAAGGATGTCAGCAGCAGCAGAGGGACCAAGCAGTCTGTAGGGTGATGATAGGGTGGGCATGGTCACTGTACATAAGGACTTTGAAACATGTTATTTTGAGACCCTTTCTGTATCCTCTTGGAATGCAAAACACTATTATAAACTTATCATACCACATATAAGTCTAGGTTACCTTTTTTTGAGACGAGAGAGAGAGAGAGAGAGAGAGAGAGAGAGAGAGAGAAAGAGAGAGAGAGATATGGAGATATAGCCAGACAGGAAGGGAGAAAGATGAGAAGCATCAATTCTTCATTGCGGCATCTTAGTTCACTGATTGCTTTCTCATATGTGCCCTGACTGGGGCGCTCCAGCCAAGCCAGTGACCCTTTGCTCAAGCCAGCAACCATTAGGTCATGTCTATGATCCCATGCTCAACCCTGCAACATCAGTTTTCGAACCTGGGTCCTCTGCATCCCAGGCCGATGCTCTATCCACTGTACCACAGCCTGGTCGAGCAAGTCTCTTTATAACTACTCCATCAGTCTGTGAACTTTATTTGGGCTGAGATTGCAACTACTTCACAGTTCCTGCCACAGATAATGCCAGGCACTATGTTAGGGTATAATGCCTCTCTTGCACACCCCCTCTAGTCTGATGTACAATGACCATTATGACACCTATAACCCTTTCTTTAACTTAAGTAATTTTATTTTATTTTTTTTAACAGGGACAGAGAGAGAGTCAGAGAGAGGGATAGATAGGGACAGACAGACAGGAAGGGAGAGAGATGAGAAGCATCAATCATCAGTTTTTCGTTGCGCCACCTTAGTTGTTCATTGATTCCTTTCTCATATGTGCCTTGACCGTGGGTCTTCAGCAGACCGAGTAACTCCTTGCTCGAGCCAGCAACCTTGGGCCCAAGCTGGTGAGCTTTTTGCTCAAACCAGATGAGCCCGCGCTCAAGCTGGCGACCTCGGGGTCTCGAACCTAGGTCCTCCACGTCCCAGTCCGATGCTCTATCCACTGCGCCACCGCCTGGTCAGGCTGGTCAGGCTAACTTAAGAGTAATTTTAGAAGTGAAACTCTAAACACTAACCCTTAGGGCATGGATCCAGTTCTATCTAAAATGTTAAGTGCTTGGTATATGAGATGCTTAATAACTGTTGAAAGAATACACAGAACACATAAGAAAAAGTAAAAAAACATGTTATACAATTTGGCATACCCCAAAAAGGTGCATATGTAGTCCATAAAGAAATGGGACAAATATGTCACTTGTGTGTGTGATGAGAGCATTAAGTGATGAACTGCTTCCCCCAGGCCAAGACAATGCTGAAGCCCAGTGAGCCCAACAACCTTTGTAACTCACCTCTGGAGTATGAGAGGAGGGTTGGGCTGGCGATTCCCAGGGTAGTGAACGTGAATGGTGTGGCCTGTGTTGGCTGTCAGCTGCCTTAGGGTCCTCTGACTGCGCCCGATGCCCTGGGTGAGACGTGTTGTAGAGGAGCCACTGCCCAGTGTCAGGGAACTATGGTCTGCATGACGTACCATCAGAGGGTGGGTGGTAGGGATATTTCCTGGGGATGGAGGGATGTCTGCTGCAAGGACAATATGCAAAGGGGTCAGTGCCAAAAAGAAATTTCTTCCATGGTTGGTCAAGCAGAACCATGTCTCCTGGGCCTTACTTCCTCACACGGAAACCTGAGCTTTGTCCTTTCTCCCTCATTCCCACACCTTATCTATGATCACTGACACTACCATAGCTTGTACCACCATTTTCCACCTAGATATTGCAGCAGCCTCCTAAATAGTACCTTCTCCCAATCCATTCTCCACACTGTAGCCACAGTGATGCTTCTAGGCCCCTCAGAGACATGCTGCTCCCTCCACCTTGAGGACCCTTCTCCCTCTTCTTTACCTCCCTTTTGTCACTTCCTCTGATTCTACAGATTGGCTTACTAACCCTTTACTCTGTGCTTTCCTACCGTATTACAATGTAGTTCCTGTGTATTTATAATTCTTAACAGACCATAAGTTCCTATAAGGGAAAAGTGCTGTTTTCTTTTTTTTTACTGCAGTCTTCCCAGTATCTAGAACAAAGTAGGCACTATTTGTTCATTTTGTTGAACGGATAGAGGCTCACAAAAATGCAAAAATCACAGAATAAAAGGTACCTTAAAAATTAAGTAATCCAACCCATTTTTTTTTCCTTTTCAAACTTTTCATTTACAGGTGATAAACTGAGGCTCAAAGAGGTAAGAGACAACTTGGCCAAGATAACCCACCAGAATAGTTCAGTGTGTTTGGCTATATCATGCTTATGATTTGGGGTCAAGACCTGCCTTCTCAAGACAGGTTGATTTTAAGAACTTGATGCTAAAAGGGAACTTCTGACATTGATGGGGGAGGAGGGGATTCCCTCTCCTCTGAAAGGATGCATCCTTGATGAACAGAGTGAATGTGCTCAAATTTACTACTCCCCAATGCCAAGCTCAAGATCCAGTGTTATAGACACAAGGATTACTGATTCCCCTGTTACTGTAATGTGCACATGAGTGCCTGATGCAGTCAGCCTTAGTATCCCACTTTTTAAAAATTCAAGCAAATCATCACGTTGGCCAGGCTCTAAAATGGCTGCCCATTCACTGAAGGTGGAGAGAACAAGAGCAGCCTCTCATAACGCTTTCTTCTAAGTATATACTTATTGAGAGAGACGGATTCAGCTATCTCTTGCCCCAGGAAGTCAGCAAAGGAAAAGAAGTGCTGTCTGTATCAGACTGATAGCTGCTCGGTTTCATTCACTGCTTGGCCTACCCTAGAGAAGGGTGTAAGAATCAAGAGATAAAACCCAGCTGAGCCCCTGTATCTTACTAGCACTGGAGAACATGTTGTCAAACTCAATGATGAGATCATCCTCCCGGTCAAAGCGCTCAAATCGGACCAAGGGAGAAGCGTTCATATCAGGATAATCCTCATCCAATTCCATTTCAGAGCCATCGTCGTCATCGTCTTCATCTCCCTCTTCACCTTCATCATCCTCCTTAAGGGGAAAATAGGAGATGGAGAATTGCTGGAGGTAAGGGTTTTCTGAAGTCTGGTGTCATGGCCACATTTGTACATGAGGGAGGGAGGTGCTGAGGCTAGCAACCCAGACTGTTGGTTTTCTCCAGCTCTGTGTTCCCATGGAAGAGGTTGTCTGAACCAACCCCAAACACAGTCCCCCCTCACCTGATCATCTTCCTCATCTTCCTCCTCCTCCTCCTCTTCATCCTGACTATCATCCTCATCCTCGTTACTGCCACTGCTGTCCTCTTCCTGAGTGTGCTCCTCCTCATCCTCAGGGTCCAGGATATTCATGGAATCTAAAACAAAGGGAGCACATTGGAGGACTATACTGAGTAGCTAGAAAACAGGCTACTGTGCAGGCCGGCAGATTGAGTGGGAAGGCGATGTGGTATCTGACTCTAGGAGAGGAAGAAGCAGATCTGGGGTGATATACAGACTTAGTGAGCCAGCCCTGATTTCCTGGAAGTGCCAATCAGTGTATCAACACGCTGAGCAGGGTGGCTGAATGTGGAGGCTTGAGGAGCCATGGTGTAAGACTTGGCCAAGTCTGCTGGTACCCCCTTGCCTTTCCAGCCCTACTTTGCTGTTGACTGCATCCTGTTGGTAAGGGAATCTGGAGCGATGATAGCAGGTGGGTGAGAAGAAAGCGAACCAAGTAAGAAGTGACAAACTTTGGGGCAAGCAGTAGTAACATGTTATTTGAAAAACTGGCTGAGGATAAAGTGGATGGTGTATGTCAGCGCATGCAGACAGATGCTTCCTTATTCTGCACATTTGGGCAGCTGCCTCCAGGAAAACCCTAGTGGAGTATCTGTCAGACGTGCAGGGCAAGAAGGGAGGCCTTTCCGGCCTCGGCACTCTCACCTTCTCGGTTGGCCTGCAAGGTGGAAGCTTGGCTGAGGTTGGAAGGAGCTTCATCCATCAGCACGTCCTCTTGTGATTCATCCTCTCCACTTCTGCTCACTGAAGGTTACAGAGCAGAGCCTTCACTGAACAACAGAGGACTTCCCTTTCCAGATTGGGTGTGCCTAAAGTAGCTACATACACCCAGCAGATATAAGACCTGGGTTCTCTTGCTGTCAACTAGCTACTTGAGCTTGGCCAGTCACTTTACCTGTCTGAGTCTCAGTTTCCTCATCTGTAAAACGGGATAATCACATCTGCCCTGCCAATTTCACTAATTGTGAAGCCACAGAGAATAATGGGTGTGAAAAAGTCTTGTCAAATTTAAGAATATTTGTTTATTTCCATTAATCTTTTGATTTCCTTCATCAATAAAATAAAAACAAGTAACACATACACCTCAGAGCCAGGTGACAGTAGGGTACCTTTGCCATTTTCCATCTCAGTTGCAAAAAGGGCCACCTTTAGGGAATGATCACTCTTTTAACATTACTGAGACTCAGAGGCAGAAAGCCCCTGAATTTTGCTGAAGACTGAAAGGAAAGCACTTTTTCATCCTACAGCCTCTAGAGCCTCCTCTAGGCCTCCATGAGTAATAAACACTCTTAATGTGCCTGATGTATCATCTATACTGATGGCCACCCCCACCCTCCCACACACAGGCAATATTTCAGACCCACCACAGGTCTGTAGATGGACTGTGAATTTCTCATCTGTAAGACAGTCAACGTCAAGACAAGCAGCAATCTAGGCTGGCTATATGAGCCCTTAGGCAGAGCTGAGCAAGCAGATGATGAGAAAAAGGGTACTCCCAAGAGAGACTGAGGCAAAGGAAGAGGCTATACTCAGTTCTAGGGCTCTCACCTATAATTGTACTGTTCCCAGATCCGCCATCCCTCTCAAGCAACTCATCTATCAGGTCCTCCAGCTCATTCTCAACCTGGAGAGAAACAGAACATACACAGATGCACACAAGTCTATCATCGTGCTATCACTGAAACAAACAAACAAAAAAAAAGCCAGCAAGAAAGCATGTATTTCTAGGATAATGCGTGACAGTGGGTGATATATAAATACCACATACTTGGTGGTGCTAAGAGCACAGAAACTACCATGTGCTGCCAATCCACACTCTGTTCTTCAAATGGATTCATCCCAGTTATCTGAGACCAGGTTAGGCTTTATATTGTCCAGGAATACATGCAGATATCCCTAGAGCTAGCAGCTTAGGACTGCAGGCCTCATTTCTTACCACTGCTGTGAGCTCCAGAAATTACAATGCTTTTCTTTAGGGTTGTTACAAGACTGCTGTTTGAATATCCCAGTGAGAGCTGGTGCTACAGGCATAGCAGTAATGTTAAGGAGCTTCCATTAAAACCAGAGCATAGTAATTCTAAGACCCTGGGCCCAAAGGGCTCAAAATCCAGCTTTCTACGTCAAACTTTCACCTATGCCTGAGCTTTCTTGTTGGGATCTATTCTATATCATAGTACACAGTATCCTGATCCTACCCCCACCCATCATTTAATACAATCTAAGTATCTTTAATGCACATCTACTAAAAATCACCTGGGCTCCTCTACAAAGCAGACAGCATTGCAGCAAGGATCTCAAGTACTCACCCACCCACATCACTTGGGGTTTGGATCAGCACCACAAAAGGGATATGCTGGGTGATCTGCCTCCCTACCTGCATCTCTTGTGAACTGAGCACCTCAGGCTGCCCAGCAATCACCACTGAGTCGGTTTCAGCCTCCCCATCCATGATATCCCCATCTGCCACCTCTGTCTGAGTGACATCATGATCCTCCTCCTGTACTTCTGCTTCCCCAGGCTCGCCTGAAACAATCAACCAACCAGCAAAAATAATCAAAAGGGTGCCTACATGCAGGGCACAAACAGGCAAGCATGAAGACAATAAGGCCCCTTCCCTGAGCAAGTTTAAAAGTTCTCAGAGAATAAATGAATGGGCGACAAAGGAAAAGACAAGGCTGCGTGTGAGGACAGCCAAATAAGGCTGCAATTTCAAGCAATTCTTTGTGGGACACATTCCCACACCACTATGACAGACCTCTGGAAGGCCAGCAAGTTCCCAGGGAAATAATATTAAGCCAGAACACTTGTGATGCCATGCCCATAAAATAACTATGCCCACCCAGCCAGCACTCTACTCCATTGGCTCCGATTCCCTACCTGGGTCCTGCTGGTTGCTACTAGAGTCTTGAGCAGCTCCTTGGGCATCCTGCTCAGCTTTACTCTTGTTAGAAGCACTCTTGCTGCCAAAAAGGCTACTGGGCTGGTTCACAATCCTGGAGAGTGTTTCCAAAGGCTTCAGAGCAGCATTGACCGTGTTGGCCATGTTGGGGCTGAGATAAATGAAGACACAGAGATGAAATAAACACAGAAATCCACACTGAAAGGCAACAAGGCTTATCAGAGTACAATGATCCCAAATATGGGGCATGGAAGGTCCAAGGTGAGCCTGTGAGATACTATTGGTACTAGAAGGCTTTCAAAAGCAAGAAGGCTTTAAAAAATTAACATGTTCATTGTCACACCCCAAATCTGAGATAATCTGAGCATCAAAAAGAACATCGGTAATCAACATATTAAATATAAAAATAGATCACCAATGTTAAAACTGAGTTAAAAATCTTCAGGGCACAAGATATTCACATGATCTTCATGAGCTCAAAGCATCACCTCACAGATAACTTATTAATACAAAGGGGAAATCTAACCTTCAAACTTAGCATCACAATAAGACAAACTGGCATTACACGTCTCCTTATGTGATACACTGAGAAGGGCAAACACCATCTATGTACTATTTATGCCCCCCAAAAGTTAGCCTGAATCTAACCATAAGAAAGGAATTAGATAAATCCAGATTATGGGATATCTCACCTTCCAGATTCTTCAAAACAGCCAAGTATCATACCCCCCCCCCCCAAACAAGGGAACCATGACAACCAAATGCAATGAGTGATGGCTACTGGATCAAAACACTCTCCCCCAGGCTATAAAGATACACTAGGAATAATTGGGCATATCTGAATATACAATACATATCAAGTACTATCATATTAACAGTAAATTTCGTAGAGCTGATGATGGTATTCTAGCCAAGTAAAGGAATGTTTGTTCTTAGAACACGTTAAAATATTCCAGAAGTTAAGCATCAAGTTGTTTGTGATGAACTTCAAATGATTCACTTCCTATTTATCTCTTAAAAATGGGATGGGAGGGGGTAACTAAAGCAAATCAGACAGTATGCTAACCACTGGTTAGACTAGGTGAGTCATATGGTGCTCGTTATACTAATGTGAGTGCACAATTTTTAAACCTTTTAAAAAACTGAGGTTCTGTCAAAAGGGCAAAGAAATCAGCTTGAAGAGGTCCACAGGCCAAAGGTATAACAAAAAAGAGCTTGAAAAAAGATAGTAACTATTGTGACTAAAATAATTCATTGATTTTAAGAATCAATGAAAATTCAGGGGTCCGTAGTACTACTTAAAACTAGGAAGCCAGAGCCTGACCTGTGATAGCACAGTGGATAAAGTGCCAACCTGGAGTGCTGACATCGCCAGTTGGAAACCTTCGGCTTGCATGGTCAAGGCACGTTTGAGAAACAGCTACTATGAGTTGATGCTTCCCACCCCTTCCCCTCCTCTCTCTAAAACCAATAAATAAAATCTTAAAAAAAAAGGAAGCTAAAAAAAACTCACATTTGAGGTGGTGATTTAACCTATTTCTTGTTTTACTCTGAAAATTGGTGACTTAAGGAAAAAACTGAGTTTTTATCCTGCCTTTTCAGTAGGAACTGTATTTTAGGATAACTAGACTTTCCATCTTGAACTGGGGCTAAACCACAGAAAAATGTCCACTAATAATGTACAAGGAATGACAGAAATTAGAAAGTTGTCACTGACAACCCCTAAAGAAATGAACTGACAAATGCAAGGATTACCAACTGGTATTAAGACCATCAATTAGGTATATGGTTGATAGGGAAGTAGATGTTTGTACTATGCCAAAGTAATAACAGATACTTTCTAGTAAGAGAGTGTGAAATATAATAGTACAGTGATGATTATTCCTGTACTCTAGTGGTCAATCTTATCATGATTAATAATGGTAATTCAGAGATGTGTCTTCCCATTATGTAATATGAGATGCATATCATCTGATATACCCTAGCCAGTAATGTTTAAATTGCTCCATAAGACTCCAGCTCTAACAAGTTTACAGAAAATAGGGAGTAAAGAAACAAGTTAAACTATGCTGCACAGTACCATCAGAACCCTGTAAGACAGCAGGCCCGGTCACTTCAACAAGTTAGTGTAATGAACACCAGCAATGAAATGAAGATTTAAAAAATTAAGGATCTTTGTTAGAACAGAGCTGCATAGGATACAATCAGATGTAATGCAAGGTCCTTAACTGGATTCCAATTTGGACAAAATATTTTGAATACAGATTTGAGCATCAGATAGAACTTTTTTACACATAAAAGTAGGAACTACTAACTAAAAACACTAAAAACCCACCCCACCCCAAGTTACATAATAGCATATATATCTTTTTATTTATGTATGTGAAGAAAATCACTGAAAGACACACAATAACAGTGATATCTGGGTGGTAGGAATATGCTATTTTTGCTAATCTGTATTCTTATGATACCCATTTAATCTTATAATAAAAGGTTATTTTTCATTAAAGGGGATAAGCTTGGAAAAAAATTAGTGATTTTAGTTCAACTCCTGAGTTTGCAGCAAACAAGAAAACTAAGGCCTAAAGAAAAGAAAGTGCCTTGCTTAAAAGTCACAATACTGAGCCTGACCTGTGGTGGCGCAGTGGATAAAGCATCGACCTGGAAATGCTGAGGTCGCCAGTTTGAAACCCTGGGCTTGCCTGGTCAAGGCACATATGGGAGTTGATGCTTCCAGCCCCCCCCTTCTCTCTGTCTCTCTCTCCTCTCTCTCCCTCTCTGACTCTCTCTCTCTCTCCTCTCTAAAAATGAATAAATAAAATAAAAAAAATATATAAAAAAAGAATTGCCTTTTAAAAGTCACAATACTGAAAACTCAGGTTCCCGCCTACAGCCAAACTTTTCCTATGACATCGGCTGCTCACTACTCATCTGACCAAAAAAATATGAAATATTAGGCAAATAGAGAACTAGCAGCATGATTAAAAAGGGCAAAAGGCTGTAGCTGGGGCTTGGGAATGACTTTACCTGGACAGGTCCAGGCTGTGAGGCACTCTGGCCAGGTCATTAACGAGTCCCTTCTTGAGGAAGAGTCGAATGATGTTGTTCATGCCATTGTGCTGGGTCTTGGCGGTGGCACTGCTGTAGAAGCTGGAGGTGGAGGGGCAGGACTCCATGATAGTACTGATGATACACATCACCGCCTGAAGCCTGGGAGAGAAGGTTGACACCTCTGTCATGTGAATACAACTCATTCTTAGGCCACATCTTCACTAACTTGTCTAATAACCCTCCTGTGCTTTGTTCCCTCTTAAAAGTATCAACTGAACCGGTAAGAACTCACTCCTTGGGTGGTAGCATTCTTTCTTTAAATATCATTGAAAAAATAAGATTGAGTAACCTGTTCCACCTCTTGCTTGAAGAATGAAAATAATCCTTTGTTTACTCTAAGTGATTTACTCACCTCTTCCGAATGTAATCAGCTTGAGAGAATCAGAGAATGTACAGTGCTGGAATAACCAGAACTCTCATTCAAATGCAAGATCCCTATGGGCCAACAGTGACGGGGATGCTACTGGTTATCAGCACTAGGCAAAGCATGAATTTTACCTGGCATGTTTCTCTGTACTCTCAGCCATAGCCAGTGCTCGTCCCAGGGCTGCTTTTACTTCATTCACAAGGGCCACCTGGGCATCTGTGCCACTCCCTGCAGCAGCCAGGCTTGCGAGGAACAGGCGGGCCAGGGCAGGTGTGTCCTTGTCTTCTGCATTCTGGGTGTGTGGGAGGAGGTGGTCCAAGACAAAAGCTAGCACACTGCAGTCCTGAAAAGTCATTAATCATGACATTTTACTAACCAGCACAATTATGTCGCATTGGTTGCACAACAAGGAGCACACACAGAGCCGATCCTTGATGTCACCCAGTCAGTGATTATCAGGTTCGCTTTATACATGAGAAAACCAACACTTAAAGGTTGCTAAGTGAGTAGCAAATCCAGATTTACTGCTTCCAAATCACATTCATTTCCTTCTAAACAGTTTATACATCTTCATTTAGATGTTACTTGGCATTTCTTACAACATTTTTATGTGTGATATTTAAGTACAACTGTTCACAGAAAACCTGTAAAAGAGTTAAGATAGTTCAATATTTTCCCCATCTAACAGATGGGTAATATGAGGCCCAAAGAAATGTGGCTTGCACAAAGAACTTAGTGGAAAGGCTTCAAATTTTGATTCCTAATTGACTGCTATAATCCCTTCAAGTATTCAATTAAATTGTAATATTTACCAATATCTACAATGTGCCCAGGACCCTGGGCTTTTAGAAATTGGCAGGGGTTGAATAAGAAACAGCACAGTCATAGATACGGATACACAAAAAACATTTAATGTAGGGTTACTTAAAATAGCAAAAAGGCCCCACAACAGAGAAAAAAATTAGGTCAGACTTTTTCTTCTAATAATGATTTGTGCCCCGATAATTCCATATCTTAAAAAGAAAATTTAATCGTTGTCATTCAAGCAGATTTTGGATAAAAATGCACTGATGATTTTGGAGCTAGACAGAGATAATGGCTGCACAACACGATGTACTAAATGTTACTAAACTGTACACTTTAAAATGCTTAATTTTATGTGAATTGTACCTCAATTAAAAGTGCAGTGAAAAAGTCTAGAGTCTGGGAAATTTGATAATGTGGCCTCGTTAAGATAACTATTAGAATTAATAATTTCCCAGTAGTGAATAAAATGAAATACAAAGTTAAGGCAGTCTTCTGAATGAACATGTAAGTAATCTCATGTGACACTGACACTATTAGTAAAAACTGAAAAAAAAACTTTGTAATTTGTGAATGCAATGTGACTGAGTTAAAAAGGATTTGGAACCAGAGACCTAGGTTTCAATTCTAGTCTTGCTACTCTGAAGGGTGGTCTTGGGCAAGTTACTGACCTCTCTGAGCCTTCTCTCTTCTCTAGTAAAGGGAGCAACACAAACAACCTTTCAGTTCTGAGGTAAGGGTTATTGAGAGTATTTGTAAAGCACCTATCAGTACCCAGTACCAGTGGGTCACCCGACACATATTAAGCAGATACTTAATACACTTGTAATTGTCTTATTTCAAAAGTAATACTATTATAAAATATAACTACAAGTCACAAAACTGAGTAAAAATTTTAAAATAATTGTCTAATGTATATTTAATACATATACCCCACAAAGGACCACATTCAAAATACATAAAGAACTCAGTAGAAAACAAGAATAAAATACTTCATATCCAAAGGCCAAAAACAAAACAAAACAAAACAAGACAAGACAAACCAGGAAAATTTTAATAACGCAATACCATCACAGACCCACTTAGAATGGCTAAAACAAAACAAAACAAAACAAGACAAAAAAACAGGAAAAATACGGAGTGATGGCAAGAAAGTGAAACAATCTGAACTCCTGTATGCTGTGCTGGTGATAATATAAATTGACACAACCACTCTGGAAAACTGGCACTATTTGCTAAAGTTAAACAGACCAGCAATTCTACTCTTAGGCATATACCATCCAACAGAAATGCTTATATATATTCACCAAAACATGTATAAGAATAACTGTAGCAGCACTTATTTTTAATACTTCCAAATGGAAAACTATCCAATTGTTTATTAGCATTAGAATGGAAAAAAGAACACACAATGGGATTCTATAGAGCACTGCAAACAAACTGAAGCTACAGACAAAAGAATCTTACAAGAAGCCAGACACAAAGGAGTACATATGGTTAAGATTTCATTTATATAAAGTACAAAACCAATCATGACAACAGAATTCAAGATAATTGCGCAAAGTGGAGGAGGAGATGCAAGAAGGTATGAGGCGACAGCTTTTGTGGAGTCTGTAATGTTTTATTTAACTTGGGTGGTGGTCATTCAAGAAAGATTAATTGATGGTCACTTAGGAACGGTGTGTTTTTATATGCTTTAAAAACTTCAATTAAAGTAAAAATAGCTTTAAAAACTGACAACTACTTTCATAGTCTTTGTTTGCAACATTATTGCTCCTAATCCACTCACAGACATGTAACTAGTTATAAAATTTACCACGTAACCATAAAATTACTATTGTGACCCCCAAAACAAGGTCCCCTTTATGAAAAAACCTCCTTGGGCATGCCTCTTACATATATGGGAACATAATAGTTTCTTAACGTAATCTCTCATTTGAAAAATCTAACCCGAAGATAATTCTGTATCAGGACAAAATATGACTCATATTACCGTTACCATATCTGGTGTCTTTGCACAGGTGAGTATATCTGGAAGATAAATACCAGTATTCTTATGTATTGGGTTTATCCTACTGTTATCTAACTAGACACTGTAGGTGACCCACAGATACCTCTCAAATTCCACATTTTCTCTTCAAACTATTTCTTCTTCAAACATAAAACGAATAAAAAAAAACCCCATAAAACATTTGAATCCTTGATTTCACCTTCATGTTCCAGATCCATTACTACCTTTAAAACATCTTTTTAACTAAACCCCCCAATCACATTTCACCAAGATCCTGCATTACTGCTCTCTCTGATTCCACTCTTGCCATTTGCAGTCTCCACACTGCAGACCAAGCGATTTTCTACAAAACTAATTAACAAATTGCATCAACTCCCTGCAGTAAGCCTGACGGCTCCACATTATGGGAAAAAGGCCTTACTCTTTCACATGCCTTAAGAGGCCTCTGCCTCTTTCATCATTAGGCTAACATGCAAGGGTTCCTAGAAAAGCATCTAACACATAGCAGGTATAAAATGGTGGCAGTATAAAATCTTAAGAAGTTGTTGAAAATATTACCTCTTTGATCAGTTCAGACTGGCCCACAGTGTAGCTATAGTTGGCAATCAGGGTAGCAATACCAACATAGGACCTCACCAACTCTGCCAGAAGACGAAGAATAGTGGAGGTGGGCATTAAAGGTTTGCTGCCCTTGCCTTTCTGTTTGCCTTCCTCAGAGGCCCGGTCCCCTTCTTTATCTTTCTTCCCATCTCGGGACTCCTCTGGGGTTGAAGCTATTGAGAAAAAGCCAAACATTGATTCAATTTCACAGTGAAATATTGGCAAATTCAAGCCTTAGGTAGAAAGAAAACCACTTCTCCACTTTAGGCCACTGGTACAAACTGAATGCCCTCCTCATACTGTGGTGGGAGGGCAGAAAGGTAGGACAACCCAGGTCTCAGACCTGGTCTGTGGATACAGTGTATCAGGGAGGCTTTGCCCAACTGCTGCACCTCTCTTCTGCCATTTCCCTCCTCTTATACATGGTGTTATACTGTACTCCTATTTCTCCAAACATGGCTGTATACCCTTTAACCTCTTCCTTCACACATGCCTGCCTAGCACATTTACTATTACCTATTCAATAGTTCAGCTAAAATGTTGCTATCCACTATAACTGCTTTTCTGTTTCATCCAGGCATACTGAGATGCTATTATACCACATGCCAACTATACCTTATCCCAGTATGCCTCCATTCTAGCAGTTACTTGCATAACAGTTGAAGGTTTCCCTCACTAGACAAAATTCTTTTAAGTGTAGGAAGTGAATCTGATTCATTTTTATGTCTATTATGGTCTGCTATGTAAAGGGCCTAATGCCTCCCTTGAATGATATTGCTATCACCCATACTATATACTATAGATGGGCATATGTCCATCATAATGAGTTAACTGATATTTTATCAATTAACAACCATTTTGACTTATCTCCAGGGACTAGTCTAATATTAAGTGCAATGCCTCCTAACCTAGATATGAAAGATTTTTCCTATCATGAAGAAGCACCCCTTGAAAGGTCTCATTAAAACTGCTTTTACATGACATTTCTCTAATTCTAAGTGAACAGCCACCACAGGCTCTGATGACATTGCTAAGAGGTAAGAATCTACCATGCCAATCTTATAACTAGAATACTGCCATTGGCATCAAAGCTCTATAACCCAGCATGGAAGCCATTAACACATATATACAGGGTGATTTAAACAGCATGACTAAAGAATATTACCACAGCAACTATTACTAGGTTAGTTAAGTCACACCCCAATTAACTTTTTTTTGTGACAAGAGACAGAGAGAGAGAGAGAGAGAGACAGATAGGGACAGACAGGAAGGGAGAGAGATAAGAACCATCAATTCTTCATTGCGGCACCTTAGTTGTTCATTGATTACTTTCTCATATGTGCCTTTGACTGGAGGGCTATAGCAGACCGAATGACCCCTTGCTCAAGACAGAGACCTTGGGTTCAAACTGGTGAGCTGTGCTCAAACCAGATGAACCCACGCTCAAGCTGGCAACCTTGAAGTTTCAAACCTGGGTCCTCTGCGTCCCAGTCCGATGCTCTATCCACTTTGCCACTGCCTAGTCAGGCCACACTTCCATTAACTTTAGCCTAGAAAAACCCTTTATTTATAGAACACTGAGCTCAATGTTGAGAAAGTTCCTTAAACAAGTAAACTTGATAATTATGCTTGTAGTCCCCTACTTCCTGTCCAGGATACCCTGTTATTTCAAGCAGTCCTCAAGAAATTAGCACACGAGAGGAAGAAAAAGCAAACCATTACCTTCTCCTTGGGATGCCCCAGGTGTAGCTGTCTCAGCGGGGGCACCATCTGCAGCAAAGACCTGACTCTATGGAAGAAAAAAAAACTCCTGAGCCATTATTAATTCCAAAGACAGCTGTCCCCAAATAGTAGAACTCCTCTTCAGGGTATGGAGTGTGAATGCTAAATATTCTCTTTGGCTGATCTTTGAACCCTCCCCCTTTATAATACTACAATCTGGCATTACAAACAATGACTGGGAGGTTGGGAGAAAGAAGGGCAGATGAAAATGAAAAAATGAATTAGGGAAACATTTCCAATCCAAGGAGAGAAAAGAAAATCCCAGGGATACCCTGACTTAATCTTCATTTTTAGGTTACATATAGTTTACAGACACACCAAAATTAATACTTTTGATATTCTCCTGGCATAAACCTCAATACTGAGAACACACAAGTATTGGAAAGGGAGAAGAAATACAGGAAGTTGGAACTGACTTACATTAATGGAAAAACCTGACTGTGCATCAAAGTCACTGCCTTGCCGAGTGAGTGACCGGTACTGCTGGTACACATCATCGCCCATGTCTTGCAGGAGCTGCCCAACTTCTTGGGTCATACCTCCAGATTTAAGATCAGATTTGTCTGCTAGAAAAAAACAAAACAAAACAGAACTCTTCTGTAACTGTGTAATATTAATACCTATTTGGCATTAATACCTATTTGGCAGCTTGGACGATTCCACTCCAAGATACTACAACTGTTTACATAGCTACAATGCTAGGCTTCCACATAAGAATGAGGAAAAATGTAGTACAGTAAGTCTTCACTTAATGTTGCTGATAGATTTTGTGACTTTAAGCAAAACGATGCTACCATAGGCTCATTTATATAAACAAGAATAAAGTTCCTAAGGCATCATTTATATAAGTAAGAATAAAGTTCCTAAGGCATCTCATCAACCTTATAATGAAATAACTTTATTCAAGGACCTGCTGTGTAACCAAGACAGCATGGTTGAAGGTCTCATTCTATCGATAAGTTTTTTGACCAGAGGCAATTTACTTAGTTTCCCCACTTTCCTCAGCTGTCACTACACTAAGCTTAAATGAGCATACCTGGTATGATGTCTAGTACAGTGGGAAGGTCAATAAGTGGTTGCTATTGCTATAACACTAAATTACTTTTTAGTGGGAGAACATGTCAAGTTGGTTAAAGATTCTGTGGTTGTAGAAGCTAGGAGCTCTACATCCGAGTGCTGTATGGATGAAGAGCACCAAAGTAAAGACTCACATTTTCTTGACTTATTAAAGGCAGTACTCATCAATTTTTGGCAATCCTGTGGGACCTATTAAATAAATATATCCTGAATAAAACCCAGAAGGATCTTACTAGAATGGAATCTTAGGTTCCAATCAATTCATTCATTACTTTTCCAGTACTTACATGTAGTATCTTAACTAGGAATAAAGATGGACTGAGATGGTGGTCTCAAAGGTCAGGAAGCCTACCTACATCTTCTAATACTGTTCCCAGCTCTTTGAGTAATAGAGATGTTTTGTTTTGTAGAATAAAAACATAAGAGACTTCGTGGTATAGTATTTTATTTTTAACCTGCTAACATGATACTATTATCTCTTTTTAAATCATTGTTCATTTTCTCTACTAGATGGGATGCAATCTTCCAGGACAGAACTCTGGCAATCTCCTTATCTTTATTATTCATGACTTCTTACAGAAAACACTTACTCTATGGTGACTGCCAGGGACGGGGTGGGGTGGAGAAACCCTACAGGCCCAACCTCCACCAGGTTAGGTGACTTGCTCTAGGACTCACCACCATGCTGGCACCTGTCATACTATATTACTATTAGCATCTTTAGAGAAGGGCACTGTGTGGCTTATTCATCTTGATTCTTTGAGCATGGGCACATAATGAGTGTTCACTAAGCATGAGCTGGTTAAAATGGGGCAAAGTGGCCAGCCTCCTGGATGGGCTAGTGACATACCTTCCTCTGGAGCATGGTATGCAGCCAGGGCATTCAGCATGTCGTAGATCACTTCTTTGATAGCATCAGGAATGACAGGCAGAGGTGAGGGTTTCAAAGGGGTTGTTTTCACTAGCTGTACAGCATTAGGGCCTTTAATTCTAAGATTCTCGAACTCATCATCTGAAGCTAAGGCAAAGTAAGACAGAAAAATCAGTTAATAGTGAACTGGTACCTATACCTAACAAATACTTAGAAGGGGACTTACATAATATAAGCTTGGGACAGGAGGCCATTTCCAGTGTTTGAGTAGCCTATCAGAAAGTCTGGCTTTCACATTCTCTAAATCCCACTGGTTTTAATATGGCTGTACCAAATGGTAAAAAGAGTATATATAGGCTTTGGAGTTGGGGAGACTTTGTTTTAAAATCCAGTTCTATTACAGGATCATGGCCAAACTACGTCCAATAATCCTCAAGTTTCGCCTACTTGAAATATGAGGATTAAATGATATCATACATGCCCAGCACAGGGTCAGGCACACTGAGGTTCCAAAAATACAGAGCCCCTTCACACCCAACTTTTCACTAAAAGTTTTCTCACAACCCTACAGAAATGTTGAAAGGCGAGTAAATAAACATTTATATACTTTTCATTTAGAATCACCATTTGTCCACCTCTAAATATGTTTATCTGCACCTCCTAACATCAAGGATATTTTTCTACATAACCACAATACCATCACAACACCCAAGAAATTTAACACGGATAAGATTATATTATCTAATGAAAGTCAGTATCCAAATGTCTACAAATCTCCTCTATTTGGATCCAGAATCACATCAAGATTGTTGGTGATTATGTTTCTAGCCTCCTTTTACCTAGGAAATCCTTGCATTTTTCCTTACAATAAATTAATATTTTTAAAGAATCGAAGCCAGTTTACTTACAGAATGTCTCAATTTCTTTATCTAATTGTTTCCTCATAATTAAAAAAGGCCAAACACTTTAGCAAAAATATATTATTTTATACACTTCCTACTGTATCATGAGTCATTTTTTCATTTGGTCCTCAATTATCATTTGTATCTATAAACCATACACTGTATGTAAGCCCTGCTACCACACAGTTCTTGGAAAGCAAGGACTGCACTGGATGAATCCTTGGTATCTCTTGTAGAGATTATCATAGGGCAAGGACCACAGAAGTTATTCAAGTACCTCTGAATTGATACACGTGATCAACCAGCCAATGTCCCAATGCTTGCCGATGAAGGCTTTCCAAGTTATAAATTTCTTCACAGAAAATCTCAGGAGTTATACCAGGCCACAAACTTCAATGACTCAAAGGCCAGGAGAAGGGGACACTTACCAGTTCCTGAGCCTCGGGGGGCTGGAAGGGCAATGCGGATACAGCAGTTGGCCACTTCTGTGAAAATGTCTGGATTGCGGCATGCAGCTGGCCCAAGGACACGGAGGATGTAGTTGATCTCCCGAGAGCCGAGGCTGCCAGACACAACACCTGAGGTAGTACTACCAGCTCCACTTGTAGCTGCTGAGCGAACAACCTAGTAAAGAGGAGAAACATTGCTGAATAAATACCACTTTCCAAAAATACAATTGAATTCAAGGAAGACTTTCCAAGGAATAAAATACTAACCAAGCTCTGCCTGAAGACAGTGAATGACAGCTTTAGATTTTTCGGGGAAAGATAAAACTTGATCTTTCAAGTTCCATCCCTTCCCAACTCAAAAATTGGGTTACAGCAGTGGTTTTTTTTTCAGCCTTTTTATACATGGGGACCAGTGAAAATACAATTATGACGAGGATAGCTAAAGCAGAAATCACCCTGAGAATAAGCAAATTCAACCAAGATCACTGGGTCTATAATCTTCATACAACATCAGAGTGGTCAACTCTTTTGCAGACTGGCACGAGATTTCTGGCAGCCAGGCCGTGGACCAATGGTTGAAAAACACTGGCTTACAGCATTCAGTATACCCCCAAATTATAAATTAGACTTACAACATTAAGCATATTCCCAAATTATCAATTATTTGGCATATGATCTTTTAGAGAAATTAGGAAATAAATGGTGCAAATTTTAAAAATATGTAATACATTCATTTAGTGTATAAGAACAAAATTAAACACATTCTTTATGCCTCAAAGCCAATGATCAGTTTCAGATAATGATAGCCACAGGAGATATCAAACTGGATTATTTGCTTTGATATCACAGGGCCTAAATATGTTATGGTTTTGCTCTGCTCATAAAATAAAATGACTCTCATCATGTAAAATACAAGAAAGTATAAAGAAAACTCCATTGTATTTTCCATTACCTATTCCTTCATGAACTATGACCACAAAAATAAACATATTTTGGAATCTTAATGCTTTTCTTACCAAACCAACAGCTTTTTCTTTTTCCTTTTTTTTTTTTAGTGAGAGGAGGAGAGGCAGAGAGACTGACTCCGCATAGGCCCTGACCGGGATTCACCCAGCAAGCCCACTAGGGGTCAATGCTCTGCCCATCTGGGCCATTGTTCCATTGCTCAGCAATGGAGCCTTTTTTTTTAAACACTTGAGCCACAGAACCATATTCAGCACCTGAGGCCATCTTGCTCGAACCAACTGAGTCATGACTGCTAGAGAGAGAGAGAGAGAGAGAGAAAGAGAAAGAAAGGGGAAGAGGAGGGGTGGAGAAGCAGAGGGTCACTTCTCCTGTGTGTCCTGGCCAGGAATTGAACCTAGGACATCCACACATTGGGCCAATGCTCTACCACTGAGCCAAGTGACCACGGCCCAGAAGAAGCTCTTTAGTTTGGCATATTAATCCTTCTATCTTGCCTGTCAGGCTGCAATTATAAAACAGCACTCACTTTTTAAATACAAAAAAGTATAATTTCACTATAAACATGTGCTACAATCTGTTTATCCAGTCCTCTGCCAGATATCAGACCTCTAGTTTCTTGATATCACAAGCAATTCTAGTTAACATTTTTGTATATGTATCTCGGCATACTTGACTTTAAGTTCTTACCCACATTTCTAGGTTAAAGGGTATCTTAAACTGACTACCAAACTGCCTTCCAATGTGGCTGCACCAATTTCCCAGTCCTACCAAAAGTAAGAGTATGCCTGGTTTTCCACACCTGTAGCTGCAATGAATTATCAAGCATTTACATTTTGACAACTCAGTATGTTAAAATTGCCACTGACCTTCCTTTGTTCCCAACAGCCCCAAATACAATTTCCTTTAAGTGTGGGGTTTTCCTCATCCAACAAGAACCTGTATTTTTTTTCCCTAGCATTTAAAAAGTTGTATAAACTTAAAATAAACATCGCAACTAGTGTATTTTTAAGTTAGAATCTTGTTTTTTATGTCAAGCTGTTTCCGGACCTTGGATCAGTTGCACATGCTACCTTTAACAGCTTTCCTTCTTTCAATTCTGTTCATGTCAGGTGAAATCAAACAGGCTGGGTGAAAAAGATCTAAAGAATGTGTGTGTATGCATACACACTCATGAAATGGAATCAGCCTTCTGACAAATGAGTTAAAAAATATTTATACCTAGCCTGACCATGTGGTGGCGCAGTGGATAGAGCATAGGCCTGGGACACTGAGGAAACACTGAGGTCAACATCTTGAGCATGGGATCATATACACGACTCCATGGTCACTCGCTGGCTTGAGCAAGAGGTCTCTGACTCTGCTGTAGCCCCCCAGTCAAGGCATATATGAGAAGGCACATATGAGAAAGCAGTCAATGAACAACTAAGGTGCCACAAATATATGAGTTGATGCTTCTCATCTCTCTCCCTTCCTGTCACTATCTCTCTGAAAAAAAAAAGTGTGTGCGTGTTGTATGTGTGTGTATATATATATTTACACTTTTTGATTCAATTTCTAAGAATCTCTAAGAAAAATAGTCTTAAACATGACAAAGCTATATGCAAAAAAAGGCATGTTGCAATATTATTTATACATGTAGAAACCAATGTCCCAAGAGAGGAAAACAGACATGAAGTCTAGTAACATTCACATGATGAATGTTGACAAAGAATTAGCAGAAGGACAATTTTTACAAGTACTGAGGAAAAGTCTTACTAGTAAAATATTTATCCCTGAACCCCTCCATTTACACCTTAATGTTTATATTATAAATGTTTCTATATTTTCTGATTACTTTGTCATTGCTTCCACTCCTTTATATGCTTCTAAAGTAAACACATAAGCCTCAGTTTTATGAAATGCACAATGGGTGTTTGTAAAAAGCTTCCCACAGTGTTTGGCAATCAGAAACATTCCAAAAATTTCACAACTATTATAACCCCTAAAGACAATATTTGGAAAATAGCTCTTGAGTGAACACATGAGAAGCACTCCTACAAAGGAATGATTTTTAAGATAAGATATGACCTTAGTGGAAGGTATTCCAATTCTTTTTTTTTTTTTTTTTTTTTTTCTTCCATTTTTTTCATTTTTTCATTTTTCTGAAGCTGGAAACGGGGAGAGACAGTCAGACAGACTCCCGCATGCGCCCGACCGGGATCCACCCGGCACGCCCACCAGGGGCGATGCTCTGCCCACCAGGGGGCGATGCTCTGCCCATCCTGGGCGTCGCCATATTGCGACCAGAGCCACTCTAGCGCCTGAGGCAGAGGCCACAGAGCCATCCCCAGCGCCCGGGCCATCTCTGCTCCAATGGAGCCTTGGCTGCGGGAGGGGAAGAGAGAGACAGAGAGGAAAGCGCGGCGGAGGGGTGGAGAAGCAAATGGGCGCTTCTCCTGTGTGCCCTGGCCGGGAATCAAACCCGGGTCCTCCGCACGCTAGGCCGACGCTCTACCGCTGAGCCAACCGGCCAGGGCTCCAATTCTTTACTAACAATTTTTGGTTCAAGAAACTTATATTGCCAGAGAGAACTTACTAGATAAGAACTAATACTATAGTAAACTTAAGGGTAGAAATATCTACTTTCCAGTTCTTTTTTCATGTCATTCATTGGGATCATCTACTATAGCTACGGCAAGCACCTACGCATACAGCTGGGAAATTTTGCTGAGCAGGGCATATAGTCGACATATCTAGCTACAGATCCTAGAAGAACCAGAAGTCTATCTGTTCTGAAACAAAGGAGAACATAGGTATGATGTAAAGCTGTATCAGCATCTGACACCAAATGACCCACCTTTTCCATGGTATGACGAAGGGTGCAGGGGTCCTCAATAATGTGTCTTAAGAGAAGAGTGACCAGAGGAGTAAACCCATTGAAGCCTGAGCTCTGGGTCAAATTCAAGATCATGCGAGTGCTCTTCAGCTCTGCAAACATCATGGCATATTTGTGGTCTCGGGTGAGCCTCAGGCAGAGGCGGAGGGTAGCATGCAAAGTGTCTGGATCCACAGGGACTCCTAGCATGCTCACGCAGGCCCGGATTAAAACAGTCACCATATCCTCTGTCAGGCCCTGGATCAGGATCTCCCCGATTTTTGTTTCGTCCAAGCTTGTCTCCTTTTCAGTATTTGTACTCTCTAGGGCCAGTGGGGTATCTACAAATGGGGAAGTAGGGTTCAGAGAGTTTAACTTGACAATTCCTCCCACATCGCTCCTTCCTAAGTGAAGTGCTTGGGCCCTATGAAGAACAACATACTAAAACCAACTCTAAGACCAGAGGGAAAAGCATATAAAAAGGAGGATTGTGTATCTTAAAGTAATCAAGCAATGGTTGATAAGAAACAACAATGAAATCGGTTAGAACTTAAGCCATAGCACACTAGTTTCATGTAAACACTCCTTGAAAGATTCAAACCTGAGTCCATACCATTGATTTTATTTTCTTTACGCTTGATATCCATTTCTTTGCTTTCTTCCAGAGTCTTCTCTAGTTCCTGTCCATTGCTGTTTTTAGAGTTTTTATTCAGCCGTGGTACTCTTAGCAGAGTCAGCATCACGGGGCGCCGGTTCCCTGTTTCTTCATTAACCTAGTAATTCAAACAGACAAAAATATCTCTACCAAAAAAAGGAACTATGGCAAGGGCATTATTAGAACTCAAGCAAGATGTATCAACAACAAGGAACCCTGGCAATTTAAACCATCCTTACCATTTACAGAGAGAAAGCATGAAGATTCCTAGAAGGTTAAGTGGCATACATAAGGCCCTATAATGAACTGTAAACTTTCCAACAGGGCAGACACTATCCCTAACCACTCCCTAATCCTCGACTACACAATTGGAATCATTTCCAGGTGCAACAGTATCAAATTGCCAGACTCACGGTCTATCTGATGACTTTAGGGCAGGCGTCCCCAAACTGTGGCCCCACTGAGGCCATTTATCCGGCACCCACCGCACTTTCGGAAGGGGCACCTCTTTCATTGGTGGTCACTGACAGGAGCCTGTATGTGGCGGCCCTCCAACGGTCTGAGGGACAGTGAACTGGCCCCTGTGTAAAAAGTTTGGGGACCTCTGCTTTAGGGTGACTCAGTTCTGTGAAAACTATAGCCAATTTAGTAGTGGCATGGTAGTATTACTCTTTATAACATGTCAGGACTGCTGGTTCAGGAAGAAGGAAACCAAAAGGCATACCTATACCTAGTACTTACCCTCCTTTCAAAATATTTCCAGTATTGAATGAGCATGTACCTGAACCATTGTAGTGAACTGGACAGTATATCTTCTTCGGCCTGCAGTGAAACGAACACTTGTCTCTCCAGACTTCCAGGCAGAATCGATAGTGCTGTTGTTGCTTGCACTGTAACTACACCAACGTCCAGAGCGGTCATCAAACCAGCGCCAGTTGTTGTTGTTGGACTGTAAGTACTAAATATAAGAGCACAAAGTTTTCTACAAGGTTGGTTGTTACGACGAAAAAATAATTTCATCAGTGTTCGTTGTTAAAACTAATTCAGGAAAAAGAAACATACTGAACATTTGGTATATTTTGAGAACCAAGAGAGAAATTTTTGAAATTAACCCTCATATTCCTGAGCTTCTCCACAGGCACAAAACCCTTTATACTAGCAGTTTTCAACTGCTGGTCTGCCAGAAATTTTATGCCGGTCTGCGAAAGAGTCAACCACTCTGATGTTGTATGAAGATTATAGAACTAATGATCTTAGTCAAATTTGCTTATGCTCAGGGTGATTTCTGGCTTAGCAGCCCCCAAAATAATTCTCTTATTTTCATTTTCACCAGTCCCTAAAAGTGTAAAAAGGTTGAAAACCACTGCTCTGTACCCTTATCCTGTGATCCTCTTTCTTTTTGTTTCCACAAAAGAGGAATGTTACTTTAGATGTACTGGAACAAAATACCTCTTTCTGAGAAAGGAGTGAGATAATGTGACATATGTGATCTTCATATAAGGAGCACTTGCTGCACACTCAGTCCTTTACATAACAGAAGAGCCAATCCTTCTCTGCACACAACTTTTACATTTACTTCCAGGATAAGTTCTTGGGCCCTTTAGTGAGAAGTGCTATAAAACATATTTCTAACGCTCCATTCAAAAGAGAAATCTAGCTGTCAATATCCCCCAAGAGATTTATTCCTTGATAGAGGAATCATTACATTCTTTACCACTCTTCTATATTCTCTGTTGGTCTACTCTTGCTTCAAGAAACAGTTCTGCTAACCATATACACTATATTACGTACCTTAGTCATTTGGGCTCTCCTTTTTGAGGAGATGGCTGTCTTTTCATAGAAATCAATCAGAAGCAACACTGGGGTGATCCACCTAAGAAAGAAGAAATGACTTACTCTGAATGAGCCAGAAACCTATACACAACATGGGAAAACTTATCTTGACTTCATCAGGCACCTCACAAGTTTCAAGTTACCCATATTTGCCCCATACACACCCCAGAAAAACAGAAGTGAAACCAGGATACAGGGTCACTCACTTTGGGGTCTGGACCTCCTTTTGCTCCTTGGCAGCCTGTAGGCAGGGCTGAACCACTTCCAAGAGTTTGATTAGGACATTAAGGATGCCACTAGATTCAACCACCCAAGCACAAGGTAGCTTCAACTCCTGATCGATTAATCAAAGAGAAAAATAAATAAAACAAATACCAACTTCTACTCAATAATCAGAGGGGTGAACACTAACAGAATTAGTTGAATTCAAATTCTATCTGTATTTGTACCAGCTATGTGATCTGAGATGAATTACTTAAATTCTCTAGGCCTTTTTATCCTCAGGGATCAAAGGAAATAATTTATACCTCCAGGGTTATTGTGATGATTATATGAAGCTATATATTCAAAGTGCCCAAGATAGTGTCTGGCATATCAGTATGTGCTTGATATGGAAACTTTACTAGTATCATAAATACCATTAAGGACTGTCATGTAGGCTATACAGTGTTAATTTAACTATGTTGAAGTTGAATAGCTTCTGATTTACAAAGAACCTTTATAATATCTGACGGAATATGGAATAATTAAACACAGCCACCCAGTTAATGGTTCCCCCTCCAGGTCCACACTAAAGTGTTACTAATAACAGGAAACCAACAGAAGCAAATTAAATTCCCAACAACTGGTAATTTCTTAAATAAACGAGATTTCTAAAAGATGGAATAGCATACTGCTCACAAAAATTTGGGGATATTTCAAAATGAGTATGAAACGATAAAAAAAAGGAAGCTTTTGATTTTTTTATTAAACAAGAACATCAGAAAAGCAAACAAGTCAAAGAAAGTTGTTTGATTATGCAAATGAGATGCAAAACCAATTTTTATTTCATTGGTGAAAATGCACTATACAAAAGGCTGAAAGTACTGGAGTTTCTGCATGTTCCCTGACCCCCTAATTTTTGTGAGCAGTGTATATACATGACACAGTAATATTCATAATACAACACAGAGAGAAAATGTAACACTTTTAAAACAGTCTGACCCCAATTTTTAAAATACACAGAAAAAGGACTAGAAGAAAATGTAAGACTGTTACTTGCAATTTTTTATATTACAATGTTATGAGTTACACGCAGCATTCTGTACTTTGCAATCTAATTACAAATGCTTTAATAAGAACCACCATTTCTACCATAAGTGAAAGCCCCAAGTCTACATACAGACATATAGTTTGACACATATATTGAACTTTACTCTCAAGTTACAGTAACTTAGGTTTTACATTAAATATGACAAATAAAGTCATTTGTTCAAAATCAATTGTCTACTAATTCTCCTACATTGGTTAGGACAAGAACATGTCCTGGCCAAATAACTATTGTCCCTACAAATAATCTGCTAACTGACCAAGTACAAAGAATAGTTAAGATTCTATCTGATGCCTATTACCCAATTCTTGCCATCTACCACACTCCGGCTGCCATTTAGATTTCCTCAGAGAGACCAAAAGTATTCCACAAAGGAACTACGACAGTCATTCTAAAAACCTCTTTTAATGACTACCCCCAAATCCTCTAAGACTCAATTCAATTATTAACACTTGTTCCAAGAAGGCTATCTCTCATTATCTAGAAGTGGTGTATATGCCCTCCCCGAACTCATTGTTTTTACCATTCATGCACAGAGCTGTATTTCGTACTTAATTATGTGTGTTAAGCCTATTAGAAATTGCAAGCTCATGAAATGCAGAGATCATGCCTTACATTTCCCTCCATCTTCTTCAGTGTCTCAAATAACAGGTGTTCAGTAATTCTAATGAATTAATCAGAGGGACCAAAAGATCTAAATCTTACCTCAAAAAGCAGTGTTAAAAGCAAGATTCTAGTAGCCAAATTGGATGCTTGGGGCAGGGTGGCCATCTGACTGATCCACTCTGACACAGTTTTTGTGTCGCTTGTTGTCAGCGGAAGAGCAGCTTTGATCAATACATCAGCAGCTTCCCATACCTAGAAAGCAGAGTGGCCAAGTCATATAACTATAGACAGAGTATAAGGTTTGTCAAAACATCTTCAACCTTGTAAAACACTCCACCCTCAACATATTTACCAAAAGAGGGTGGGTAAATAATATATTTACCACTGAGATTTAATGTCTGTATTAAAATATATATGCTACCATAGGACAATCTCTGAAGATTATTTTCTTAGGTTTAGATTAAAAGAAGCCTAAATCCTAAATGAAAGAAAATGAGTATTTAAAAAAAATTCTGATCCATATGGTCAACTCCACAAAGATTCTATCGATTTAGACTTCCATCAGTAATTGTTCAATATATTCTGCTCTGGAGTTAAAAAACAAAACTCCAGATTGTCAGAAATCTTGGTCTTTAGTTTGTACAATTTTTTGTAATGAATTTTATATAATTGCTCTTTTCTGTAAGGTTTTAGTTTTCCTAAAATAATTTCTTTTTTAAAAAAGATTTTATTGACTTTATAGAGGGGGGGATGTGAGAAGTATCAACTCATAGTTGTTTCACTTTAGTTGTTCATTGGTTGCTTATCGTTACGTGCTTTGACCTGGCAAGCCCATGGTTTCAAACCAGTGACCTCAGCATTCTAGGTCTACGCTCTATCCACTGCACCACCACAGGCCAGGCTTAAAATCATTTCTATATGCGCTTAATATAGATTAAAGATAACTAAATCTCAGGCAAAGCTTGTGAAAAAAAATGGTTTATCCAGTTTGTCTTTTACTTTTTTTTTTTTTGTCTTTTACTTTTTTGATGTTCCCATAAAGTCATGACCATGTACATCACTTTCTGGTTTCTTCCTCTATGTCTCACCTTTAAAAAAATATAGAACAAGATTCCAAGAATAAAACCAAAATGTTAACTGGCTATCTGGGTGGGAATTTAGAGAATTTGTTTCTTACCCTACTCCTACAATTAGTATACATTGATTTCTTTTTTTTTTTTTAAATAAATTTTTATTAATGGTAATGGGATGACATTAATAAATCAGGGTACATATATTCAAAGAAAACATGTCTAGGTTATTTTGTCATTAAATTATGTTGCATACCCCTCGCCCAAAGTCAGATTGTCCTCCGCCACCCTCTATCTAGTTCTCTGTGCCCCTCCCCCTCCCCCTAACTCTCTCCCTCCCTCCCTCCCTCCCTCCCTCCCTCCCTCCCATGTCCTCCCTCCCCCCACCCCTGGTAACCACCACACTCTTGTCCATGTCTCTTAGTCTCATTTTTATGTTCCACCAATGTATGGAATCATGTAGTTCTTGTTTTTTTCTGATTTACTTATTTCACTCCTTATAAATACATTGATTTCATAATGAGGAAAAAACTGCTTAAAAAAAGACAAATACCAGGCTACAACTTATTATCAGAATGGGAAAACTCATTTGTCAAAGTGGTTGCTGCATGCGAAAAAAAAAACATTTTACTCTTAGTCCACAGGGCTTATCCCGGCTCAGAAGTGAGGCAATATTTTGGATATTTAAGATGAATCTAAGAAGAAATGCCTAGAAATAGCTTTGGCTTTTTCTTTCAAAACATTTTGGTGATGTAGTCAATTTACTTTTTGCAGGAACACTCTCAAGAAAGAGCTAGATCAGCAGATCTAAAAACCTCAAGGAGAGAATACATTGATATTGGGTGAAATACAAAAATATTGACTTAAAAATAAAATCAGGTTTTAATAGGTGGCAGGAAATCCACTTTATATACTCCTCTCATCTGGCCAATGCAGAGCTTACCTGATTGACTACTTGCTTCAGAATCATGTCTCGATAGTCTGCGCCATTACGTTTTATTGCTGTCATAATCAGATCACACACCCGGTACACTGTATCTGGCAGCTCATCAAGAAGATGGAAGCAACCTGGCAACATGGTATCTGTAAAAGTGTGCAGCTCATCTTGCTCCAATGGATCAGCATCTTGGAACTTCTCTAAACATTTAGCCTCTTCCTCTTCCTGCTTTTCCCGAGCTTTCCGTTCCTCTTCCTCCTTCCGGCAAGCAACTTCCTGGAGGCAGGGAAGAAAGAGTGATAGCATACGGAAGAGTTGAGGGAAGAAAGATGCGGAAGACTCTAGGAATGTACTTGCTCTATCACATGAATGCCCTCTACTTTCTCTTTAAGCAAGTGAGTGGCAATGAGTAGGAGGGTAGTCACAAAGGCTAAGCCAAGACAGTGAAAGCAGAGTTGTGGGAAACGGCATCTCTAAACACTAAAGCACTGCCAATTTATTCACAGTATCCTACATAATGGTTTATAGACACTGTCCTGTGTTCTCTGCCAGTAGAGCAAACAGAAATGACTGTTACCTAAAAACAGCCAAATGTAGCTTAATGGGTACAACCAAGTACATTCTGGGTTTCTTCTTTAACAATCTGCCCCACTTAAAGCTTTAGGTTCATACAATGTGGATCAGTGATGGCAAGATTGGGATAAGTGAGTACTCCCATTTCTTTTTTTAGACTTTATTTCCACCAGTTACATTGCAGTAGTAGGAGAATGTTCATAGAAATACTACGGTTAATGTGTCATATACTTTTGAATGCCTTGTATTCTAGTTACCTCAGGTGACTCTGCTCTTTGATCCATTGGGATATCCTGTCCCAGAGACATGGCAATAGCTCTCATCATCTGGTCCTCTTCAGACATACTCAGATCCTACAGAGCAAAAACAGAAAACTCAGCAACCATACATACCTCAACTCATAAGGAATCAGACATCCTTGCTGAAGCTGTAGAGAAGGGACCCTGAATGCTGCTCTCTAGAGTTAAACCCAACTAGGCTTACCTGGTCTCTATAAGAACAGAACGAGAAAATCACAATGAAATTAAGTATAGGAAGGAGGCTATGATGTGACCACCTATTCTGCATCATAGAAAAAGAGATCCTCTTCTATGGCTTTCTGACTGTGGATAATTGAAGAGTTCTTCTGAAAATAAAGTCTAGTAATTTGCATGGCTGGGAAATAAGAAACTTTTGCTGATTATATTCCAGAGTTAGAAGAGTTATCATGAAAAGAAAATATTGGCATGGAGAAGTCTGAAAATGAGAAGCAGTTTACGGAAGGGAAGACCAGCAACAGAAACACGAAAGAAGAAAAGCACGTCAGCAGCCATATTAATGTCCTAAAAGACTAGAACCGCTGAGCCAACTCACCCGAACAACTCCTCCCATGATCGGGGGAGGGTGGGATAGAAGGTACTCTGTGGCCTGCTCCATGGTGCTGGTGTTCAACAGGGCCTCCATGGCATGTTCCCTTGTGAAGCCCATGTCCATGAGCTACAAAAAAAAACCCAAACACATTTTTAAAAGAAAGGAACCCCTTCTGGATGGAAATAAGTTTTTCTAACTTAATGTGAACTGAGAACATTAATGTGCTAAGACAGGTAACATGAATGGACTTGTCTACTTGGTGCTTCCACAGCATTTGAACATTAGAGCTACACAATGGGGCAGATGATTCTCAATTCCATCCTCTAAGAAAATGGGGTTAGATAATTATTACCATCAACAGGATTATTTTAATTCGAAAATCATACGAAAGAAGCAAAAATTGGTCCCACTTTTCTATAAAACAAACTGGCAATAAGAGCCTGAAAAAGTGACCCAGGTTTTCTATCACTAGGAAATAATCATAAGATGTACAGCAGGGGTGCCCAAACTACGGGCCCGCGGGCCACATGCAGCCCCCTGAGGCCATTTATCCGGCCCTCGCAGCACTTCCGGAAGGGGCAACTCTTTCATTGGTGGTCAGTGAGAGGAGCATAGTTCCCATTGAAATACTGGTCAGTTTGTTGATTTAAATTTACTTGTTCTTTATTTTAAATATTGTATTTGTTCCCGTTTTGGTTTTTTACTTTAAAATAAGATATGTGCAGTGTGCATGGGGATTTGTTCATAGTTTTTTTTTATAGTCCGGCCCTCCAACGGTCTGAGGGACAGTGAACTGGCCCCCTGTGTAAAAAGTTTGGGGACCTCTGATGTACAGAAAGATTTGTACCAAAAGAAACTACATACCACAGCTTTACAACATCAAATAAGGAAATCAACACCTAACAATAAAAGAATGCTAAGACATTAAAAAAACCCTTTTCTTAATGACAGCAGTATAATTGTACATATTATATGTTGTTAACTACATAAAAATTAGGCATAGAACTACGTGGTAAAAAAGAGAACACAATAATTACCTTGTGTGGTGACATGAGTGCCTTTTAAAAATAGTCTGCTGTATATCTAAATTTTCTGAAAGTATTTATTACTGTTATGATAGAAAATGTGGCATGTATAGATAGAAGACATATTTAAGCAGAACTGAACATAAAAAGAACACACATACAATCACACAAATTCCCGGAGGAATTATGATAAATACTCTTTTGAGATTGAAATGTCAGGTTCATGAGTGCTCCCTCCCACCTCCGCCTCCCACTGCTTCTGCCTTACAATATTCCAAATGTGGTTTATATTATTTATTTAAAGATGAAAAAATAAACACTATAGAGAAATATCAAATTTAAATCTATCTCCTGGCTAACAGGTCCAGGCACTTGGTGGCATGTAAACTTAGAAAACTCAAAGCATCGCAGCCCATCAGGTACAAAGTCTGGGCCCTGGAATGTCAGCCAGGCCAGCATTCTACCTGTTGCAGTTGCTGCTGGTTGACTTGAGGATCACGGCGGGAACCACCTTCCTCTTGTCCTGTATCCTCTTCTCCTCGAGACCCCTCCTTTTCTTTGCTCAATCTCTCTCGAATTACAGGCTCTCCTCGGAGGATGTGGCACAGGATGGCAAGCATGGACTCAGCCATTCGCCCACCATACACCTTCAGGGGTTTCCGGTTCCACAGGTTCTTAATGCAAGTAAATGCTGCCTATAAATCATTTGAAAAACTGTGTGAAAATCATTTTGCCTCAATTCAAAGCCCTGTTAGGAATAAGCTAAAGACCTATGGGCCAATCCTTCCACAATCAGGGCCAACAACAAAATCATCTGTCAGTACTGAGGAGGTCTAAGAAAGCACAGAGAAGGGGCATTTAATCTAACCTGAAAGTACCAATCTGAAGTTTACAGTTCAAATGTGTATACCACAGAAAAATCTCAAATGATATCTATCCCAAGCTCTAACGCAGCCCTATATGGGGAGGACGATCTAATGGTTCGCCAATAATTAACTTATTTCATTAAGGAGACCAAAACAGAGTGGAGGCTACTTAGTCAGCATGAGAAATTCCCCTTGGTTTTAGAATGCTAAATACTCACTTTCTGAGTTACCACAAGGAAACGGAGGGCACTGAATTGTGGAAAGTTCTGGACACTTCCAGGCAATTTGGCAGGCAGTGAATGTGGAGATTCAAGCACCGTGGTGGGATTCACCATCTTCTCCACCAGCATGAGCCAGGCATCTAGGAATTCTCCTGTGCCGTCAGGTAAGTCTGAATGTTCCAATCCTTCAGCGACAGGAACTTTGCCACCCATGGACAGAGCCCAGTTGAAGGTTCTAAATTTAAATAAGTATGGATAGAGAACATTAGAGATGGTAGTGGAAAGGACATTTGACAGGTTCCTAGTCTTTATATTGACATCACATGTCCCTCCTCTTGGAGCTATTGCTTCTAATCTCTTCATCATTTATTAGATTTACCCTTTTTTTGGTCTTTATTCTAGCTTTATTAAGATATTGTTGACATGTAAATTCAAGGAGGACAGTGACATAATTTGATATACATATATACTGCAAAATGATTACTTCTAGTATTCCTTTCAAAACCAAACAAAAAGTGAAATTTAGCTTAAAATTCTGACCAAGAGAAGCAGAAAAAGTATATTCAGAGAAACAACAGAAAAGGACAAGCCTATTAGAAAAGTATGTACCAGGCATTGGAAACCAAATGAGGAAAAGCAGAGCCCCTTCTTTCGAAAACCTCTAAGAAAGGCTGAATCCCACACCCTCTAAGGAAGATGGAGATAAAGAGGGCTAGTGCCCAGAACGTGAAAAGGTAGAACCAATGGGTATCTGTATGTACCCCACTGTCACACGATAGATGACTTAGAAAGTTGTGGGCTGGTAAGGAATACAGAGAAGACCGAACTGTGAAATGCTTCTTGGTGAAGCACTTGATCCTTACTCAAAAAGAGCATTGTGGCCTCCAGAGCAGAGAAATTTCTGTAGCATGAGATGGTAGGGATACTTCCTCTCATCAAACAGCATTGGGGATGTAAAACCAACTGAACAGATGAAGAATGTTAACCTGAAAAAGGAAGAAAAAAAAAACAACTCTCTGAGGCAGACACAGAAGCAATGGGAAATTCATGTAGAAGCCAAGAGTAAAATTTAATATAGCATCGAACTGACTGACAGACTGGTTAGAATGCAGGTGGGTGACTAGTCTGCTTACTAAAATTTCTAGAGTTTCTAAGTAGGCTCCCAACTACTAAAAATACAAGATTATTGAAATGTAGCTTGATAATAATGTTTTAAATATCTCTATATTCTAGACCAGTGGTAGTCAACCTGGTCCCTACCACCCACTAGTGGGCGTTCCAGCTTTCATGGTGGGTGGTAGCGGAGCAACCAAAGTATAAATAAAAAGATAGATTTAACTATAGTAAATTGTTTCATAAAGGTTTATGCTGCCAAACTTAGCAAAAATCCAACATAAAGTACTTGGTAAGTAATTATTATTATTATATGCTTTAACTTACTGTAACTCTGCTTTATAAATTTTATAAAGTAACTTCCCTACTTTATAAATCACCATTACTGTGGAACCAGTAGGTGGTTAGAAAATTTTACTACTAACAGAGATACAAAAGTGGGTGGTAGGTATAAAAAGGTTGACTGCCCCTGCTCTAGACTAAGGAGAACCACAATGAGTACCTTAAACTGTATTTGGCTAACACATCTAAACAAGGTCCCACCCAAGTCCTCTAATAACTCAGTGTTTCACTCTCCATTTAAGTAGAGAGGGAATCAATTTGATTCTGTATCTTAAGCAGAACCTCACCTGAAGCGGGGAGTAGGTGTATATGGTGGAGGCTGCCAAGACAAGCCCTTCGTGAGGAGCTTAGTGAGCGCCGAGGCTGTTGATCGAGCAGCAGGTGTGGGTGCTGTGGTGGTGCTGGCAGCATGATGGCTCCTTCTCTGGCGGACAGGAGACCCCACACAAAGTTTAACAAGGAGTCCAAATAGCTCAGCAAGTGCTCGGCCTAACCTAGAAGAGGCTGGAATCCAAAAGTTAGAATAAAGCTGTCAGTATTCTCAGAATTATATGTATAACAGATACATTACCATTACTACAATACCATTACCACCTAATTTCTATGCTGATCATTTCCTTCTACACAACACCTAGAAAACACTTGAATTTGTTTCTACATATGATAATCCAAAGAAAGGAAGTTAGGGAATAAATGGCTCTTTTAAAGGCAGGAGACAGAAAAACGTCTTGGCATTCAATTTATAACAAATGTGAAAGTCAAACAAAGTAAGCACTCCCACTGTTAGAGGAGGTATAAACTGAAACCATCTTTGCAGAGAGCAATGTAGCAATAAGAACTAGTTAAGTAGCTTGGCCTGTGGTGGTGCAGTGGGCAGAGTGTTGACCTGGAACGCTGAGGTGGCTGGTTTGAAACCCTGGGCTTGCCTGGTCAAGGCACATAATAAGCAAGCAATGAGCAACTAAAATGAAGCAACTATGAGTGATATTTCTCGCTCCCCTCTCTCTGTAAAATCAATAAATAAAATCTTAAAAAAAACTAGTTAAATAAATGATATATTTACTGGATTATGAAGTCACATAAAATGCCTACAGAGAACTTTAAAAATGGTAAAATGTTAATGACATAGACCAGAAAAGAACAGAATATACAATATATACTGTCCTATCACAACATTTTATATAAATGGTACCCAAAGAAAAAAAGACTGCTAGGAAAAGCATAAAAATTTTAAGTGGCTTTCTTAGGGTGTTAGGTAGATTGTAAGTATTTCAAATTTTCACTTTTGGAAGATGCTTTTCAGTATACATCAGTGATTTTTAATCAGCATGCTGCAAGATCTTTGAAATCATAAAATACCTGACTATTCAATCAGGGGCACTGATCTCTTTTCCCTTAGACAGTCAAATTAACAGAATGACAACAACACAACAATAGCTGTCGGGTATGAATGAATCAAAATTTTACCTATATTTTTGACAGGTGAGCAAAAAAATGTATTTTTCAGTATACTGCAGAATTTTAATAATTAGTTTATGTGTGCCATGAGATTAAAAAGGTTGAAAATTGATGGTATACTGTTGGAACAAAACAGTAGAATCCAAATAAACATGTTAAAAAAATGTATAGAAAAAGAAAGTGTCTATACATATTTTGGTGCTAATTTGCCTCTCTTTTTTATTTTTCTTTTTTTTTTTTCATTTTTCTGAAGCTGGAAACAGGGAGAGACAGTCAGACAGACTCCCGCATGCGCCCGACCGGGATCCACCCGGCACGCCCACCAGGGGCGACACTCTGCCCACCAGGGGGCGATGCTCTGCCCATCCAGGGCGTCGCCATGTTGCGACCAGAGCCACTCTAGCGCCTGGGGCAGAGGCCACAGAGCCATCCCCAGCGCCCGGGCCATCTTTGCTCCAATGGAGCCTTGGCTGCGGGAGGGGAAGAGAGAGACAGAGAGGAAAGCGCAGCGGAGGGGTGGAGAAGCAAATGGGCGCTTCTCCTGTGTGCCCTGGCCGGGAATCAAACCCGGGTCCTCCGCACGCTAGGCCGACGCTCTACCGCTGAGCCAACCGGCCAGGGCTAATTTGCCTCTCTTAAAATATTTCTCTGTACTTGATACTTGCATTACCTGGCTAGAGGTTGACTATGCCCAGATTCTGAAAATCTGATGTATCTAAACTTTAAGTTCACACTTTTTCACCCCCACCTTCAGTTGAACAGACAGCCAAGTGGTTCAAATGTAATCAGCAAGGCCAGCAACCACAAATAAACAGACATCAGAAACCACCAACTAGACCCACACAGACACCCCATAATACTCTAAGGTCAGAGTAGTCCAAGAGGCTTAACAAAGAAAAGGGAGGAATACACGAGCCATCTTCTTGTTTCTCCTTCAATTTGGCATAGTAGTGATAGACTTTCAAATTAAAACAAAAGGAGTAGAAATAACTTAGAACAGAATATACAATTCAAGGGGTTTTAAAATAACAAATGGAAACACCAAAGGCCATTTTCTGTTTGTTTTAGGGCAGAGCTGCAGATTCCCAAGAGTTGCATCTTCACTTTCCTCTACATCAGCGGTTCTCAACCTGTGGGTCGTGCAACCCCAGGGTCGAACGAGCCACAGGTTGAGAACCGCTGCTCTACATTAAGGTGTCAGAAACTTGTAAATACTGAGGAACACTAAAAAATAGACCCCCCCAAAACACTGATATTACATTAAGGGGCAAAAGATGGTAAAGACATATTAGCACACATCTTTAACGTGGTCTTGTATCATGGTAATGCACTCTCCACAGAGTTGCTAAAGTGACTTTGTCAAGTTAAATAACCATGTCACTTGCTATATTTAAGGGACAGAGAAAGAAAGAGGAGACTGGGTGGAATAACAAGACAGGTAAACTGGAAACAAGAGTTTATTACTACAAAAGTCAAGAAAAGACCATTTCAAGAAGGAGGTGGTAGGTCAATTGTCATGCTGCAGAGATGTGACAAGGAGACTGAGACATATACCATAAAATTAGCAATGAGGAGGTCGTAGGTACCTTCGTAATACATTTTAGTGGAACTGGTGGAAGCAGAAGCCATCTGCAGTTGAAGAATGGATAGGAGAGGAATTAAAGATAGAGGGCGCCCTGGCCGGTTGGCTCAGCGGTAGAGCGTCGGCCTAGCGTGCGGAGGACCCGGGTTCGATTCCCGGCCAGGGCACACAGGAGAAGCGCCCATTTGCTTCTCCGCCCCTCCGCCGCGCTTTCCTCTCTGTCTCTCTCTTCCCCTCCCGCAGCCAAGGCTCCATTGGAGCAAAGATGGCCCGGGCGCTGGGGATAGCTCTGTGGCCTCTGCCTCAGGCGCTAGAGTGGCTCTGGTCGCAACATGGCGACGCCCAGTATGGGCAGAGCATCGCCCCCTGGTGGGCAGAGTGTCGCCCCTGGTGGGCATGCCGGGTGGATCCCGGTCGGGCACATGCGGGAGTCTGTCTGACTGTCTCTCCCTGTTTCCAGCTTCAGAAAAATCAAAAAAAAAAAAAAAAAAAAAAAAAAAAAGATAGAGGGGGGCAGATGGTTTTCAGGGAGCGATGTGCTTATCTCTGTATCCCTAGTAATTAGTACAGACCCTATCACATAGCAGACATTCAATAAAGTACACATAAAAATTAAACACCAAAGTTTTAAACTTCTTTAAAAGAAACAACAATTTGTCTGAGGACTGCTTAAGGCTCTCTGAAAGCCAGAAAAGGGAGTAGAAAAAGGAAAGTAAATAACTCACCTGACAATAAAGGCTTGATTTGCTTAATTCTGGCAGCCATGGCAGGTGTGATTTTAGATTTTCCCTTAGAGTCTGAAGTAGTAGGTTCGTCTGTCTCCATAGGAGCCAATGTGTCACCATCAAGTCCAATGCCTTCCAACAAGCCCTGGGTAGAAGCATCCATGCTTCCAGCTGTTGCATCCTGTTCCCCATCTGCAGACATAAGAGGGGAACAATAAGACCACGTTGAGGCAAGCACTTACCTGGTTGGTTGCTTGTTTTGAAGAGTCCCAAGAAAGAGCTACCTATGAGTTTGTTACTCTTTATATGTTCATGACTTCCTTGGACATAGATAAAAGTGAAGAGTTTACCAGGGGGAGGCGGATATGGGGGATGGAGTGGGGAAAAGGGAGCTAAGAGGGACAAATATATGATGACAAAAATGATTTGACTTTGGGTGATGGGTATACAACATCATCAACAATTCAAATGCTATAGAAGTATTTACCTAAAGCCTTTGTACTCTTATTGATCAATGTCGCCCCATTAAATTTAATTTTCTGAATAAAAAATAAATTTAAAAAAAGGTCCATGACTTCCTAAATCTGAAAAGAAACAAAACAAAACAAAACAAATCTCTCTCTCTCTCGGGTGTATGTGTACTCTTTGATGTAAGAATTGGCTTTAGGCACACTTTATAAAATACATCACCTAATTTTCTGGAAAAACTATGTAAAAATGGAGTCATCTTTGTTAAATATGTGAAAGACACTGCTAGGAAAAAAATATATATCTGGATTGTTAGGCAAGGCAATTCTTTGAGAGTGAGTCTAATTTTGTTCTTAGTTCTTAGTAAATTATTCTTTCCTGGAGTTAAATTTGACATAGATTGACTAAATTTGATATTCTGATTTTTAGTTTGGTCCATTTTCTCAAAAATCAACCTTGTTAGAGGTGTGTACCTATTTTATTAATTCTGTATCCTTTCTCATAATGTCATATCAGTCCTTACCTTATCTGTTGTTTCACAAGTTACGTCTTTTTTTTTAATTTACTTTTTTTGTTTTGTTTTTCTTTTTATTTATTCATTTTGGAGAGGAGAGAGAGAGAGAGAGAGAGAGAGAGAAAGAGAGAGAGAGAGAGAGAAAGGGGGAGGAGCAGGAAACATCAACTCCCATATGTGTCTTGACAAGTGCAGGGTTTCAAATCAGCGACCTCAGTGTTCCAGGTTGACGCTTTATCCACTGCGCCACCACAGGTCAGGCCAAGTTATGTCTTTCTTTATTGGTTCTTTAGTAACTTCAGTACAATTTTCAAGCATATCTGATAGGTTTGCATACAAACAATTATCTCATTTTAACAGTTTATCAAAGGTACTTCCTCCCTGATAGAGAATTTAGGAGTAAAAAAACTTTTTTAAAAAGCTTCTTTTATAAATTTTAGGTTACATTAGGGTCAGAAAATTGTGTATAATTTCTGTTTATTGAAATTTGGAACATTTATTGTGCTATAAGATAAAAACTATTTCTAAAACAGTACTGTTCAATAGAAATATGTGAGCCATATATATTTTAAAATTTCTAGTATACACATTAAAATGTAAAGAGAAACAGGTATAACTTTTTAATATACCATTTAATCCAATATAATAAAAGTTATTTCAACAGGTAATCATATATAAATTAAGATTTTACATTTTATACTATTTAAAAATAATATCTATTTTATTCTTTATAGCACATCTCAGTCAAGACATTACATTTTCATTAAAATAACTGATAGGTTTATATTTCATTCAATTTAGTTGAAAAAAGTAGATTTACACACCCAAGTTGTTTCAAACATACTTAAAAATCTTCCAACAACTGAACAGGGCAACAGCTGTTATATTTAAATTAATAAAAATTAAAAATTCAGTTTTCTCCAACCTATGATTTTGTCTTAACTAGATCTGCAACAACCTTATTTCCAAATAAAGTAATATTATGAGGTACTGGAGGGTATATTTCAACTCATAATACCTTCCCCTTAAGAAGAAAGAAAAAAAAAAGAGGAAGAGACAGAGTGAGAAAGGGAAGGAAGAAAGGGGGTAAGGGAGAATAAAAGAGGGAGAAAAATTCATTTTTTTTAGTTGTACCAGCCACATTATCCGTCATACATGATTAGTGGCTAACATATTGAACAGTGTGATTCTAAAGTGTTACACAGCTACTTAAAAATTATTTATCATTTTTAACCTATGAAATTAAGTTTCTGAAAAATAAGCATACAAAAAATTAAAGTCTCATCATACCCTTTGATACAGTAATTTCTAGGAATCAATCTTAAGACTTGCATAAAAATACACACAAAGATGGTCATTTTTCAAAACAGCATATTATAAACTTAACAGGAATTCATTGTACCTTTACATGGCACTTAAGTGAAAACAGATCTATAACATATTACATCTAACTTTAACTATGTTAATAAAATATATCCTCAGAGGAAAAGATAAGGCAGACACTTTCAAAATATTCTTTCTGTGGTACAAATATGGGTGGTTCTTCTTTATACTACATCTTCTAATTTTTACCATTGTGTGTATATATTTTTATACAAAAAACGAGTAAACTGTTGCCCTGCTGGGTAGCTTAGTTGGATAGAGCGCCGTCCTGAAACACTAAGGTTGCGAGTTCGATCCCCAGTTAGGGCACATACAAGAATCAATCAATGAATGCATAAATGAGTGGAACAACCAGTCGGTGTTTCTCTTTCTCCCTTCCTCTCTCTCTCTAAAAATCAATAAAAAAAGTAAAAAGTTTAATTTTAAAGTAATTAAAAATCAATGAAAGAAAAAAAGGAGGACTATAGATGATAGAGAGCTAACAAAATTTTCACAAAAGACCTATCTATAAAGTCAGATAAAACTTAAGAGAATGACTGAGATTTTCGTTTCTTGGAGTTACCTGATCTTTTTCCGCCCTGGGTCGTACCTGCCTTCTCATCCTTTGGAACCAGTTTCTGCATGTCCGCCTGGCCGAATTCACACCCAGATGGTAGGCTGCAATAAGAGAAAGAGTGAGCCAAAAAACCTGGACAGTTCATCTCTTATGTTGTGCTTAGTCTCTAGCCTTGCTTGGTTGATACTATCTATGCCTTTCTGTAGCAGATTAAGTTAACCTAACAGAATAACTTCAATAATCAAATTCCTGAGGTAGCACTCCACAAGGTTTCCAACTCAACTTTTCAATCAGGCTATCAACAGGACCAAATTTTAAACACCCACCATGTTGAAACTCCATATTTGGGATATCAGATCAAAGATGCACAAGATTACTTTTGTAAGCAAGTCTCCAGGCTGGTAAGTAGGAAGGACAATGCTACAGATCAAATGTTTATGCCCCCCTCAAAATTTCTATATTTAAATCCTAATGTCCAATGTGATGACATTATTAGGAAAGGCTGCTTAAGTCATAAGGATAGAACCCTTACAAAATGGGACTAGCATCTTTAGTCCTTTCTCCCATGCAAAGATATAGTAAGAAATCTGTGACCTGGAAGAGGGGTCTATGCCCAACCATACTGGCTGGCACCATGATCTCAGATTTGTAGCCTCCAGAACTGAGCAATACATTTCTGCTGCTTACAAGGACCCAGTTTGCATTTGTTGTTGTTGTAGCAGTCCAAAAGGACTAAGGAAGCCTCTGGACTCTTCACTACACACCCTTCTATCCTTGACTGAAGGTAATACTCCAGGCTCACTGAGCTTAGTTCTCTGTTAGGAAAGAAAACAGAGATAACAAAAGAGATGATTATTCCCTTACCTGTTTGGGGTACACAGGGAGAGGAGGACAGTGCTTTCCCACACCAGAGAACAGTATAGCTGGCTCAGTTTGCTCAGAACACTCAGACCCAACTGAGAGCCCCACTGGTTTACGGAGATGGAACGAATTTCACTCTGCAACCAAAGTAAAAAGAAGTTGATCTTTGGAGTGCTCTCTAAATAATTATATTCAAAATCAACTTTGAGCCATTTAAAAAGGATGAGAAATTCTATTTTCCCTTCCGTGTTATTTTCATAGTTGTCTATTTCATCAAAATTTCTACATTTAAGATCATAGTTCCATAAGGCATTCTATTACAATATTTATAATTTGCCTCTAACATCCATTCTCATTGCCTTTTGTAAAGGGAAAGACAGCAGCCATAGACAACTCTGTTTTTCCAAATCAAAGAAACAGTTTTGTAGATTCATTGACAGTTCTTTAATTTTTTTTAAGGTGGTGAGAGGCATGCTATTATTTCCCTCTTCTTCTTTTTTTTTACAGAGACAGAGAGAGAGAGGGATAGATAGGGACAGACATAAAGGAACGGAGAGAAATGAGAAGCATCAATTATCAGTTTTTCGTTGCAACACCTTAGTTGTTCATTGATTGCTTTCTCATATGTTCCTTGATCGTGGGGCTACAGCAGACCGAGTAACCCCTTGCTCAAGCCAGCGACCTTGGGTCCAAACTGGTGAGCTTTGCTCAAACCAGATGAGCCTGCACTCAAGCTGGCGACCTCAGGGTCTCGAACCTGGGTGCTCCGCATCCCAGTCTGACGCTCTATCCACTGTGCCACTGCCTGGTCAGGCTATTTCCCTCTTCTTTATTTCAATAAATATTTAGATTTATGCAATTCTTTATATTAAACATTTTGTTTTAATTTTATTTCATTTAATAAAGAAAAATCAGTAAAAACGAATCTCTAACCTTTGTTAGGTAGTCTATTTTCTAAATAGTTTATAACTGCTTTGCTTTTCATTTGATTTGATTCAATTTTAGTCCTGCTCAACAGCATAAAGTAGGGCTACTAAAATATTTTACCACTGATCTTTAGAATTGATTACTTGAGAACTAAAGGTAGTAAAACTGAGCACACAAATAAAGCCACCTTTTTGGAATCACAGGAGGTACCTCACATGGATTGCAGGCATAGGGTTTGATATTTAGGAAATCTTTAGTAATCTATTAATTACCATTGACTTAAATAGTCTGTGGTCAAACTTCCTTCTTGCCATCACATTATCAGGCCTTCACTCATTTGGAAAAAGATTAGGAAGTAATAGGCCAGATGAGCACCCAATTGAGGATTGGCTGCTATAAAGTTTAACTATACACCCTATCCAGCTGGCCTATATGAATGCTACATAAGTGTCTGTTATTTATACCAGCTTCTTTTACTCTCAAAATGGTCCAGTTCACAAAACAAATTATATGGTCACCAACTTCTAATGAAAAAAATACTTAGGGAAAATAAAACTAGTTAGCAACCTGAAGCATAGACCTAAGTCCCCCACAGAAAAAAAAAAATCTTACCCTAAAACTGTTCTTTCAGCATCTAGCCCAGGTTGAACTGCTAAGTACAGTAAGATTCCAGGTATATGCCCTAGGTATTTCACTGGCTTTAAATCATAACGTGCTTACCACTAAGATAATTCTTACCTGTCCAACTCTGCAAGTATGAACAAACATCATGATGTAGGCATGGGCAGCAGTGAGTGCATGCAGCAGAGGCGTGGCCTGAGCTGAGAGAGTAGCATCAGCAACATTGCCAGCACAAGCCAGTTCTCGCAACAGCACTGAGCCCCCAGGAGATTCAATTGGGCGGTGTAAGGGCTCCAAAGAGGAGAGGATGGAGTCCAACTGAAGCAGACCCTCCTGGAGGACTTTGGGTTCATGTGACAGTGTCTGAAACAAGAACAATAAGACAAGTCTTACAATTTCAGAGTTGGCCATGGTCTCCTTACTTGGTAAATGGTGGAACCAAAATATGAATTTCATAGGTATGACATACCTCAACACCTCCTTCTAAAGCAACACATAACTTTTCTCAAATGAGAGGCTTTCAAATATGGTAAGCCAATCGTATTTAAAAGCTTGGGATAACCAAAATGGAATACTCTCATAGCCAGGACTCCATGATGTAAGATGAATTCCTAATTTTGCTCAATTGGGAACAATTTTAGGTAAGGTTCCAAAGCATGGAAGTGAACCACTATTACAACTATTTTTTTCTTCCCCACAATAAGAGAGACTACTTAAGGATAGGCACCAGCAAGTCAGGTTGTTTTATGAGACAACTCAAGGATTACATAGCACCTATAATTTCTTTTTGAGTCTTCAGAAAAATATGATATAGTAAAATACTATCATATGTCATTCAAATATGTGAGAACTTATCTGCCTTTCCTATGGCTTTAAATAATTCTATCCATTCTAAGAAGTAGGATAAAGATAAAACAGCACTTTCCCATCTTAGTTATAAATTAGCATTCAATTAAATACTCATGAAGAGTAAAGCAAAATAAAACATCAAATGCACAAATCATAATTAAGGCTCTTTCCAAGTTCACAAGTAACTGGATTTGATTTTTAGCAGAAATTACTTATTACTGCACAACCAAACTAATAAAAGAGCTTCATAGATTTAAAGCAATCCTTATAAAAAACACAAAAACCTAATGGCTTTTAAAAAAATATAGAAATATCTCTTTTTAAATTCATATAAGAGTCTTAAGAGACCCCAAACGAGGTATGACTATCTTGAAAAAGAACAAAGTTGGAGGTTTCACACTTCCCGATTCCCAAATAAGGATAGGACAGTCTTTTCAACAAACAGTGCTAGAAAAACTGAATATCCACATGCAAAATAATGAAGTTGGACCTTCCCTTACACCATATTAAAAAATTACTCAAAATAGATCAAAGACCTAAATGTAAGAGCTGAAACTATAAAACACTTAGAGGTAGCTGTAGGATAGGTATGACCTATACAACATTGAATTTGGCAATGACTTCTCAACTATGACACCAAAAGCACAGGCAACAGAAGTTAAAAAAAAAACTATATATATCAGATGTCTTCAAAACTAAAGCCTTTTTATGCACCAAACTAAACTATCAACAGTGAAAAGCTAACCCATAGAATAGGAGAAAATAATCACAAATACTTTATCTAATAAAGGACTAATATACGAAATATTTAAAGAACTACAACTCAACAACCAAAAACAACCCCTTTAAAAATGGACACAGGACCTGAATAGACAGTTCTTCAAAGGAGATACTCGAATAAGCCAATAAGCACATGAAAAGATGTTCAACATCATTAATTAGGGAGAAGCAAATCAAAACAATGATCTCATTTCACACTCATTGGGTTGGCTACTATCCAAACCCTAGAAAATAGTAAGTGTTAAGGATGTGGAGAAATTGAAATGCTTGTGTAGTGCTAGTTGAAATGTGAAATGTGAAGCTGCCGTGGAGAACAGTGAAGCAGTTCCTCAAAAAATTAAAATCAGAACCACCCTATGAATTCAGCAATGCTACTTCTGGGTATATATCCAAAAGAACTGAAAACCAGGTCTCATGTATGATCTCATTTTTATGTGGAATCTAAAGAAGTCAAATGCACATAACCAGAGAAAAGAACAATGGTTGTCAGGGGCTGGAGGGAAATGTGGATACATTGGTCAAAGGATACAAACTTTCAGTTTTAAGATGAATATCTACTACAGATCTACTGTATAGCCTGGTGGCTATAGTTTATAATAATGTATTATATACTTCAAATTTGCTAAGAGTAGATCCTAGGTGTCCTCACCACACAAAAAAGCAGTCTTGAAAAATTCAAACGCCCATGTTCATAGCAGCATTAATTCATAACAGCCAATAGGTGGAAGCAAACCGAATGTTTATCAATGAATGAATATACATAATAAATGTGGTTTGTATACAGAACGGAGTATATCCAGCCTTACAAAGGAATTATGACATATGCTACAACATGAATGGATCTTAAAGACATTATGCTAAGCAAAATAAGCCAGCCACAGAAGGACAAATACTGTATGAAGTGCATTTTACATGAGGTACCTATAATGGTCAGTCATGGAGACAGAAAATAGAATGGTGGTTTCTAGGCACTGGGAAGGAGAGGGGGATGAGAAGCCGCTTAACGGGTCTAGAATTCCAGTTTCCCAAGATGAAGGAAGTTCAGGCGATGGGCTGCACAACGATGTAAATGTTCTTACCACTACTGGACTGTACACTTAAAACTGGCTCAACTGGTAAATACGTCACATGTATTTTACCACTTTTAAAATAAAGAGATTTCACATTTTGGTAAAATTTGAGATCAATTATGCTTCAAATTCATGACTATCAAGTTTGAAAATGGAAAATAAAAGGCTAAATAATACACCACATTGTGTTAAAAGCATCTATGACAAACGACACACTAATAAAACCAGCTCCAAAGTTTTCTTGGAGATAGTCCTTTCCAATGAGCTCAAATGTTAGAACTATACACCAACACAGGAACAAAGAACAAACACTTCAACTTCCCAATGAGAAATAATGTGGCGCATTATCACTCAGAAAATGTCACTTGTAGTACATAACCACTAATTTCATCTTTTATTTTTTTAGTTGAAGGTAAAGGGAAACCACAGCAGAAATTCATAGATAAAAGTACTGCAATAAACTTCTAAAAGGAAATGAAAATATTTGGCCAGATGCTTCTTACCAATATGGATTTGCAGACACCTGCAACAGCCTGACAAGCTGCAGATGTGGGAAAGTCAATGGGCAGATTGGGAAGACCCAAAATGGTAACCAAAGGCAAGAGTCCTTTCTGAGTCACAAATTCCTGGCAGTGGTCATCTGTTGTATTGTTGCTCAGAATAGATTCCACAAATTTCATCTAAGTAATAAAAAATTTTAAAAAATAGTTAAGAGCCTAACTCTTGGAACTAAAAGGCCAGCTTGGAGTAAGAAAAGGGGTAGTTTTGCAGTCACGAAATCAGTATTTTCTAGAATATAAAAAACTTTAGGCAAACAGGTAAATATATGCACACACACACACACACACACACGCCCTAAACACCCAGGAAATAAAAAACAATTACAAGATCGTTTCAGTCTACCTTTTCAGCAACACACAAAGTCATATAATTTGAGAACACAGAGAGGTTAAATGACTTGCTCAGGGCCACACTATGAACTAGTGGCAGAATCGAGTCTAATCTCTTAGTTTCTTCATTTAGTGCTCTTTGCATGAAAATGTGTTGCCTCTCCATGGAAGCAAACACCATGGATACTTTCCCTCAAATATGCTCATAATGCAAATTAAACCTAGAACTCTGGAAAAATGATTCAGACCAAATAAAGTATTTTGTGAGGGCAAGAAAGTAAAATGTAGGCAATAAATACCTAGGCATAAGAGAAACAATCTCTGGAAGTCTTGGAAGCGCTTAATATGCTAGAACAAATGCTAAGTGGGCTTTCCCTTATAGGCTAATAATTCTGGGAAAATTCAAACTCTTCACTAGTTCCTGTGAGACACACAGGAAGTTAAAAGAAGAGACCACATTAATTTTTTTAAAGGAGAAGTTAATGGGAAAAAATGGCAAACAATGAGAAACACATATGTGAACACATTCAAAGAACATAATAAATACTGAATTGGCCTAACAAAGTCCACCCTTCTAGTTTGGATTCCAACAGGGAATGATAACAACCTACAGAAAATTGGGAATATCCAAAAAAAGGGAGTGCTGACCAATTTCTGGCAAACAATTCTCAGAGAACAAGGTTTACACATCTTTCCTCACTTCTTCACATTTTAGGGGCTCCAGTTAAAAGAAACAGATTAAATCACTGGACTATTTGGTAACCCCATACATCCAGAAAATCCCAAACCTTTACTTATTTGGCCCTACCATGAATCTTACCACATTAAGGATGTAATCCATGAGGGGAATAGGAATACGTTCCTCAGTACCAACGACCCTGTTAAGGGAGAAAAGAGGGAGTTACACAGAAATTCACAATACCAGTGTAAGAGAAAAAAGTGAGGAGAGGGAAAGAGCATGAAAGCCTAGGTCCTTTTCTAAGTTAGACTTAGAGCCTTTAGTGTATATATCTATAGATATATAGATATATAGCTCAGGGGGGGAAAAAAGAGCTGAAATAAATTCTGTAGCTAGCTTTCCCAGCATGACTAGATTTAGAAAAACCAAGAAAGTAAAAACGAAGCCTTCACAAACTCATCATTTGTACATATCAAAAGAACCCAATCTTAGGCCACTACCATAAGAGGAATTCATCAATATGAAAATGTTAAAAATAAGCAAGTTTAATTAAGAGACTATTAAAAACATTTACTTGAAGAAAGAGCCTAGACAAAGAAACAAATTCAAAAAGTTTACCATGTTCTTGTATCAGGTTTGAAGTCATAAAGAACAGGAAATGAAATTTAATTTTGCTCAAAAATCCCATTCTTAGAACGATAAACCATTCAGAACAAAGCTGGTCAAAGATGAAGCCAACAACCAAGCCCTCCTTCCCTAACAATCAGTGCTTCTGTCATAACAGTTCCTGAACTATCCAAAAACTGATGCTTCAATGCTGCACTACAGATGAAAAGGCTACAATGCCATAGCCATAAAAGATGCAGCCTTTCACTACATCCTGCCATTTGCAAGAAATAAACGGGGAAAACCCCAGAGTATACGGAAATGAAACAAAATCTACCTTAAGATAAACCCTATGTAGTGACAGAGTCAAATAAGGAGCACTTTGGCTACAGGCTCTTGAAACAGATTTTGGGGGAAAAAGAGGAGAAAAAAGGAAGAGGTAGTGGGAGAAAGACAAGAAAAGTTAGCAAGAAGCTAGTATTTCTCGTCTCTGAACAAGATAAGATGGGAACAAAGGTTTGCTAGGAACAAAGACATTTGGCAGCAAAATCTAAACTAGGTAAAGAGAGTGGAAAGGAATAAAAAATGTTTGGGTAGAATGCTGTGAACGTGCTCAGTGAGGAATGAGGGAAGGAACTTTGCACAAAGGGGGAGCCCAAAAGCCAGGAGTGGAATGATTCCATGGGAGAACTGCAAATATTTCCTTAACTATAAAGTTCCCCCTGGGGAACCGCTGCAGCATTCATTCCCTGCTACTTACACCGATGTATTTATCTACCCAAGTTGGGTTTCACTTCTTTGGAAAGAACCTAGAAATCCATCTCTACAGCTAAGGGGCACAGGTGTGGCTCTAGCCTATTGAGACATCCGTCCCCTTTGCCATAAGCCAAATACAGTGTGTCCGTAAAGTCATGGTGCACTTTTGACCGGTCACAGGAAAGCAACAAAAGATGATAGAAACTTGAAATCTGCACCAAATAAAAGGAAAACCCTCCCAGTTTCTGTAGGATGATGTAGCAGCATGTGCGCATGCGCAGATGATGACGTTAACACCGTGTATACAGCGGAGCAGCCCACGGCCATGCCAGTCGAGATGTGGACGGTACAGAGGAAAGTTCAGTGTGTTCTGTGGCTCGCTAAATTCAAATCTGTGACCAAAGTGCAATGTGAATATTGGCATGTTTATAACGAAGCGCCACCACATAGGAATAATATTACTCGGTGGGATAAGCAGTTGAAGGAAACCGGCAGTTTAGTGGAGAAACCCCGTTCTGGTAGGCCATCAGTCAGTGACGAGTCTGTAGAGGCTATACGGGATAGCTACCTAAGGAGCCCTAAAAAAATCTGTGCGTGAGCCCACATCGAACTGCACTGAATAGGTATGAAACTGGGATGGTTTTCCTTTTATTTGGTGTAGATTTCATATTTCTATCATTTTTTGTTGCTTTCCTGTGACCAGTCAAAAGTGCACCATGACTTTATGGACACACTGTATAATGGTAAAGAGCCAAAGCAATACCATGAAATGGGACCCAGGTACTTCCTAAATACAAGTCTGAGAGAACAAGAGAGAAAACAAACCAACTGATGTTCTTAATCCAACTCCATGAGCGAACTTGTTCGGAAACCACTTTTCTTCCTACCCTTATCTTTTGGCATCCAGGCCCAGGATGTCATATATAAATAATAAAAATGATCAGCTCTCTGCAGTGGAAATCCTCCTACCAAATGGTTTTAAGAAAAGTCATTCTAATCTTAACCTTATAAGAAACTATGACTCAGCATTTTTGGGAAAAAAAAATAAAAAGAACTGCATTCCCAAGATGAATGAAATAATTGACCTTAACGTCCTGTCTTTCTCCCTCTCCGAAACATGCGCACATTCCCAAGCTCAATTTCTCAATTTCACTCCGGTCAGTTTTACATGTGTACTTATGGTGATGAATCCCTTAATCAGAGGTAAAGGAGGATTCCAAATGAGTGCCATATTATAATGTATAATACAACAGACCTCACAGTTTTCTGAGGGGGTGGGTGGGAAAAATCATGTCTCTTCTAGCTCTTGAGGAAACACAACTGCCTTGGCAAATAAGCCCTCCCAGTGGGCCACAATTCAGGTAAAACCTGCTTATTTGCATCTGCTGCCTTTAAAGCCTAGACAGCTGCTATTCAAGTTCCCAAGAACACATGGATTTATGTAATCTATATATTTCAAGTTGTTCAAGATAGGCTTAGGTTTAAGTTAGGCAATGTAAATGGAATTCACACACACACACACACTCCCTCTCTCTCTCTCTCTCTCTCTCTCTCCCTCTCCCATGCTCCCCCAATTAAAACCCCTGTTTACTGGCAAGTACATTCATTCCCAATAATATCAGTTGTGCTGAGAACAAACAATTCGAATGCAGAAGGGGCCAAAAGACCAGTATTTAGAAACACTTCTGATGAGTGCCTTTCACTATGTAGAACAGAACTCTGTTTGTAGGGAGACTGCAGTGCCTAGGTTTCCTAACTGCAGATCTCTAGCACAAAATCATATGACAATATCAAATACAAACATTTTTAAATACTAGTTGTGGATTTTGGGGAAAAAATAATAACACTCTTAGCCTGGAAAAAAATGAAACTTAGAAGTCAGCAGGGGAATGAATAAACACACTGTAGTATATTCATATAATAGACTATTCAACAAAGAAACGAATGCTGATAGATGCAACAAGAATCTGAAAAACACTGAGCAACAGACACCAGGTACAAGAAAGAAAGTACATATATCAGATGATACTCATATAAGACTCCATTTATCTTATTTATATGATGTTCTAGTATAGGCAAACTTATTCTATGATAGAAATGAATAGCTGCCCCATTTTAGGGTGGGGAAATAAAATCTGTGCAGTTCACTGTCTAGAAATTGTATCTCAATAAAAAATTTACTCTATATAATTAAGGCATTGGAAAACAGACTAGGACATGGGAGACAGGAATTTGGGGAGTCCCACTGAACAGTTTTGTATTTGGAGGCAGGTATGAAAAAGACTTTTGGGGTGGCATACACTGCAAATTTTTCTAAGCCTCTTCCCACACTGGCAGAAAGTATATAATGACTTACCATAACAACTGCCCAAGATAACCCTTTCATATGTTGTAATTTTCAAAGTGAACTTGAGTTTGATAGTCTCTTGCTTTCCCTTCTAGCCCTAATAATTCATGTAATGACCCAACTGAAGCTTCTAAAGGTGGCAGAAGTGGAAAAGTATGTATGTACCAACTTTTGCTAAGACACTTACCCCTGTTTCTCCGACATCCCCCCAAAATAAGACCTAGTGCGTCTTTAGGAGCAAAAATTAATATAAGACACTGTCTTATTTTCGGGGAAACACCGTAGGTATGTTATGTAGATGAGCTAGTGACCAACACCCACATGATGCAGAGAAAAACATCAATACCATGGAATACAACTACTATAGTCCTTTGCAGCTTTGAAGCTACATACAACTAACACTATGATAGAGTATTAATGTTGTGGGTTTAGATTTTTTTTCCATCTCTACATTCTCATTCATGTTTCATTAGGGCCAACTCTCTTGACATTTAAGACTCAAGAAAATCATTAATCTAATGCTTTTGATTATTTTCATCAACCTACTAAATAAACATTTATTGAATGATTATGGACTATATACAAAGTGACTGGGATACACTTTTTTTTTTTAAGAGAGAAATGAGAAGCATCAACTCATAGTTACAGCACTTTAGTTGTTCACTGATAGCTTCTTATATGTGCCTTTACCAGGGCGGGAGCTCCAGCTGAACCAGAAAAACCATGCTCAAGCCAGTGACCTTGGGATCTTGTTGATGATCCCTCTTTCAAGCTGGATGAGACTGTGCTTAAGCCACTGACCTCAGGGTTTCAAACTTGGGACCTCAGCATACCAGGTCAACATTCTATCCACTGAACCACTACTACCCACACTGGGGCACATTGTTGAATGAGACACTGTACCTTCCTGAAGGAGAATATAGATTAGAAGGGGGAAATCATTAGAATATATGAGTAATTTTACAAAACTGTTGAGAGGACACAAAAGACCAATATCCTATTCGGAGGTAAAAGAAAAAGCTCCTTATACAAATAAGACATTTGAGCTGGCCTTGCAGAATTTGGTAGGTGAAAAAGGAGATAAGATGATTTGGGGATGGGAGGGGGTAAATATGGATAGAACACATTCACAAACAGTATCCTAAGAAAGTCATGGAGAATGAAGACATGAAGGGTTTCAGAAAATGTCAGTATACCATGATGGTTTGAAATCTGGGCATGTTAGATCTAAGGTATCTATAAAATAATCCAGGTAGAAAACAAGTTGTGTGCAGATGAATGTATACAGCTTGACTTAAAACCAGCATCTGTCCCCCCATGTTTAAGAAATCCTATCCCAGCAGGCTGGCTGACAGTCAAGGGTATGGGAAGGAAACACTTAAGATTCTGACTCCTTTACAAACAGTCCTGCTTTCTTTTAGGGCACTCCCCCTTCCAGAAATTTAATCAAAACAAGATGCTGCTAGAATACAGGTAAGATTGCCTACTTAGACAAGGGTAAGAAGCCCTCTCTTAAAAACAAAACCTCCCAAAAATTCATACCAATAGGCTCAACACTTTCCAGTGTTCCAAAAGGCACACTGGTTTTGGAGTCTAGGACTTAGCTCCTGCTATCTACTCCACTATAGTCTTCTCTTAAGTACCAAGCTCAAACCCATTCATATCCATTTCTAAAATGCTCATGCTTCTCTCAGAACTACGTATCTGTACACCAAAAGAGCACTATTAAAAGAATGGATGCATAACTGTCCAGAGGGATCATACCTACTTCTAGCAAGAAGGCGATTTCTCATTTATAGCTGTGTTAGGTGGACTATCCACTACCAGCCAACAGTTTTTCAATTTTTAGGTTCAACACACCTCAAATAAACAGAAGTAAGAAAGGAAATCTACTGAGCCTGGTTAGATCATATAGTACATTCCAAAGCCTTCTCATTTATCTGGAATAAACATAGTAGACAAACAAAAACAGTCAGTGCAACAAAAAACCTCTGTAACTCCTAAGGGCTTCTTTGGAGACAGGCTTAAAAATGCAAAGTGTTCTATATGTGCTCACATATGGAAACAAACTGTCAACGATGTGGAATACCACATCAACAAAGAAAATAGGACCTCTGAGGAAAGACCACCAACTTATACTAAATTCTGATTCAATTTCACAAACAACTTTTAAGAAAGATAGCTTGCTAAGGTAACCAATACTTTAATTAAATACCAAAGCACATATCATATACAATGGTCAAAGATCAAACAAACAAAAATCTATAAACTCTTAGGGTCAGAAGAACCTTACAATGATCTAATCCAACCCCCTCACTTTTATAGATGAAAATATTATGCCCAAGATCACAAGGCTAGTGAACTTGTTTCGCAACACTCACTGCTGATTCGGCTCGGTTTCATTCTGCTGGGCAGAATTAAAGCTCTGCATGGCCTGTACTTCCTCTTCCTCCTCATCCTCACTAGAGGCCTCTTCTGCAGCATGATTAGACCTTGGGGGAGGAGCAGTGGCAGTGCCATCTGCCTTCTGGATTGATGGCTTCTGACAGATGTATTTAGGGTCTCTCCCAAGGTTACAGATTTCTTCAAGTAACTGAAAGGTACAGGAAATAAGATAATTTTGTTGTTGTTGTTGCTAGTCTCTTTAATGTACAGTATGTGGTTTTTCAGTACTAAAACACTTTATTATCCCGATAGACATAAAGATCCCAAAATCTTTTGATAAACTAGTAACAAGAAATTACTAACATTATTTCTTAAAATCCCTCTTAGAAAGACCCATGTCAAGTTTTCAGAGAAAATTAATAGCTCTTTAACTCTGATATGTGTGGTTCCCTAAGCTATAAAACAAAGTGCTTAACTGTAATAATGATTACTATATTTTCTTCTAATTCTTTTAAGGATTCTAGGTCAGACTTCTATTTATTAGTAATTAAGAAATGTGGGGATGACTAACAATTTTTGGACCATTTTCTATGTACTATACACAGAAGAATCAAAACATTATATGCACCATTCTTGAAATATAGTCATTACGCCCATTTTACAAACTAGATAAGTGAAGTTAAACAACTTGTTCAGGGTCACATGGCTATTAAGTGACTGACTGATCTGACTACATGTCCTAATTCACCAAGCACCAGGAACTCATACACCAGTTTCAATAATCCTGAAAGGAAACTGGCAGGGCTAGTAAATGTAAAAAAAATCAAGAAAGTTTAGAAAGGGTAATATGCTTTTACAAACAGAAGCTAAGCATAGGCGACTTGTTAATATCCTATACAGGATGAAGCAAAAGTAGGTTTAGAGTTGTTTGTAAGAAAACAATAATAACACAATAATAAACTTTGTGTTTTGGCATATTCACAACTGTAAACCTACTTTTGTCCTCTATAAGAAAGTACATAATACTAAGCGGCTTTTTTGAAGGGGGGATGGACAAAGGACCAACCCAAGAACACGGAGAAAATAAGGCAGATGTAACCCTTTTATAGGCACAGTCTAAGAATCCAAATGACCTCCAGTAGGCCAAGCTGTTTTCTAAAAACTATCCCCCACGCCTCCTCACTGTTGTCTCATGCGCATGGTCACAACCTTATCATTTCCCACCTTAATGATTGCAGTCGTTGCATCCGTTTTAAGAGTGGGCTGATGTCTCATGAGCTCATCAACAGCACTCCCCAGGTTGGATGCAGTATCCCCTTAAAGCAAAAAATGAACTGTTAGAACGACCGAAGAAAACAGAGCCTGAGCTATTTTCTGTACTAATATTATAAGGAAAAAGAAAACGAACTGGTGGTTGTGATTTTCTAATGCTATGCTTTCTTGAATGAATTCACACCAAACTTGGCAACCAAATCACTGGGGAGGAGGAAGGAATAGTTGTCAGTCTAGTAAACATATATTAAAGTAACCACGAATGCTACATTCTACCCTGGCAATCTCTATCAAGGTCTGAACCACTATTGCAGAGAAAAGAGGTGTAACTACTAATCCTTTGGCTGCCCCAGTAAAGAACGATAGCTAGAATTCTACAGTGATAGCTGAAAGCATAAAAAGCACATTTTTGAAAACTGGATTCTTTCTGGAGCTTTTCCTTCTTTCTATTCTTTAATTTATTTGGTCTCAAATACAGTAAGAAAGAAATCTATTCATTTGTATCTTAGGTACTTGGATATTAAAGATTATCAAGATCAACACCTTGGGACTCGTATCTGCCCTCTGCTACAGACTAGATAGTAGACCTGGAAATTTACTGCTGCTTTCTAATACCAATTTCTCACCAGCACCGTGATGGCATATTTAACAGTGAACTGCTGAGAAGCATGGAAATATTATGAGCAGAGATAAAGGAAGAAATATTTCTAAGTGCAATTCAATGTATGATGATAATTCCCAATAAACTTAGCACACCTGGTCAGAGAAGTGATATGAGATCAAGGAAGGGTTTCCTTGTCAACTGGTGACTTTTAATCATGTAAAATCTTGGCACAATAGCAAACCTATTATTTAAGATAAATCCTGGTGATTTACCAAGGGGATCAGAACTCCTCCTCCTCCGCATGGCTGGAAGGTAATCTGGAGACAGAAGAACTTTGAAGAGACGTTCAAAAGGCTGGCACTGTACAAATGACTGAAGACCTCGTGCATTCAAGCAGAGTGCACTGAATACATTTGGGAGGGAACCAAGGACTTCACGGGTGGCAGGAACCTAGAAAGAATGTAAATTGAGTTTGAAGACATCTGAAAGAGTTCAGGTATAGATGCTAAAAAATCTGGTCAGGGGTATTGCACAGAGATAGAGGGATCTTGATGATCACGTCAAATAGTTTCAGTACTACATACAGAAGACATGAGATAGGATTTTCATGCCATAAGACTGCTTTTTAAGTGTGTGTGTGTGTGTGTGTGTGTGTGAGAGAGAGAGAGAGAGAGAGAGAGAGAGAGCATTTTGCAGGGAGGGGTATATATGAAAAGATCTTTACAAAGAAGTAGGAAGGACTCACATCTTTGATAAGCAGTGCATGCAGCATAACATCTGTCAATCCATTGTCTTGGAGTGAGGACAACAATGATGGTTCTTGAAATACAAACACAGTCACCACTTCAGTAGCTTAAAAAAAAAAGAAATATGAGAAATTGAGAGATTGTTTAGAGGTACCATAAGTAACACTTCAAAGGCTTAAACAAACAAACAAACATACTAAATGCACAACAATTTAAACCCCTGTTCCTACTATGAAATGAAAGTTGCTAATACTGTTCATCAGCTTAATCATTAAGAACTTAGTGACTACCCTTCAGTTTTTTATGGACAATGTATAGGCATGACAACTATATTAATAATACACTGTACTGACTACTGAAAATAGGCTAACATATTAGACTTTAGCTGTTTTAACCACATAAAAATAGGTAACTAACTACATAAGGAGATATGTTAATTAGCCTGACTGTAGAAAATACTTCACTATGTGTATCAGATGACATTTTACACCTTAAATAATTTTAATTAAAAATATAAACAAAAAAAATCAGGATTTCATAAGCATATTTTTACACAAATTATAGTGTTATATAACTTGTTTTTTCTCAATTGTTTTTTTCCCCCAACACTATATAATCTCCTTTATCTTTCCGTGTCACTACAATTCATTCAAATTAAATAGCTGCATATCATTCCACTGAATACGTGCACCACCATGTATAGAAACTAATGCACAATTGTGAGAATTAAATACAACCATCCTGTCAGCTTAAGCAGGAAACAAAAATCTAAGATGAACCAGAGGATGGTTTGCTGGGTAAAAGTGAACAAATTTAACTGATAAAAATGAACAAAGTGTATTCTTAAAAAGCCTTTTCATCAATTTAAAGATATCAGTATTGAGTCCTTGTGTGTTTATCTGACCAAATTTGTGTGTGTGTGTATGTGTGTGTGTGTGTGTGTGAGAGAGATAGAGAAAGACAGTGAGAGGGACAGATAGGGACAGACAAGAAGAGAGAGAGAGATGAGAAGCATCAATTCTTCATTGCAGCACCTTAGTTGTTCATTGATTGCTTTATCATATGTGCCTTGATGGGGGGGTGGACTCTAGCAAAGTGAGCAACCCTTTACAACCATGGGCTTCAAGCCAGCAACCTTTGGGCTCAAGTTGGTGAGCTACGCTCAAACCAGATGAGCCTGCGCTCAAGCCAGTGACCCCATGCTCAAACAGCTGACCTCAGGGTTTCGAACCTAGGTTCTCTGTGTCACAGTCCAACGCTCTATCCACTGCGCCACCACATGGTCAGGCAGACCAATTTTTGATGACATAATATTTAGAAATGTGTCATAAAGAATTATCAATGCTTCTAGAGCATGTCAAAAATTCTACTCAAGAGGAAATAGTACAGCATTGATACATTCATTAAAAAGTAACCAAAAAAAGAAGCTAGGAAAAATGAACAGGAATAAAAGTAGAATTTAGTGAAACTAAATAAAAAGCAATAATGCAATAATTAAAACCAATAACTACCCCTCTGAAAAAGCTCACAAACTTCTGTGAAATCTAATGAATAAAAGAAAACAAAATGCATATACTAGCAATGAAAAAAAGAAATTTAACTGGATTAAGAACAAATTTATTTTACAAACTATATGCTAACAAGTGAAATGCAATGCTTTTGTAAGAAAATGTTATAAAAATTGACTCTCAAGAAATGATAGCAAAGCAGATTAAGATCAGACCAACAACCACAAGAATTTTTAAAAGTACAAAAACACCAAGTAGTAGGAAGACAACAACCAACAGTTTTTAGTTACAAGTGTTATTAAAGCTTTCTGGAAAATTAAGACAGGTTTTCCCAATTCATTTTATGAGATCTTATGAAACTTTGATTATAAAATCTGCCAAATTGGTACTCATGTATACAATATCCATAAACCACGTATAAAACAACTTGTAATGCTGATAGCTGAGAGCTAAAAGAAACTGGTTCAAGATGATAAATAGAGCACCTTTCACCTATTCTAAATAGCACTAAAATGGCAGCTATATGACAATTACTGGTAACCAACAGTTGTTACTGACTTTCGGGATTGCAGATTAAAATAAAATTCTACAATCTATAAAATCCATAAACACCAATAATCTATAGTATTAAGACAAAGGGTTTCTTAAGAGGAAGGGAATAGCTAGAAATATAAAAATGTTTGTAAAAATGAGTTTGACAGACAACAGTATGGTGATTACAACAGGGAAAGGAAGGTGGGGAGGTAGAAGAGAGTAAAGGCGGGACAAAAGTGATACAAGGAAACTTGCTGTAGGGTGGTGAACACACAATTCAATATACAGATGCTGTATTACAGACTTGTGCACCTGAAACCTATAATTTTATTAATCAGTGTCAACCAATTCAATGAAAACATAAAGAGTTCTACAATGCAATAGGCATCTTGAAAGATTATTCAGAGAAATTCTCTCGGAAAGTGAGATGAGAGCAATGTGGGAGGCTTACCAGCCATATAATAGGGTTTCTGTAAGAGAACGGAAAAGTTAAAAGGAACCAAAAAACTTTTCTTGAAGGGAAAAACAATTCAGATTTTAAAAATGGCCTAATCAAGTGCTACGAGAACATTTAGACCAATTATAACTAAAAAAATCGTGATGAAATCTGTGAGCTACACAAGAAAAAATAAAGTCACCAACAAAGGAACAAGAAACAGTTTAACACCATTGTGTATAATATGTAATATTTTAAGATTGGAGAAATTTTAAGAAAGTTCTGAAAGAAAAAGAATTACCCAAAGATTACTCTTAACAAAGTTAAACAAGAGATAAAATCAGAGTAATAGTGGTATGAGAGATATTCCTGATCTCTCTCCTTGAGATTTCAACAAATTGAACATCTATAACACAGTGAAGGAACCACAGCTGGGCTTGCAGGCATACGCACCAAATGGACTAAAGGTGAGATGGGTTTGAAAAAGGAGAAGGGAATGGAAGATAAAACGCACTTGCAGTAGACTCTGGACAGGAGAGAAACTCAGAGTGACAGGAATTTTAATTCTCTGCTGGACTACAGGGAGGAGGGAAGCTCGTGCTTTCTGGGTTTTGAATGCTGGGATACAGTGCGGGAAGCCCAGAGTACCTGGGCCTACTTCTGTTAGGAGGAGGAGAGAGATTGAGGAGCAGATGGGGAGATACTAAACCAAAGTGGCAGCAGGGGTCATGGCCTGTGTTCCTGAGGGCTGCCAACAGCTCACACTAAGCATAGAGAGAGAAAACCAAAGTGTGGTCCCCCAGCTTCCCAGATCCCAACTCCCTAACCTTGTAGGTATGGAGACTGGCAGAGAGAGACCCCAGATCTAACTCTCCAAAGCCACTCTACCCTTGAAGAACAGAGCTACCCTGTGTATGGTACCCTGGTCTGTTGAGACTTGGAGAATAGTGCTTGGAGGCCTAAGATTGCCATTGTTAAAGCCGTAAAGCCCTCACAACATGCCCCACCCACCAACATGACTGCATCCCTGCCTGTATCTGCACCAGCAAATCTCAGCAGAGGACAGGCAGGAATTTAATAGCTAAAACTTATAATACAGCGACACTTATTGAAAGAAAACAGTAACCTCTCAAAACTGAAATTCATTTTTCCCTTTTTCCATTTCATTTTTTTTATATTTTTATTCTTATTTTTCTGGGTGTTTTGACTTTTTTTGGTTTTTTATCTTTGTTTTCTGTGATTTTTATTTTTTACTTAACATTATTTTTTAATTTTAATTTTATTTTTTCAATTTTTAGTTGTTTTTGTTAGAATTCTTAACAATCCCACTCTCAAATGCCATCAAGAAAGAAGAAATCAAATACCATGGCTATGCAAGACAGAGATATACATCAGAAAGAAAACATCTCCAGAAAACAATCTGAATCACAGGCAAACCTTGAAGTTAAACAAGAGAATTCAAAATTGAAGTTCTGAAAATAATCAATGTGATGCAAGAAAATATCAATAGGCAACTTAATGAGCTCAGAAAACAAAACAAACACTTCACCAAAAGGACTGAAACTTTAAAAACAAAGATGAAGAATTCAATACATGAATTGAAAACTGAAGTAGCAACTTTAGCTAATAGAACAAGCCAGATAGAGGAAAGAATCATTGACATCGAAGACAGGCAACTAGAGATGCTACAGAGAGAAGAAAAGAGAGACTTGTGAATTAAAAAAACTGTGAGAGATCTATAAGAATTGTGGGACTCCATCAGAAAGAGCAACATAAGAATAATAAGTATATAAGAAGAAGGGAGGGAGAAGGAAATAGAGCAGGGGTCTCAAACTTGTGGCCCGCCGAACAATTTTGTGCAGCCCGCAGACTAATCCACAGGCTTACTTAATTTTATCCAAAATATTTTGAACTTTGTGGATTAGTCTGCAGGCCGCACAAAATTGTTCGGCGGGCCGCATGCAGCCCGCAAGTTTGAGACCTCTGAAATAGTCTATTCAAACAAATAATCAGTGAGAACTTCCCAAGTGTATGGGAAGAGATAGAACCTCGAATCCAAGTAAACAGAATGCTGAGTTACCTCAACCCAAACAGACCTACTCCATGGTACATCATAATAAAACTGACAAAGAAAGAATCCTCAAGACAGCTAGTGAAAAGAAGAACATAACATATAAAGGAAGGCCCATTAGTTTATCATCAGAATTCTCAGCAGAAAAGATAAGCCAGAAGAAAGTGGAGCCAAATATTCAAAGTACTGAAAGAGAGGAATTTCCAGCCAAGACAACTATATTAATCAAAGTTACCCTTCAAATATGAAGAAATAAAAACTTTTGCAGACATATCAGAGGCTGAAGAAATCTATCACCAGAAAACCCCCATGCAGGAAATATTCAAGGGGGTTATTCAACCAGACACAAAGAACAAATCAAGAGTACAAGTAAAGAGTGACGTCAGAAAAATGACACCGTGAGGAGCGTGACCGACAAATCTTCCCAAAATTTCAACAAGTTCATCAACCAGAGACAGAAAAACCTATCCTTGGAGCATATGGAAGTTTCACACACTGAAGGCGAAGGTAGGGTAGAGCGAAAAATTGACTAAATATATAATCAACCCTGAATGAAATAAGTCGGACAAAGAAACACTCTGCCTTCCTCACTAACCTAAGCAAAGGCTGCTTTCACTTGGAACTGAGAGTTGTGGGTGGCTAAGGGTGTGGAGGAGGCTAGGCTGTGGCACGAACGTTCGTTCAAGCTGAGGAAAGAGTGTGCCTGTGGTGAATCAGCCCACACGAGCAACCGTCCGCACGCGCCGTGAGCCGCCCAACCACCCGCACCACGAGCAGCAGCTGCCAGTGGCGCATGAGGAGTGTGCCAAAGCGAACTTCCCTACACGAGCTTCTCTGGGCAGGTGGGGTGCCTCACCCGCCATTCAAGCTAACAATCAAGCGTCCGGGGAGGGGCGTGCGGGCAGCTTGCAGTCCTTTCTGGAGAAATTCGGTGGATCCAATCGCTGAAATTAGCTTAACCCACAGACTGCTCACCACTCAACTGACCTATGCGGCTCTAATTGACAAGATCTCTCTCAGTTCAGCGATCCAAGACAAGAGGCGTGATGTTTTAGTGCCTCTTGCTAAAGGGGTGGGGGCAACTTCTGATTGGCAGAGCTTTTATACTCAGGGATATATGCTAAAAAGAGGGACTTGGCAGATGTTAAGACCTCCTGTAGAGCAGGCAGCGACTAGTGCATCTTCTTCCCAGTCAAAACAGGTTACAAAGTGTGGAAAGCCTGGGGACAGTGGTCCCACAGAGTGCTAGGCGTGCTGAACAGGCCTGGAGGCTCATAGAAAGTCACCTTGAGAACAATTGGCTGCTAGCCCCGCCTGATTACGCTGGCGGCTCTGACTGTCAGAGCCTTACCCAGAGCCCTGTGTTAAGTGGGGAGAGAGTGGGGATTTGCCAGCGCTTTGAGCCTCTTACTCCCCAGGCAGAGGCAGTGGAAGCCTCATAGCTGGATCATCAGGCTGCTAATTCAGGAAGGAGAGACTAGGACAGAGGCTCCAGGAAAATGGACCCTCTTATTGTTGGAGCCTGCAAACGCTAACAAGCCTTGACTATCAACGAGAAGGAAGCCAAATATATGACATTGCCGTAGAGTCTCATCAACTGCAAATCCCTACCTAAGCGTGACACAGGGGAAGAGCCTGGGGTATAGAGTCACCAACCAGAAAGAGGGAGAGGAAAGAAAAGGGAAGAAGAAGTTAACCTCTCAAAATCAAGAAAAATCCAGACTTTATAGTTTGTTCCACTATTTTTTTTTGTTTCTTTCATCTTCTTGCCTTTATTATTATTATCTCTATTTCCTCCACCTTGGTCCTTTTATTCTCTGCCCGTCTTACTCTTTCCTTTTCTTGAACTACACTACCCATAAATGTTACATTTTATTTCTTTTCTTCTTCCTTACTCTCCATGAGGGTTACACTCCAAAACCCTTAACGCTCTCTCTCTCTCTCTGTTTTTTTCTTTTTTCTTCCGTTCCTTTTCCCCTTTTTCTTATTTCTCTCTTTCTATTCTTCTTTTTTCATTTTACTTTTCCTCTCATTCAATCCTCAATCATGAACAAATTATTTAATTTAGGACTCAAGGTTTTTTTTTGTGTGGCATTTTGGGTGCTTTTTTTAACTCATTAGCATTCCTCCCAACCCAGGACCACCATTCTATTCAGTCTTTGCTCCACTTAATAGAATAGTTATTTTTTTTTCCTTTTTTCCTGTTTCCTTCTTATCCCTCTCATTATATCTCTTAGTCGACTATCACTTACAAGCAAATCATTTTACACAGGACCCAATTTTTTTCCTTTTTTGCATTTTGTGGGTCCCTACTTCCTTTTTTGCCCTTGAACACTTCCCCCCAACTCAGGCCCTCCGTTACAAGCAGTTTTTGTTCCATGTAGCATAATATAATTCACAGTTCATCATGATATTTTCCTAAGGAGGAGGAAAGAGGAGGAGAAGGGAAGAAAGAAAAGGGTAGGGAAATAATAAATTATTGGGTTTTTTTTTCCAAAATCTTTTTAATTCTTTTTTACTTTTTATTCTTTATTAATTCTCATTAGTGCTATCAACAAGATCACCCTCAGATGCCATTAAGAAAAAGGAAATCAAATATCATGGATACAAAAGATAAAGAAGTAACACAGATAAGATGTGGAAAAATCTATGGAGAAAAAATTTAATATATTGGAAACCTTGGAGCTAAATGACAGAGAATTTAAAATAGAAATCCTAAAAATACTCAGAGATATACAAGAAAACACAGAAAGGCAATTTAGGGAGCTCAGAAAACAACTCAAAGAACACAAAGAATATATGTCCAAGGAAACTGAAATTATAAAAACAAATAAAAAAGATGTGAAAAACTCAATTCTTGAACTGAAAAACGAGGTAACAAGCTTAGCTAATAGAACAGGCCAGATAGAAGGTAGGATTAGTGACATAGAACACAAGCAACTTCAGGCACAACAGAGAGAAGAAGAGAGAGACTCAAAAATTAAAAAAAAAAAGAGAAAGCCCTACAAGGAATTGTCTGACTCCATCAAAAAGAATAACGTAAGAGTAATAGGTATATCAGAAGAAGAAGAGAGAGAAAATGGATTGGAGAATTTATACAAGAAATAATAGACGAGAACTTCCCAAGCCCGTGGAAAGAACTAAAACCTTAAATTCAAGAAGTAAACAGAACACCGAGTTTTATTAACCCCAACAAACCTACTCCAAGGCACATCATAATGAAAATGGCACAAACCAATGACAAAGAAAAAATTCTGAAGGCAGCCAGGGAAAAGAAGAATACAACAAATAAAGGAAGGCCTATTAGATTATCATCAGATTTTTCAGCAGAAACTCTACAAGCTACAAGAGAGTGGGCCCCAATATTTAAAGCCTTGAAAGAGAGGAACTTTCAGCCAAGAATACTATACCCATCAAAGCTATCTTTCAGATACAAAGGAGAAATAAAAACATTCACAAATACAGAAAAGATGAGGGAATTTATCATCAGAAAACCCCCACTCCAGGAAATAATGAAGGGGGTGTTCCAACCAGATTCAAAGAACAAAACAAAACAAAACCATAAGTAAAAGCTCCACCAAGAACACAATAAACCAAATTTAAACTGTGACAACAAAAGCAAAAAAAAAAAAAAAAAAAGCAGAGAGGATGGAGATTAACAGCAGCAAAGGACGATGCAGTGCAGAAACACTCATAAGATAAGGTACTACAATGAATATGGTAGGTACCCTTTTCATTACTTAATGGTAACCACCCTTGAAAAAACCACCACACAAGCACATGATTTCAAAAAGGTAGCAACAGAGGAAAGAAGTATAGAATACAAACAAACAAAAACAAATGATAGAAAAACAAAAGAGAAGAATCAAACAAGATACAAAACTAACAGAAAGCAATTTATAAAATGGCAGTAGGGAATCCACAAGTGTCAATAATTACACTAAATGTAAATGGATTAACCTCACCAATAAAAAGACACAGAGTAACAGAATGGATTAAAAACAAATATCCAACTGTATGCTGCCTACAAGAAACACATCAAAGCAACAAGGATAAAAAAAATTCAAAGTGAAAGGCTGGAAAACAATACTCCAAGCAAATAACATCCAAAAAAAAGTAGCTGTAGCAATATTCATATCTAATACTGCTGACTACAGGACAGAAAAAGTACTCAGAGACAAAAATGGTTATTTCATAATGATGAAGGGGACACTGAATCAAGAAGACATAACAATCCTTAATATATATGCACCAAACCAAGGAGCACCAAAATATATAAGACAACTACTTATTGACCTAAAAACAAAGACTGACAAAAATACAATCATACTTGGAGACCTCAATATACCGCTGATGGCTTTAGATCGGTCATCCAAACAGAGAATCAATAAAGATATATTAGCCTTAAACGAAACACTAGAGCACCTGGATATGACAGACATCTAAAGGACACTTCATTCCAAAGCGACAGAGTATACATTTTTCTCTAGTGTACATGGAACATTCTCAATAATTTACCATATGTTGGGCCACAAAAATAACATCAGTAAATTCAGAAAAACTGAAATTGTACCAAGCATATTTTCTGATCGTAAAGCCTTGAAACTAGAATTCAACTGCAAAAAACAGGGGGAAAACCCCACAAAAATGTGAAAACTAAACAGCATACTTTTAAAAAATAAATGGGTCAAAGAAGAAATAAGCGCAGAGATCAAAAGATATATACAGACAAATGAAAATGACAATACGACATATCAGAATCTCTGGGATGCAGCAAAAACAGTAATAAGAGGGAAGTTCATATCACTTCAGGCCTATATGAAGAAACAAGAGAGAGCCTAAGTGAACCACTTAACTTCACAACTTAAGGAACTAGAAACAGAAGAACAAAGACAACCCAAAACCAGCCGAAGAAAGGAAATAATAAAAATCAGAGCAGAAATAAATGAAATAGAGAACAGAAAAAGTATAGAAAAAATTAATAGAACAAGGAGTTGGTTCTTTGAAAAGATCAACAAAATTGACAAACCCTTGGCAAGACTCATCAAGGAAAAAAGAGAAAGGACTCATATAAACAAAATCCAAAATGAAAGAGGAGAAATCACCACAGACATCATAGATATACAAAGAATTATTGTAGAATACTACGAAAAACTATATGCCACCAAATTCAACAATCTAGAAGAAATGGATAAATTACTAGAACAATACAACCTTCCTAGACTGAGTCAAGAAGAAGCAGAAAGCCTAAACAGACCGATGAGCAGGGAAGAAATAGAAAAAAACTATTAAAAACCTCCCCAAAAATAAAAGTCCAGGCCCAGACGGTTATACCAGTGAATTCTATCAAACATTCAAAGAAGACCTGGTTCCTATTCTACGCAAAGCCTTCCAAAAAATTGAACAAGCAATACTTCCAAACACATTTTATGAGGCCAACATAACCCTCATACCAAAACCTGGCAAGTACGGCAAAAAAAAGAAAACTACAGACTAATATCTCTAATCAGTACAGATGCTAAAATACTAAACAAAATACTGGGAAATCAAATACAACAACATATTTAAAAAAGAATACATCACGATCAAGTGGGATTCATCCCAGAATCTCAAGGATGGTTCAACATACATAAAACGGTTAATGTAATACACCATTATCAACAAAACATAGAACAAAAACCATATGATCTAATCAATAGATGCAGAAAAGGCATTCGATAAAATACAACACAACTTTATGTATAAGACATTCAACAAAATGGGTATAGAAGGAAAATATCTCAACATGAGAAAGGCCATATATGATAAACCATCAGCCAACATCATATTAAATGGCATAAAACTAAGGACTTTTCACCTTAAATCAGGAACAAGACAGGGTTGTCCACTCTCTCCACTCTTATTTAACGTGATGTTATAAGTTCTGGCCAGAGCAATCAGACAAGTTAAAGAAATAAAAGGCATCCATATCGGAAAAGAAGAAATAAAGGTATCACTTTTTGCAGATGATATGATCCTATACATCGAAAACCCCAAAGACTCCACAAAAAGATTACTAGAAACAATAAACCAATACAGTAAGGTTGCAGGATACAAAATCAATGTACAAAAAAAGTCCATAGCCTGTCTATATGCTAACAATGAAATATTAGAAAACAAACTTAAAAAAATAATCCCCTTCACGATTGAAAAAAAAAAAAGTAAAATACCTAGGAATAAACATAACAAAGAATGTAAAGGACCTATATAATGAAAACTACAAAGCATTGTTAAGGGAAATCGAAAAAGATACAATGAGATGGAAAAATATTCCTTGTTCGTGGATAGGAATAAATATAATCAAAATGGCCATATTACCCGAAGCAATTTATAAATTTAATGCAATTCCCATCAAAATTCCTGACATTCTTTAAAGAAATGTAACCAAAAAATCATCAGATTTATATGGAACTATAAAAAACCCCAAATAGCCAAAGCAATCCTAAGGAAAAAGAATGAAGCTGGGGGCATTACAATACCTGACTTCAAACTATATTATAGGGCCACAACAATCAAAACAGCATGGTATTGGCAGAAAAATAGACACTCAGACCAATGGAACAGAATAGAAAGTCCAGAAATAAAACCACATATATATGGTCAAATAATTTTTGATAAAGGGGCCAACAACGCACAATGGAGAAAAGAAAGCCTCTTCAACAAATGGTGCTGGGAAAACTGGAAAGCCACATGCAAAAGAATGAAACTCGACTACAGCTTGTCCCCTTGTACTAAAATTAATTCAAAATGGATCAAAGACCTAAATATAAGACCTGAAACAATAAAGTACATAGAAGAAGACATAGGTACTAAACTCATGGACCTGGGTTTTAAAGAGAATTTTATGAATTTGACTCCAAAGGCAAGAGAAGTGAAGGCAAAGATAAATGAATGGGACTACATCAGACTAAAAAGTTTTTGCTCAGCAAGAGAAACTGATAACAAAATAAACAGACAGCCAACTAAATGGGAAATGATATTTTCAAACAACAGTTCAGATAAGGGTCTAATATCCAAAATATACAAAGAACTCATAAAACTCAACAAGAAACAAACAAACAATCCAATAAAAAAATGGGATGAGGACATGAACAGACACTTCTCCCAGGAAGAAATACAAATGGCCAACAGATATATGAAAAGACTAGAAAGCCCGGCAGTCATACGAAATGACCGCTGTTCTAGATATTATAAATTGTAATTAAAATGATTTGTGCAAAGGTGTCTGCTAATTCAAACTGAATTACCTAGGGCAGGTGGCAAGGACGCCCTTTTGCTTAGTGCCCCATGGGTTTTCCCCCTTCTACTTGCTTAATTGCTTAAAGTAGAGTGCAATGAAGGAAACCACTGGCGGTACATTTCTTAAGAGCCACTGCTAGCTCAATAAATAAAGGTGATTTAAATATGTTTTAATCCTTTTTGCGTTTCAGTCAGCATTACTCTGTCGTTTTTTTGCATTTCTCTCCTGCCTTTGTTCAAGGGACTCATTTTGTTGAGACAGGCTTTTTTGTCTTGCATCTGAGGCAAGCCTTGTTTCTCTATGCGTATCAGTCTCATTTTGCCCAGAAAGACGCATTTGCTCTGCGATTGAAGCAAGCCTTGTCTTTCTCTGATCAGTGGTTTCTTTTTGTCGAAAAAGCCATTTTTGTGCAGCTTTAGCTCCTTTTCTCTCCTCTTCAGTGCTGTATTTTCTAGGAGGCATTCTTAAAAGAATTTACATTAAGACGTAGTTTTTATGTAAAACAGATGATCGCCAATACAAACAAATGTTCACCTTCCCCCTGACACGCTCAATTTGCGTTCAGCCTTAAATTGTTTTAAAAGCAGATGATTGCCAATGCAAACAAATGTTCACCTTCCCCCTGACCCGCTCAATTTGCGTTCAGCTGTGGTAACTTCACCCCATTGGCTAGTACAGTTACGCAAGCAACCAATAAGCTATCGACGACAAACAGACACTTAAGCCACATATAATAAAGATGTTCATCTTCATTAGTTATTATAGAAATGCAAATCAACATCAAAATTGCCGTTTTGATCACCGGTCAGGGCACACACCGGAACAGCTCATTGTTCCTGACTCTCTCTCTCTCTCTCTCTCTTTCTTCTCTATTCCCCTTCCTCCTCTCTCTCACTAAAATCAATAAATCTGGTGTGAAAGAGTTAACATTAGACATAATTATTATCAGATCTCCAAGAAACAAAATATTCTTTTGGTGTTCTATTTAGAAATGCAAATCAAAACTACAATGAGTTACTACCTCACAGCTGTTAGATTAGCTATTATCAACAAGACAAGTAATAATAGCAAATGCTGGAGAGGTTGTGGAGAAAAAGGAACCCTCATTCACTGTTGGTGGGACTGTAAAGTAGTACAACCATTATGGAAGAAAGTATGGTGGTTCCTCAAAAAACTGAAAATAGAACTACCTTATGACCCAGCAATCCCTCTACTGGGTATATACCCCCAAAACTCAGAAATATTGATAAGTAAAGACACATGTAGCCCCATGTTCATTGCAGCATTGTTTACAGTGGCCAAGACATGGAAACAACCAAAAAGCCATTCAATAGAAGACTGGATAAAGAAGATGTGGCACATATACACTATGGAATACTACTCGGCCATAAGAAATGACATCGGATCATTTACAACAAAATGGTGGGATCTTGATAACATTATACGAAGTGAAATAAAAAATTATTTATATTAAAAAAAGAGTACAAGGCTCCAACAAGGTCATAATAAAAACAAGGATAATCTGTGACAACAATAACATAAAAGGGGAGAGGATAAAAATCTGCAGTAGCAAAGGAGGATGGAGTGCAGAAGCACTGATAAGACAAAGGGCTCTTGCCTAACCAGGCAGTGGCGCAGAGGATCGAGCATCAGACTGGGACACGGAGGACCCAGGTTCGAAACCCTGAGGTCACCAGCTTAAGCACAGGCTCATCTGGTTTGAGTACAGCTCACCAGCTTGAGCCCAAGGTGGTTGCTGGCTTCAGCAAGGGGTCGCTCGCTCTGATGTAGATCCACCAGCCTTCCCCATCAAGGCACATTATGAGAAAGCAATCAATGAACAACTAAGGTGCTACAATGAAGAACTGATGCTTCTCATCTCACTTCCTTCCTGTCTTATCTGTCCTTCTGTCTCTCTCTCTCTCTCTCTCTCTCACACACACACACACACACATGACAAAGGACTCTTGTACATATAACAATTTTCCTCTTAATAACCTAAAGTTAAGCACCCACAAAAAAACCACTACTGAAACACATAGCTTACAAAAAGAAGGAAAAAAACGAATCCAGGGAAAGTATAGAATACCACCAAACAAAAGCAACTGACAAAAAACACAAGAGAAGAATGAGACAAGACACAGTTTCATTCAGAAAACAGAACATAAAATGGCTATCAGGAAATATTCAAGTATCAATAATTACTTTAAATGCAAATGGTTGAACTCACCAATAAAGAGGCAAGGAGTAACAAACTGGATCAAAAAGCAAAACCCAACCTTATGCTGCCTCCAAGAAACACACTTAAGCTGCAAGGACAAAAATAGACTCAAAGCGAAACTTTGGAAAATGATTCTCCAAGCAAATAATACCCAAAGAAAAGCAGGTACAGCCATCCTCATATCAGACAATGCTGACTTCAAGACAACAAAGGTAACCAGAGACAAAGATGGACATTTCATAATGATAAAGGGGACACTGTATCAAGACATAAGATGTCTTAATATATATGCACCAAACTAGGGTGCAACAAAATATATAAAACATCTACTAACCAATTTAAAAATAGGAACAGACAAAAGCACAATCATACTTGAAGATCACTGAAGATCACAACAGACCACTGGAGGTTTTAGACAGATCATCCAAACATAAAATCAATAAAGAAATATCAGCCTTGAATGAAACACTAAACCAAATGGACAAAATAGACATTCACAGGACATTTCATCTCAAAGGTCAGATTATACATTCTTCTCCAGTGTGCATGAAACATTCTCAAGGATAGACCATATGTTGGGCCACAAAACTAGTATCTACAAATTCAGGAAGATCCAAATTATACCAAGACATTTTCTGACCATAAGGCTATGAAATTAGAATTCAGCTGTAAAAAGTAAAGAAACCCACAAAAATGTAGAAATTAAACAACGTACTTCTAAAAAAATGACTGGGTCAAAGGAGAAATAAAAGCAGAGATCAAAAGATATATACAGACAAATGAAAATGATAACACAACATATCAAAATTTCTGAGATGTAGAGAAAGCAATAATAAGAGGGAAGTTTGTATCATTACAGGCTTATATCAATAAATAAGAGAGAAATCCCAAATAAACGACCAAAGATCATATCTTCAAGTACCAGAAAAAGAAGAACAAAGGCAACACAGTCAGAAGAAATCATAAAAATCAGAGCAGAACTAAATGAAATAAAATAGAGAACAAAATAACTATAGAAAAAAATTAATAAAGAGTTGATTCTTTGAAAAGATCAATAAAATTGATAAACCCCTGGCTAGACTAAGGACAAAAGAGAAATAACTCATATAAACAAAACCCAAAATGAAAGAGAAATTACCACAAATCTCATAGATATATCAAAAGATCATAGTAGATTACTATGAAAGATTATATGCCACCAAATTCAACAACCTACAGCCTTGGTCGGCAAATTGCGGCTCTTTGGCTCCTTGAGTGTGGCTCTTCCACAAAATACCACGTGTGGGCGCTACCTTGATAAGGAATGTACCTTCCTATATCGTTTTAGTTTAAAACATTTGGCTCTCAAAAGAAATTTCAATCGTTGTACTGTTGATATTTGGCTCTGTTGACTAATGAGTTTGCCAACCACTGACCTAGAGGAAATGGACAAATTCCTAGAACTATACCATCTTCCTAGGCTGAATCACAAAGAAGTGGAAAACCTAAACAGATATATAAACAGGGAGGAACTAGAAACGACTATCAAAAACCTCCCTGAAATAAAATTCCAGGAACAGATAGCTACATTAGTGAATTCTATGAAATATTCAAGGATTTGGTACCTATACTTCTTAAAGTCTTCCAAAAAACATAAGAAGCAGCAATACTTCCTAACAAATTTTATGAGTCCAACATAACCCCGATACCTAAACCTGGTAAGGACAACACAAATAAGAAAATATAGACCAATATCTATAATGAATAAAGATATAAAAGTCCCACACAAAATACTAGCAAATTAAATACAACACATTAAAAAATAATACATCACTATCAAGTGGGACACATTCCAGGAGAACAAGGATGGTTCAACATTTGGAAATCGATCATCATAGTACACATCAACAAAACACAGAACAAAAATCGTATGATCCTCTCAGTATAAGCAGAAAAGGCATTCAATGAGATACAACATCCCTTCATGTTTAAAACACTCAATAAAATTGAAATACAGGCAAGTACCTCAGCAAAATAAAGGCCATATATGACTAACCATCAGCTAATATCATACTACATTATGAAAAAAATGAAGGCTGTTTTTCTAAAATGAGGAACAAAACAAGGCTGCCCACTCTCTCCACTTATTCAACATAGTTCTGGAAGTTTTAGCCAGAAGCGATCAGGGAAGAGAAAAAATAAAAGGCATCCATATTGAGAAAGAAAAAGTAAAAGGCATCATTTTTTTGCTAATGGCATGATCCTGTACATAGAAATCCCCAGAGTCCAGCAAAAAAATGATTAGCAATAAGAAACCAAAACAGTCAAATAGCAGGATACAAAAATCTACAAAAGTCTATTACTTTTCTACATGCCAAAGATGATATTTTGAAAATTAAACTCAAAAAAACAATTCCTTTTATAATTGCATCAAGAACAACAAAAAATACCTAGGAATAAACTTAACAAGGGATGTGAATGACCTATACAGTGAACACTACAAAGCACTTCTGAATGAAACTGAAAAAGATACAATGAAATGAAAAAATATTCCATGTTAATGGATTGAAAAAAAATCAATAAAGTTCAGATAGCCACATTCCGCAAAGCAATATACAAATTTAATACAATCCTCATCAAAAATCCCAATATCATTATTTAAAGAAACAGAACAAAGTATCACCAGATTTGTATGGAACCATAAAATACCCCAATAGCCAAAGCAATCCTCAGAAAAAAGAATGAAGCTGGAAGTATCACACTATCTGACTTCAAATTATACAATAGAGCCATGATAATCAAAACAGCATGGTATTGGCAGAAAAACAGACATACAGACAAATGGAACAGAACTGAGAGCCCAGAAATAAAACCACATATACATAGATAAATAATCTTCAACAAAGGAGCCAAAAACACACAATGGAGAAAAGAAAGCCTCTTCAATAAATGGTGCTGGGAAAATTGGAAAGCCACTGCAAAAGAATGAACTTTAGGCCCTGGCCGGTTGGCTCAGTGGTAGAGCGTCGGCCTGGTGTGCAGGAGTCCTGGGTTCGATTCCTGGCCAGGGCACACAGGAGAGACACTCATCTGCTTCTCCACTCCTCCCCCTCTCTTTCCTCTCTGTCTCTCTCTTCCCCTCCCACTGCTAAGGCTCCACTGGAGCAAAGTTGGCCTGGGGTCTGAGGATGGCTCTGTGGCCTCTGCCTCAGGCGCTAGAATGGCTCTGGTTGCAACAGAGTGACACCCTAGATGGGCAGAGCATCTCCCCCTGGTGGGCCTGCCGGGTGGATCCTGGTCGGGTGCATGCGGGAGTCTGTCTGACTGCCTCCCTGTTTCCAGCTTCGGAAAAATATAAATAAATAAATAAATAAATAAATAAATAAATAAATAAGAATGAACTTGACTACAGTTTGTCCTCATGCACAAAAATTAATTCAAAATGGATAAAAGACCTAAATATAAGACCTGGAACAATAAATTACATAGAAGAAAACATAAGTACTAAACTCATGGACCTTGGCCGTGGCCACAGAGAACAATTTATAAATTTGACTCCAAAGTCAAGGGACATAAAGGCAAAAGTAAATTAATGAGACTCTATCAAACTAAGAAGCTTCTGCACAGCAAAAGAAACTGACAACAAAACAGCTAACTAGCTAACTAAATGGGAGATGATATTTGCAAACAACTCCAACAAGGAGTTAATATTCAAAATACATAAAGAACTCACAAAACTCAGCAACAAACAAGCAAATAATCCAATTGAAAAATGGGGAGAGGGCATGAACAGATACTTCTTCCAAGAAGACATACAAATGGCCAAAAGATAATATGAAAATATGCTCATCTTCAGTAGCTGTTTGAGAAATGCAAATCAAAACTACAATGAGATACCTCACACCTGTTAGATTAGCTATTATCAACAAGACAGATAGTAACAAGTGTTGGAGAGGCTGTGGAGAAAAAGGAAACCTCATTCACTGTTGGTGGAAATGCAAATTAATATAACTATTATGAAAGAAAGTATGGTGGTTCTCCAAAATACTAAGACTAGAACTATCATATGACCCAGCCAATTCCTCTACTAGCTATCTACCCCCAAAACTCGAAAACACTGTAAAACTATGTAAAGACACATGCAACCCCATGTTCATTGCAGAATTATTCTCAGTGGCCAAGACATGGAAACAACCAAAGTATTTCTCAATAGAGGATTGGATAAAGAAGATGTGGTACATATGTACAATGGAATACTACTCAGCCATAAGAAATAATGGCATAGTGACATTTATGACAACATGGATGGACCTTAAGAACAATATACTGTGTGAAATAAGTAAATCAGAAAAAGCTAAGAACTATATGATTTCACAAATAGGTGGGATATAAAACTGAGACTCATGGACATAGATAAAAGTGAAGTGGTTACCAGGGGGAGGGGATGTAGAGGACGGGGATGTGGGTGAGGTAGTGGGGGGAAGGGAGTAAAGAGGAACAAATATATGATGATGGAAAATGATTTGAATTTGGGTGATCGGTATAAACATAACAGTTCAAATGCTATAGAAATGTTTACCTGAAACCTATGTACTCTTATTGATCAATGTAACCCTGTTAAATTTAATTTCCTAAATAAAATAATAAAATTAAAGTGGCCCTGGCCAATTAGTTCAGTCCGTTAGATCATTGTCCGAAAAGAAGTTTGTGGTTCGATCTCTGGTCAGGGCACTCAAGGGAAGCAACCAATGAATGCACAACTAAGTGGAACAACAAATGAATGCTTCCCTTCCCTCTCCCCTCTTTCTGTCTCTTTAAAAATCAATCAATAAAGAAAAATTTAAGTCCTGGCTGGATAGCTTGGCTGGTTGGAGCATCACCCCAAAGTGCAGAGGTTACTGGTTCAATCCCCAGTCAGAGCACATACAGGAACAGCATGATGTCCCTGTCTGTCTCTACCTCCCTGCCTTTCTTAATAAAACAAACAAAAAATTTTTAAACATTAAATCAAAAAGAGGGAAAGTGAAGGGTTACTAAAAAAGAAAAGAAAGAAAATGGTGAGAAAGGCATGAAGGAAAGGCAGACTAAGGGTCTTATTTTGTCCAGTTTGGCAGAAAACATAGTAAAAAATGTTTAGATATCAACATAAAACAGAAAAAAAGACTAGGAAAATTAAAAGAATTGGTGATCACAAAAAACTGACAGTATATAAAGGTTATTTCTTTAAGATAAAAAGGTACGATACCTTAGTAAGTCATTCTGCTGAAAACTAAAAGCTGGATTAAATATTTGAAAACATGTTTTAAAATGTGAAGAGCAGATTACATAAATTACAGTAAAGTTCCAAACTAAGTCAAAGTAGGAATGAATTCAGAGCTTCAGACTTTTGTCTTAAGAGCAGTTTAACCAAGTGAAACCTTGGTTTTCAAGATTATTTAGGGTACTGGAATAGGACCTAAAAGCACAGAGACATACCTTCATTGAATAGGAAATCCAGTAGAAAGGGAGTCTGTTTATATAACAGATGGCAGTACACCAATCACATGTAATGGAACCTGCTGGAGAGTTGCTGCTTTCCACCCCATAACTGGGTCATACTCCTAATAAAGGAAGGGACTCAAGAGTCAGCCCGATTCGAGAGTCAATTGCAGTCATTTTGGCACTGGAGGACACCTCAATAAAGGTATGCCCATTGTTCATATTTTTAGAATCCTAAGTTGTAGATAATTGCTTCATTGTTTTTTCCTTGTCTATGGGCTCAAAATAGTTTATCATATTCAGGATTATGTCCTATGGAGCCTTCCACATTGGGGATACACTGCTGCTCAGGCTTGGCATATTATAATTAAAGGCTCTAATGTCTCAACTCATGTCAAGGCTGCCAAAGAGGAAACTCATTTTTATGGCATAGCTGATTAATTTGCTCATGCTTTGCAAATAAGCTCAGATATTACTCTTTGCCCAGGGTTCAATGGGGTTCATGAAACATGCAGTCATCACAGTCCCTGGACCTTTAAAATGTAGGGTAAATGCCACGCATTCCCATGCCACTATCACTAACCTAAATTCAATGTGATTTTTGCACCCTGTCCTACCACTGGCACCATGATCAACAGGAATCCATACAAAAGGGTGAACACCCCTTCTCTAACTGGCAAATTCACTTTATTGAGCCACTGCCCCAATCTGCTGGTGAAAACTGCTATGCCCTCACAAAGACTGTTACCTATATCTGCTCTTAGTTTATCCTTCCTACAGCCAAACCACTATTACAGGCCTCACTAAATGTTAGTTCCTTTCAGGCTTCCAGGTTACATTAACTCTGACCAGGGTATATATAAAGTCTACCGGAAAGTTCTGTCCGTTTTTGGAATAAAACAAAATACAAATTTTTCTTACCGTCAATAAACTTTATTAAATAATATAATTGCCATTATTATTAATGATTTCTTGCCAGCGTGAGGGCAATTTGTATATCCCATTTTTGAAAAATGTTTTATCTTTTGATGCAAAATATTGAACCAGTGCTTGTTTGATATCTTCTTCATTTTTGAATATTTTGCCCTTCAAAAAATTTTGTAAGGACAAAAACAAGTGATAGTCGGTATTATTCCTTTACCAAACACTTTCAATAAATTTCTACATGCTTCTGTAGCATTTCTTCCTTGTTGAAATTCATAAAAATTACAGTGGCGTAAATGAACTTTATCAGTAGCCATGGGTACACTATCGCTTCACACATAAGACTAACGTGAATCAACTTTGTTTTAGTTAATTTGCTATGTCAGTATGTATACATTAAGTGATAAAAATAGAGAGGTACACATATGCCAAATAAACGTGTCAAAACTTGTTGTGATAGAAATGGACAGAATTTCCGGTAGACCTTATACATTATACTGAACAGTCTGGGCATCCTAAGTCTGGGCATAAGCTGTAAAAACAAGGCATCACTTGCAGCTTCCAGTTTGTCTTACTGTCTGAAGACAGCAGGCCTAATAGAGAGACATAATGATCTATTCAAGGACACACTCTTAAACTTACAAAATGGACAAGTCTCCCTAAATGAGTCTCTTTTGCCCACTTTCTTAGTTATCCTGAACTTTCAACCTTTTAAGTCATATGATATCCTAACAAAATGCAACTAACCTCTCTGTTCCCTTCTGTAGACACAAAAGGAGATATTTCACATATAAAAATCTATGATACTCAAAGAGAAACCCTCCTCATTAAAGACACCTCCACTTTTTTATCCTGGTGCAAGCTGTGCTAGACTGGAACCTATATAGAAAGTGGGTAATGGAATAGGATTCACTGAAAATTGAGAGCCGTTGCCCTCCAAAAGACTATTCTGTATGTCACAAGAAAGTTCTCTACAATAGTCCGTCTGAATATGACACTTTTAAAAGTTCACTAATTGGAGGTCTCTTTTTGCAGGGCATGGAGGTCTCGGTGCCTGCTTGGTCTCTCACCTACAACTTTATGGTTCTTTCAAAAAGGAAGGAAGATCTTAAATTCATTCCCAGTACCAACATTCTTAAACAGGATGCTAGTTCTGGATCCACCCTGTTACAGAGACAGTGAATGGGAAGCCACTACAGCGTCTGGGAGAACAATGCCTGTAACTCTTATAACGAACAGGCACCTCTAGCATGACAAGGCCTATAGACCACAGGTCTGAAAATATGGAACAATCTGTCCCTGGTTGCTGGCACTGGCTCATTTGACTCCTGGCTTGGGTCTGGGATTCTACAGCTCCAGCTCAATCCCAAACTCCATGGGCTTCTTTTGCCCATGCTGTGACCTCACTTGTTTGGGGTAGTCAATTGGTATATAATTTCCCCAGAAGAAATTACTCTGTAACTCCTGGAGACAAAGAAATATCAATCTTCAGTTACTTTTATAATTATTTCTCAAATACATAAAACTTTGCATCAAGTTCTGGAGCTAGGCCAGGACTCCCACCAATTTAGCATCTTCAATAATGATTTCAGCACAACTGATAGCCCCAACTTCAAAGCTGACACCTCCAAATGTGAAGTGCCCCTATCATTACTACCAAATCACCCATTACAACTCCACAGCCCTATCGAATGAATTCCCCTCATCTGACAGTCCCACATTTCATTTTCCATTATTCCACCACCACTACCAACATTTCTTATCTTTCTCAACCTGATGGACAATGTTTACGTAATTGTAACAGAAAATGTCATCTGAGCACTAATTCTCCAGTAATGATATCAGGTGCACTAGCTCAGGCTACCACTTATACAAATAACGTGCCTCGCTGGATGTGTTCAATATTCACATTGACTACTTGTCATCTTCTCTAGTTAACAGTCTACAATAATCACAATAGTTAGCACCAGAGAAACACAGCAAAAGTAGACCTGAAGAGATTAGGTCATCACAACCTCATCATGTGCTTCCTTACTAAATTGCCCTCATGCCCTTTCTAGCCTCTTGCACCAATTTAGAGTCTGAACTGAGACTGTTTGAGACTATTTTGACCTCGCCTGTTCAACCTGATATAATTTGGCCAGTAGAAGCTCCACCCTCCAACCTACTTGAACTACTAGTTCTCCTATGACACAACTCCTGTTTGTCAAGGTCATACACTCTACTCCACCAACTGCTCCCTTCAAAGCCTGACCTCTTTCCTATGGATAGTTAATACCCAGGGTACTCGAGATCCAACTAGCAAGTCTAGTTCTTTCATCAAGTCTTACCACAAAAGGGAGCACTGGGCTATCATTTTACCTATTACACTGGGTCTCATCACCATCTCTGGTACAACAGGCCCAAGTTTAGTTATTTTCAATTCTGTATGAGACTCACTTCATAGAGCTTACCCAGGTAACTCTGGCTGATCACATAAACCAAACTGCTCAGGCCTTAGAAGAGCCCTTAACAAGAGACAAAGCAGTCTAGTTGTTCTGATAGATGACAAAAGATTGACACTAAACTAGCAACTAGTATATCAAAGTGGAGCTCGTGCCTTAGAGAGGACCTCCTGCTATATGTGAGGCAAGAATGAGGGAAAGATTACAGAATAGGTCAACAAACCAAAACAGTCAATTTTATTAAGAAAATATCCAGAGATTTTCAGACCCCCACCCTCCTTAATTTCTTTTTCAGGTCATCTCCTGTGCGGGGTAAAAGGCTCTATGTATTATTTATGGACCTAAAATAATTGCTGGATTAATTATTTTGGGTTGGCTTTGCAAATTTAGTCTCTCTCTCAAGTACAAATTTTTAAAATAAGAAACCTGGGAGGTTGCTATGCTAAGAATCTAGAGAAGGCATTTTGACCTCCACTGACATTTGTTTTAGTTCTCAGTTTCATTTCCTTCTTCCTACATTATCCTGAGAGGGCTTACCTTCTCTCTATCCCAAACCCACAAGTACTTATGTCCTCTTATGGCATCGTTTAAACCTCCCCTTAAAAAAAAAAAAAAGCCTGTGCACTTGTTTTTCTCTCTCTGTTAGGGGCTTTCTCCCAGACAAAATCGTCTTTCTCTACCCATGACCTGGAACTGCACAGGCATAACAAACCTTTTTTGGGGGATCATACCAAAGGACTACTGTTTTGAGTGTTGCCATCTGAACCTAACCTTGGAAGGGAGCCTCTCCACATCAAGGTGGAACTACTGTAACACAAGGGAACACTTCTTCAACCTGATAAAAAGGAACAAAACCTTCAGCCAACCTCAAACTTAATGGTGCAACACTAAATGCTTTCCCCCAAGTTTGGGAACAAATCAAAGATGCCCATTCTCACCACTTCCATTTAGCCCTGCATCAGAAATCTTTGCCAATTCATTAACACAACAAAACAAAAAGAAAAAAGGACTATAAAGAAGCAAAACAATTTATGAACTACTAAGTGACTTCAGCAATATCACAGACTACAAAGTTAATACACAAAAATCTTACATTGTTTCAGCAAGGGAATATCTAAGTTGCGGTAATCAAAACTACTCTCTCCAGACATCCCAAAGTATTAAAAATGCCTGCTATTGGTACAAGAAGGTTTTTCTATTTCTACACCTCCTACTATATGCCTTTATAATTTTAAGAAGAATTTTAAAAGCCAATGTATTACATGTATTGTCCTGAATATAGATGGCACTGAATAAATGCCAGTTAATAAAAATAAGGTCTGAACAACAGGAATATTCAAAGTAGTGCAAATAGCAAATTGAAAATAACTATAAAATACTCAAAGCATCTAAAACTGTATTTCCTACAGTGTGAAACAATTTTCCACACTACAGCTTGTGGGTTGGCATTTAGTTCTGAGAATGGAAACAATTCTGACTGGATTTTCCAGACCAAGGTTAACGGCTAACCAGCAAATAAAGACACATTTCTTATCACACTTGAAGCGTACATACAGCACAAAAAGCCAAATATACAATACTGCTATTTATTACAAATGATTCGCAATATACTGCTTATAGAAGTATACTTGGCATTTAAGAAATGGATATTTGAAATTGAATTCTGACTTTTCTATATTTTATCACCAATTAGAAAGACACATAATCACCCAGTGGACAAGTGTATATGGTAAAATCTTATAAGAATAGGAAACAGAGAACTCTGCCAACTTATTCCAGCTTGCTATAATCAAATATCAACTCCACTTACCTAGGAGAAAAAGTGATGGGCCATAGTATTCTGCATTGCTGATGATGTGTTTCAGGGAGGTAGGCAGAGAACCATCCATCACTAAGAGAAAGGTAATTATTAAAGAAAATATGATCAGTCCAGTAGTAGTTTAAAGGGTGAGGATGATGGATCAATATATTACATATAACACACTGTGGTAAATAGTTTGTATTGATTTCAATCTAATGGCCTCTACCTGTCTCTCCTCCCCATATCCTATTATTTATTCCTTGTCCATACAATAACCTTTTCACACTGAGTCAAAGAATAAAAGAATACAGACAGAGAGAGTTGGAAGTGAGTACAGAGTCAAAAGCTGGAAAAGGGAAAAAAATATATAGGTGAATTATTGTGAAAATTACTAAATGATCCTTAGGTTTGGGGAAAGTGACACTAAACGACTAAAACCTTTTCAAAATGGCATGGCCTTCTCCTAAGCCTGCCTTAAAAAAGAAGAGTAGCTTTAGAAAGTATGAAAAGGACCAATCTTTGAGACAGTCAAACATATCTTTCAAGAAAGTATCTAGAATCAAATACCATGTCGTATGCCATCTGAAAAAGCTGGGTCTTGAATGGCCTTCTTGAGGAAATTCAACATGGATTTGAGAAGTGCTGCTCGTTGTGGAATACACTGGACTCCTGGCAAGGGAGAGAAAGGATTACACTGGGCTTATCATTAGATCACAGTGAGTAGGCACATAAAACAAATTTCTAAGAGACCCACCTATAGCAAACCTAGCAGACATTTGAAGTGAGATCTCTGGACGTTGGAAAGAACACTTACCTAAACTTTAACATTAGAAAACAAATCAACAAGGACTGAATAATAAAGTTAAAAGCCCAAAGTAAAAAAAGAAAAATTACAAAGTGAAAAGATGAACTTTCTGATCCTCAGTTCCTGTTTTAGATATTATCTATCTTCCGACATGGCTGATGTAATAAAATAATCTATGTATGATCTTTAGAAAGCTATAAAACGCTACAAAAATAAATATGAAAAAACAAACACCTGAATGGCAAACATATAGTCCTAAGAAGCAAGCCTTCAAACATATCACTCAAGCTCCCCCAAAGCATCTTACTCCACTAGTTATTTAATCAGAGTAAAAGATTGTGTATCTATATACCAGGTCGGGTGCCAGGGCAGATAGCAGTACTGCTGCTGGAACTTGACCTTAATTCAACATCCAGACGATGTTCCATAGAGGTGGATGATCCTGGACTATTTTCCATAGTCACATCTGCAACTTAAGTAAAGATTATGATAAAGAAACCAGTTAGAATAAAAAGGTAACCAACCACAAAAAGAAACATTGTATGAGAATTCTTTACACTAAGGTGAGATGAATGATATAGCAAAGGGAGAGAATTAGGATATTAAAACACAACATAAAAATGTATGCTATCCACAAACAAATAGAAAATATTTAACAATATTAGTCATTCAAGAAAGGAAAATTAAAAACAATCATATAGAAGTCCTTCAATATTTCTCAATCACAAAATTTGGGAGAAAAAAGGGTGGTAATACATGCAATTTTATATACTACTGGTCGTTAATAGTAGATAGGTAGACCTTGTTGGGAGGGTAACAATAAATATCAAAAGCATTAAGACGTTAATGCTCAATATACTTATATGAAAGGATGTCTATGATACACTGAGTGAATAGTGGTGAGTATGTTAATGATTTCATCTTCTCATTTTAAAAACTATGTACTTATGTAAGTGTGTACTTGAATATGCATTAAAAAAATGAAAAAAACCAACACCAAAATAGTAGCTATGGTAAACAGGAAACGAGCATTCATTTTTACTTTATAGACTTGACTAAAGTAATTTTAATTAATAGGGTATAAAATATACAATTACTTCTTACAATTTATACAATATAATAAAGCTCCATGGTCACTGGTTACATTTTGACATACTTTCTTCCGATTTTTTTTATACTGTATCAATAGAAATACCAGGTTTAGCATGCACAAAGCCAAGAAAACCAACAATGCCAAATACTGAATTTCTATCGCACTGTGCTTTGAACACTCTTTCGATTTTTTAATACACATACAAATATACATACATCTGCCTACTTAATTATAGGAAACACAAACTCATGGTTTTGTACCCTGATTTTCATTGATCATTAAATTTTCTCTAGAAATACATCAGAATCACCTGGATTAGTTGTTAAAAATACATTTTGGCTAGGCCGGTGGCTCAGTAGTAGAGCGTCGGCCCGGTGTGTGGAATTCCAGGTTCGATTCCTAGTCAGGGCACACACGAGAAGCGACCATCTGCTTCCTTCTCCCCCTTCCTCTTTTTCTCTTTCTCTCCTCCCTCCCTCCCTTTCTTTCTTTTTTCTCTCTCTCGCTCCCTCCGCAGCCATGGCTGGACTGATTAGAGCATGTCGGTCCAGGCACTGAGGATGGTTCTGTGGAGCCTCCACCTCAGGCACTAAAAATAGCTCAGTTGTGAGCATTGGTCCCAGACAAGGGCTGCCGGGTATATCCAGGACAGGGTGCATGTGGGAGTCTGCCTCTCTATCTCCCCTCCTCTCACTTAAAAAACAAAACAAAAAACACATGTCATTTCCTGCTCTTCATTTGCAAACTTAATGAATTACATGAACAGTGTAGATGAGGGTCTAAATCTTCAGCAAGCACTTCAATTTATTCCCATGCTTACTAAAGTTTTAATAACCACTGATTTATAATGAACAGTGAGTTGATTCTTTAGTCTTTTACACCACATCATTTAAATGGCACATTTTTATCAATACCCTGGGATTTCATCCATTAGCTCAAATACAAGTTTGCTCAACAAGAGGCTAGGGATAGAAACTGGGAAAAAGCGGCTTCTAGGGAACAGCAATTCACATAGGTAATTAAGCGCGGAATAAAGAAAGGGAGGAAAGGCAAGCTATAGATTTAGTGTTAAGAATGAAAGTATTATAAATTCTACTAACTTTACTATAAGCATGGTAACAGATATGTGTAATGACAACCTGGGTCATCAAGGTAAGATTAACTTAAATTATAAGAAAGCTATTTTGGGAGACTTTAAAAAAATTTTGGAACTACAATTATGAACCATGCGTTTGGGTGGAGGGAGATTTAAAACAATGTTTTGTGGTTGAAAATGTGTACAAGTTAGTTATGCACTTTAGAATTAATGAGAATGAAAATTGGGGTTGGATGACAGCTAAATGTCAAGCACAAAAATATTGACTTAGTAACTATTAATTACCATCCATATCAGTTTCCATTTCTTCTCCTTCTTGTGTAGTACTGGGTCTCTGGATCTTTGGCTTGATCACAAAGGGACATTCTTTTCGGCACAAATCTACTTCATGCTATGATCAAGGGAAAAGTAGTAAGAAAATCTTACATATATATGAAGGATTAAAAATAATTATATGAAAGAATGTCACATGAAAATTACAAAACTGGTTTTAAAAAACAGAAGAGGAATAAAATGGCTCTTTAGGATTATAAGGGTAGTTCCTAGGCTCAGGTCACATTGGGTATAAGTCTATGCAAAGTGCTGTGTATAATAATACCTCAAGTCTATAAATGAAGATAGAAAGTCCACTATGCGATTGAAAAGCTGCCATATCCAGGTTCGTGATGAGGTCAACCACTCTGACAGCTCTGGTAACAAATGTTATCTGGTCCTGTTCATCACCAAGAAACTTTATGACCTATCAGGGAGAGAAAAAGAGGCAAAACCAATCAAATGAAGACGCAAAGTTGCAAATAATGTAATCTTTTGGAAACATGCACTGTACGGTGTCAGGGAGGCAGCAATGGTATAGGAAGAAAAACACTTGTTTGATTTTTGGTGCCTGCCAAATGATATAGCTCTATCACTTTTGGGACTCAAGTGCCTGAGGTAATGGGGACATAAATTACTTTACAGGGTTAAATAAAATAGGAGAAAAAGCTGATGATGCTCAATAACTAGTAAATCCTATAAACACACCAGAACAACTTACAAAGTACCTTTATATATATTTTCTTCAGTGTCATGCCTAAGGTCATGATAAGATGTGGCAATGACTTGACTAGTTCTGGAGCCTATAATCACACCATCTGGGCTATGATCAACTCTTAATAATGGAGACAGCTGCTCTTAGATGTTGTTAATGAGACAACTAGAAGGCTAAACTATAAATATTAATTATAGCATTTTCTGCTTAAGCTTTCTTACGCTATTTGCTCTCACTGTGAAGCATTTCAAACTTCCAACACTACATCCTCTCTTAGATGACTTTCCCACAAATATATATACATATGCACACATATATGTTTTAAAATGTAGAGCACCTTCAATAAGGCTTCCATCATTCCACAGGAGACCAAGGCTTCACCACCAGCATCGTAGCTGGCCAGATGGTATAAAAAAGAGAAGAGAGCAGTGGCAAACTGGTGAGGGTAAGGATCCATGGAAGGATCTACAAAGGAGTTTGGGAGAGAGAGAGAAAAAGTAAGCTCAGATTGGTGTTAAGCTGGGAGGATGTTAAACAAACAGAAGACAAGCAAAGGGTAGGATTCCTTTTGTTGCCTAGAATAGTAACTACCAAAATTTACCAATCATGGCCTGGATACAGTTCCGTACAAGTACAGGCAAAAATCCATGATAGGATGCAGTTCCAGTACAGTCAATAATACTGCTGAGCTTGGGAGTTCTCTCCAAGTGGACAATTGATGTTAATGTTCGCAAAGAAGCAGCTTTAATCTCCTATGAAAACAGAAGGTAAACATGGTATGTGTTTTAAATAAGTAAATGACTAAAACAAGTTGCTAATAACCAAAACTCTAAAATTTAGGTCATTCTACTGGTAACTGCTTGGTGGATATGGAACTCTGATGAGAATAACACTGAAAATCCAGCATTTGTTAACTTTATAGCTAAATATCCAGAGGAAGAAGTAAAAGGGCCATGATTCCCTCTTGGGGTTCATTCTAAACTATTGGGAAATACAAAGGGGCAAATACAGGAGGTTCTTGGGTTACAACACAGTTCTATTCTTACGACAGTGATGTAAACCCTAATTTGGTGTAAGTCAAAAACACACCCTAGCCTAAGTCACTTACCTATCCTAACACAGTTGTAAAATCATAATCTAGGACATAAAAACACAGCTAAGCCACGGAAAAAGAATACTGCATATTCTTCTGCCATGCGCAATCAAGCTAGTTTGCCCACGTTGTCTGTAAGTACGATACTAATGGTGTAAGCCCAAACACTCACATCTCAATTTTTAAAAGTTTTTATGGGAGTGAGCATCATAAACTCGAAATGTCATAACCCAAGGACCCCCTGTAAATACATATTAGCCTAATATATACAAGAGAATATTAATAAACACTTACCATCAGCTGCTTATCGGTTATCTGAAGGACATCTACCAACTCCTCTATCAACCCATTATACAAGATACTGTTTGCTGACTCCTGCAAGGCATTGGAATACACTGCAAAAGGAGAAATAAACACTTTAGGCAAGAAGGCAGTGGTCAAGCCACTGCCTAATGACAAACATTTTGGCACCTACTGGCTCTGGATAGGATTCCCTTCTAACCAGCACTGGAGGACAGATTCACTGAATTCTAGAGGAATGGATCAAACATAATCATAAGCTCTAAATATCCAGCCAACTGACATTCTGCTATTAATGGTATCGGTTGTCTTGACAAAGGATTTTTGGAATGAAAGAATGAAGAGTTACTATTTAATAACATCACTACTTGATATGAAAACTCTGTTGGCCTTTGGACATAGAATTCCATTTTAGCCTCTTCATATATACTTCTGTTTCACTGGATACACAAGCTGTAAACAGAACTTATGGACTATTGCAGAATAGGCCAGAAACTTGTACAACATTGGAGTAAAACTTGAGAATGCATGTAATACACTTTCAACGAGTCTCCACATGAAGAAAATACTGGATCAGTCTCTGGAAGTGCAAACCAGTGGGGTTAAAACATTTAGTTTTCAACAAGCATTCCCTGAGCACCCACTAACACATCAGAAATGATGCTAGGTATGACCACAAAGAGAAGAGTAGGAATTCCATTTCAAGGAACTCCTAGTTTAAAAGAGCAGATGAGTAATAACAATGAGAGCTTGCAATATTAATAGCAGATACCATTTCATACCTTCTAGGTGCCTAGCCTGTACTAGGTGCATTACAGACTTCTGTTTAACTCTTATATCAGCTTATAAAATAAGTATTGTCCCAATATTAAATGAGGAAACTAAAGCCAAGAAGATAAGCATGTGGCTAGTAATATGCAGAGTTAGGGTGAGAGACAGGACTGATTCCAAAACTAGTGTGCTTTGTACTCTACCATCCTATAATAAAAGTAAAATGTACAGTATTGACTACTTAACAAATATTTTCTGACTTACTTTGAAATTACATTCCTGAAGGACACAGAAGAGGAAGATGAAACGGCAAGAGGAGGGCCGGGGAGGTAACTACCTGAATACTCAACACAGATCAAAATCAAGACTGAACCCATGTAGTGTATCAAAAACAACCCTATGCTCTTTCGGATCCAACATTAAAGAGCTTAGGAAGGTGAATATGGTGAACACCAGGTATGCTGGCAATTTTACAATTCAACTTGCTACCTAGGTAACTACAATAAGCCTCACAGCAACAAAGACAGATGAAGTTCAAAGGAAATAAGTCTAAATAGCCTAACTGGTACCTGTTAATTACAGTGGTGTTCTCTTACCTAATATAGATATTGCATGCAGCCTTGCCTGAACAGCTTGCAATCGCTTCCTGTGATTAGAAAAGCCATGGGCCAGCCGTATGTGTGTAAATAACAGCATCTGTAGAGACATGACACCTAAATTAGGAAATCAACGGAAAAGGTGACTATACTTTCTGAGGGCTAAATCATACCTGTTGAGCCATTTAATAAAATAGTTTACTGTTGCTATTTGTTAAGTAAGGTGCCAAACAGAACAGTTCCACTCAGAGGTTAGCTGACAAAATGAGTGAGAAAACAGCCATACAGAATTCTATTGCCCCAACATAAGCAAACTGATAGGCACCAATCTGGAGGTATGTGGCAAGAGTTCTGATTGTTATTAACCAAATTAAGTATTTTATCAACATCACAATGAGTAGAAAAAAATAACACAACTAAATGTTTTCTTCTTTGGTATCCAAAGTGTTGCACTATTACTACCACTTATCTCATTATCATATATAAACCTAGGGAAGTGTTGGCCTCATAAAAAATGAGGAAACTAAGGCTTTCAGAGGCTAATTTATCCATGGTCTGATTATATTCTTTCTGCTATGGTGTCTCTCAGTCAAGCACATATCATTACTCCATATGAATAACATCTACACCCTTTAGATATTTTTAGAACATATCATACCTGCTTATCCTTAGGAATGCTGTACATTTTGGTAAGAGATTCCATGATTTCAGAAGGACTTTCTGAAATCTACATTAGAAAATAAAATAGTTAGGAACAAAAAGTAAACCAAATGTTACGAAAATAGTCAGTAGTCAAAGATACCTCTTACCTTGTCAAGTTGCTCTATGTGAATGTAATGTAGTGTGTTACTAGTTGTCTGAAATTAAAAAGATAGAAGAGTTGTTAAGAGTCATTATACCTTAGCTTTCCCTGCCATTTAGACTGCAAGAGCTGTCTGAAAACAAAGATGTCACCCTAGAATGAAGTCTGACTGAATGCTCTTAAAATCAACAGTTTAGAGTCTCCCAAAACACCCATTTTATATACAGACTACTCTCAGGAAAGGTTCTTTGAAACCAGTAACATAAAAATATAATGCACATAACCAGACATATTTCATATACTTCCTTGTTCCCCTTAAACCTTCTTTGTCTTAATCCCCACAGCCTTTGTATTCAGAGCAAAGACTGAATCCATGAAAATAGTTTCTCTTTAAATATGCATTAGAGCTGTTTTCAAGGCGCCATTAATCTAGAAAGTTTATTTATTCTTATTATATATATAGTAGGCAAATGAAAAAATATCTTATTCACTAGGCCACTTCTAAACTAAAATGAATTTTAGTATCTCCTCAAAGAATTGGAATGACCAGATAATTGAAGCAGGACCCTGGTAAACAATATATAGATTTCTTGAAGGCTGGCTTAAGTAGAGAAAGTCGAGCCATCACTATCCAGACTGCTACACTGCATGTTGGAACTGAGACTGAGAAAAATATACAAGTTATAGAAGTGCCCCATATAAGGAGTCCTGCTTTTAGCAGCTCCAATGTTAAGATCCAAACCTATCAGAGCTGGGCATATGATGAACACTTATTCTTGAGAATGTTTAGCTTGGGAAGGCAGCAATGTAACTCGATACCATTCCCTCATTTAACTGAGGAGTTCTAGAAAAGTCAACCCCAGTTACAGATCATAGACTCTATCAGAACAAGTCTGATTGAGACTCACCCTTTTCTCGATTTTGACCTCGGCCCCAGGGTCTGCATAGAATTCAAAGTGTAGTGTAGTTGCACTGGGTGGGTATTTCTGTGTATAAAGCACATGAAAGTATCAGATACCATCTCCCAAATCTTCCCTCAAAGTCCTAGCCATTGTGCAACTTATTGTGGTAGCAGAATGAGCAATGTAGTCAGCAGCTACAGTGCTGTCATTCCTTGTCTTAGCAGAGCTCAGATGTTTTTTAACAATACAGAATCAGGATGATGGAGCCCAGAGCTCCAAAATTTCATATTTCTTATTTACCCAGTTGCCCTTTCTTTCAAGAAATCAATTTGGACTGTAGCTAAGAGGGACAAGTCTGCTAAGCAGTAATGAATAAAAATCCAATAAAAGATAAAGACAAGTACAAGGGTCTAGGCACCAGCTCGAGAATGGGGGAAAAATTCTTATGGAAATCTTAGTGTTGTATCATCGCCTTCTGAAATATTTTATTCAAAGTATGCCTCACAGGTACACCTTCACAATTCTTCATAAACTCCCTTCCAAACCTGCTTTTCTGCACACACAGATACCAACTCAATATAATCCAGAACCTGACAACAAATCCTCTTTAACTCTAGAAAAGCAACATGAAAAACAAAGTAAGACTGCAATCACACGCCCATTAAAATGTATCCTTGATCCTTGAAATAAACCAGTGGCAGTGGTTGCCTCTGGGGATGGAGAATTATTGTATACCCATTTATGCTCTTAGAATTTTTAACATGTCTATATATTACTTCCTTTTAAAGTACAGATATTTTTCAAAGTCTCATAACATGCCAAATACACAGTATCAATAAATAAAAAGATGTGTGATTTCTTAACACAAGCTGGGACCAAAACAGGTAAAACACCATGTTTCTTATACATAAGGAGGCTCAGAATTAACCAACTAAACTTCAAGATGAAAACTCCAAACTAAATACCCTTTTAAGATTTATGTAGCTTCGATTATTAAACAGACAACACTCACCTCCCATATTATCCAATATCCATTAATATAATGCACACTTAATAAAGTAAACCAGCTAGGATGGGAAAGTAATTTGTCCTAATTTGTCATTTTCTGTGACCAGAAAAAAGCTTCTGCCAGAGGAAAAAAGGCTTGCTAAAATTCACTCAATTTCATCACAGCCATTGTCCTATACATGACAAACTGACAAAAGAAATACATCTGCTGAAAAATAATAGTTGCTTCTTGGCACAGAATTGTTCTAACAAAACCAGTTGTGCCTTGTGGTTCCACAGTAACATATCAAAGCAGAGGAGAGATGGCCTGAACTCCTAACCTAAGCATGAGTAAAAGGTTTAAGAAGGCCAGTGCATGAGGGGAAACATGAAAAGCACACAGAACATTTTCAGTTCTTCACCGTAATGGTGGAACTATTCTTTAGCCATTCTGAAACTATGCCATACTGTCAAGAGTTCCTGACAGCTCCAGTGAGAGAATGCAAGCAAATGCACTTTCTGATATTTTCATCAGTTTCAAGCTGATTCACCCAATGCAGCTCGAGAGCTGGCTATGAACATCCACTTTGCTTCTGAGCTTCTTCATCTACTGCCAGTACATTTAGAGCTCAAGCATTTGCAGACAAGGTGTACTATGTCTCAATTGATCTTAGATTCCTCAAAAATCCTGATGTGAAGTGGCAAGTTTATATACCATTTATTCATTGTAAAGTAAGGCTCAAAAAGAGATCATACACAGCTCTGCCAAAAGACACCCACATCCCAAAGAGTGACTTACCATCATATGCAAGTCTCTGCAACATTCTGCAAGTCCGAAGCCATTCTCCTTTCCACCCCAGCTCTTGGAAAATGAAAAAGACAGTGTTCAAACAGTGCTTAAGGTAGCCTTGTATATAAAATATTTAAAGAATATGTGGCTGTCTGGAACACAGTGTTGAAAAGACAGATAATGTGAAAGTCAAATGAAAACAGGGAGCAAATAAAAGCAAGGCAAGATGGTCTGCCTAAAAGTAATTTCTCCCATGAGATTAATTTCACTGTCCTGTGAGGATGTTTCTGGGTAGAACATAAGCGGCTATTGCAAGCAATTGCATTCTACATGCCTGCTGTCATGCTTGCTGACAGGTATATCATGTCCCATCAGGCCTTCAATATTGTACTCAGCCTGCTCACTTCCCTCACAAGGGTAAAATCACATGCTCCAGTTCCTCAATTTTGGACATGAGGCAAGTTGCAAAGCAGAAGATTCTGCATTACTCACCACTATTGTAACTTCTGCTGCCACAAAGTCTAAGAACGCATTAACAAGTACAAGTCCCTACAGTAATGGGAGAGGAATGGCTCAACTGTACACCATTATTGACTTCCAACCCAAAATTACAGCCATATGATCTTTCTTAATAGCTAGCTTGCATTTTTAAAAGCGTTTATTTGACCTAACAATCATTTTTTGTTTTTTTGCCTAATATGGAACTCTTCCAAGGGTGAACTGGGCATTTGTTGAAAATATTCAAGAATAATGCATTAGTCCTTGCAAGACATAGAATTGGGATAAATAAGAAACTGAAAGCTTCAGAAGAAAATCTGGGGAGTGAAACACTTTGGGGAATTAGGGATTTGAATTCCTGGAAATCTGGAAGGCCAAGACTAGGCACATTCCCAGAAAAGATCTGAGAAGGTCCACATTCAAACATCTCTGGCTGACCACCAGGTTCTGCATGAGCCATGAGTGAACACTATGGCAGAGTTGTAAACTTGTAGTCCAGTATTAAAGATACTGAGTATTAACATTGAAGACATCAAAATACATAGAGAACCCCCTGCAAAAAACTGGAAATTTTTTTTTTTTCTTTCATTTTTCTGAAGCTGGAAACAGGGAGAGACAGTCAGACAAACTCCCGCATGCGCCCGACCGGGATCCACCCGGCACGCCCACCAGGGGGCGACGCTCTGCGCACCAGGGGGCGATGCTCTGCCCATCCTGGGCGTCGCCATGTTGCGACCAGAGCCACTCTAGCGCCTGGGGCAGAGGCCAAGGAGCCATGCCCAGCGCCCGGGCCATCTTTGCTCCAATGGAGCCTTGGCTGCGGGAGGGGAAGAGAGAGACAGAGAGGAAAGCGCGGCGGAGGGGTGGAGAAGCAAATGGGCGCTTCTCCTATGTGCCCTGGCCGGGAATCGAACCCGGGTCCTCCGCACGCTAGGCCGACGCTCTACCGCTGAGCCAACCGGCCAGGGCCCCGGAAAATTTTTTTTGGTTTTAGATGTTTAAGGCAAATCACTAGCTGACCACTAAGCTAATAGAACAGAGACTTCAATAACCACACACACACACACACACACACATGTGCAAAAGAATTATAAAATCATTCAGAAAAAGTCCAAACAAACAACAAACTCTGGGAAAGGCTGAGAATCAGATTTTCTGAGTGACCACATTATAATAGTAAAAAAATAAATTATAGTAACACGAAGAAACATAAGCAAGATGGCTAATTAAGATGTTTCTTGGCCCTGGCCAATTGGCTCAGCAGTAGAGCGTTGGCCCGGCCTGTGGAAGCCCCAGGTTCAATTCCTGGCCAAGGCATACAGGAGAAGTACCCAGCTGTTTCTCTACCCTTCCTCCTCTGCTTTCTCCCTGTCTCTCTCTTCCTCTTCCCCTTCCCCCTCCGCAATCAAGGCTTCATTGGAGCAAAGTTGGCTAGGGCACTGAGGATGGCTCCGTGGCCTCTGCCTCAGGTGCTAGAATGGTTCCGGTAGCATCAGAACAATGGCTCAGACAGGCAGAGCATCGCCCCCTGGTGGGTATGCTGGGGGGATCCCAGTTGGTTGCATGCAGGAGTCTGTCTGCCTCACCACTTCTCACTTCAGAAAAATACAAACAAACAAAAAAAAAGATGCTTCTTGCTCCCTACCACCACAACAATTTGGCATCTATCTAAACAAAAGTGCCTTTGTATAAGCTATGGAATCCAGCTTCATATGCCAGAAGAACCAGGGTGGTCCGAGCTGTGGAACCTGCACTGGCCTGTAAACTGGCTATACCCACACTCAGCTGTTGGAGAAGCCCATGCCTTAAACAATCAACCATGGGTAATAAAAGTGAAAGGACAAAAGAATTAAAAATAATAAGAGTTAAAATATGTTAATAAATTCACAATGAAAAAAGAATTATGACACCAGAAACATAAAATGGAGAATAAGTATATTGAGAGGGTAGAGTTTTGTATGTAATCAAAACTAAGTTGTTATAGATATAACAGTTTCTTTTATGGCTCATGGTAATCACAAAGCAAAAACCTAGATTACATGCACAAAAGATAAAGAGAAGGGAAATAAAGCATGTTACTATAGCTCAGGGGTCAGGAACCTTTTTGGCTGAGAGAGCCATGAACACCACATATTTCAAAATGTAATTCCGTGAGAGCCATACAATGACCTGTGTACGTTATGCATTATCCAATAAAAATTTGGTGTTATCCCGGAGGACAGCTGTGATTGGCTCCAGCCACCCACAACCATGAACATGAGTGGTAGGAAATGGATTGTAATATATGAGAATGTTTTATATTTTTAACATTTTTTTTTATTAAAGATTTGTCTGCGAGCCAGATACAGTCATCAAAAGAGCCACATCTGGCTTGCGAGCCATAGGTTCCTGACCCCTGCTATAGCTTGACCAGGCAGTGGAGCAGTGAATGGAGTATCAGCCTGGGACACTGAGGAGTAATGGCAAGGGGTCACTGGCTCCAATTGGGGCACCATCCTCTCCCAGGTCAAGGAAAATCTATGAGAAAGCAATCAATGAACAACTAAGGTACAAAACAAAGAACTGATACCTCTCCTCTCTCCCTTCCTGTCTGTCCCTGCTGTCCCTCTCTCTCTCATTAAAAAAAAAAAGCTTATTACTATGTAAAACCATCAATTCACTTAGAAAGGCAGGAAAAAAGGACAAGGGAACTACAAAACAGCTACAAAACTATTAATAAGATGGCATTACTAAGGCCATGCCAATCAATAATTACTCTAAATGTAGATGAGTTGACTTTCCAGTCAAAAGGCATAGTGATTGGATGGATAAAAAAACAAGACCAAACTATATGCTGCCTACAAGCAAATTACAATATTTCCACTTTAAGGACACATACATGTCAAAGTAATGACCACACATAGAAAAAGAATTATAAAATTGATTCAGATGGAAACTGATGGAAAATGACATTCTATGCAAGTGGAAACAGAGATCAGGGGTAGCTACACTTAGACAAAATAGACTTTTAACCAACAGCTGTAACAACAAAGTATCATTATTTCAATGATAAAAGGGTCAATTCATCACAAGCTTATAACAATTGCAAATATGTATGCAGCCAACAGTGGAACTCCTAAATATTATCAGGCAAATACTAACAGATTTCAATAAAGAAACAGATAATACAATAGTGGGGAATGTCGACACTTCAACTTCCTAAAGTATTTTTTTTAAGGTAAGAGGAGAGGAGATAGTGAGGCAGACTCCTAATGCGCCCTGATGGGGAGCTACCCAACAACTCTCTCTGAGGCCAATGCCCCAGTACAGTGCTATTTTTATTTAGCTCCTGAGGCCAAAGCACTCAGATCAATCCAGCTATCCTTAGTGCCTGGGGGCCACACTCGAACAAATTGAGCCACTGGCTGCGGGAGGGGAAGAGGAAGAGAAGGGGAAAGAGGGAGGGAAGAGAAGCAGATGGTTGCTTCTCCTGTGTGCTCTGACTGAGAATTGAACATGGGACATCCATATTCCAGGTTTATGCTCTATCCACTGAGCCACTGGCCACCTCAACTTTCAACAATGGATAAATTGAGCGGACAGAAAATCAGTAAGGAAACAGAAGACATGAACAATATTTTACACCAATGGACCTATGAGGCATATACAGAATATTTCATCCAGCAGGAGCAGAATACACACCCTTCTCAAATGCACATGGAACATTTCCCTGGATACATTATGTGATAGGTCACAAATCAAGTCTCAGGTAGTTTAAGAAGACCAAAACACACAAAGTACCTTTCCTAATCACAATGTTATAAAACCAGAAAAATTGGAAAATTCAAATGTGTAAATTAAACAATACATTCTTAAATAATCAATGGGTCTAAGGAAAAAATCAAAAGGGAACTTAAAAGACATCTTGAGACAAATGAAAATGGAAATACGACATACCAAATGTATAGGATGCACCAAAAGCAATTCTAAGAGAAATTTTACAGGAATAAATGCCTACATTAACAAACAAGAAAGACTTCAAATAAACAACCCAACTCTACATATCAAGGAACTAGAAAAAGATCAAAGAACAAAGTTAGAAGTTATAAAACAACAAAGATCAGAGCAGAAATAAATGAAATAGACCATAAAAGCAGAAAAGATCAATGAAAGTAAGAGCGGGTTTTTTTTTTTTTTTTTGGGGGGGGGGGAGATAAAATAGGTAAAATTAGCTAGACTAAGAAAAAAAGAATAAAGTCAAATAAAATGAGAAACGAGAAGATATTACAACTGATATCAAAGAGATACAAAAGTTTCTAAGAGACAACTATAAATAAATTGCTCACAAATTGGGTAACAAAATGCCAGCAAACTAGAACTGGATAAATTCCAAGAAACATACAACCTGCCAAGACTAAATCATGAAGAAACAGAAAATTATAAATAAACCAATAACAAGGAGATTGAATCAGTCAACAAAATACACCCAACAAAGAAAAGCACTGGACCAGATAGTTTTCCTAGAGAATTGTACCACACATTTACAGAAGAATTAATACCAAGTCTTTTCAAGTTCTTACCAAAACACTGAAGAGGAGGAAATACTTTTAAGCTCATTTTATGAGGCCAGAATTACTATGATACCAAAGCTAGAAAGGATACTACAAGAAAACTATAAGACAACATCGTGATGAACACAAGATGTAAAAACAATCATCAAAACAAACTAGCAAACTGAATTAAACAGGAAATTTAAAGAATCACACACCATGATCAAGTAGGATTTGTCCCTGAAATGCAGGGATAATTCAACATAAGCAAATCACTAAACGTGATACACACCACATTTGAATGAGTGACAAAAATCGTGATCATCCCAACAGATATGTAGAAGGCATTTAACAAAATTCAATATGGTTTCATGATAAAAACTAAAAAAGGGGTGTGTGTAAAAATGACACACACCAACATAATTAAAGCCACGTATGACAAGTCTACAACTGATATCATATTTAACAGTGAAAGGATGAAAGCTTTCCCTCTAAGATTAGGAATAAGACAAAGATACCCACTCTTATCACTCCTATTCAACATAGTATTAGAAGTAGCCAGAGTAATTAGGCAAAAAAAAAAAAAAAAAAAAAAAAAGAAAGCATCTACTGTGGAAAGGAATTAAGTAAAACTGTCTGTCTGCAAATGATATGATCATGCATATAAAGCCCTAAAGACTCTACCAAAACTGTTAGAACTAATAAATTCAGTCAAGTTGCAGGATACAAAATCAATACACAATCATCAGTCATATATCTATACCAGGGGTCTCAAACTCGCGGCCCGCCGAACAATTTTGTGCGGCCCGCAGACTGATCCACGGGCTTACTTAATTTTATCCAAAATATTTTGAACTTCGTGGATTAGTCTGCGGGCCGCGAGTTTGAGACCCCTGATCTATACACTAACAATGAGCTATGTGAAAAAGAAAAAAGAAAATAAGCGCATTTATAATGTATCAAACCAGCAAAATACTTTGTCCATATTACCCATGGCTGTCCATACTATGATTATTATGATTCAATGTAATCACTATAAAAATTTATGACATTTTTCAGAGATAGAAAGCAATTCTGAGAAAGAACAAAGCTAAAGGTAGGCATCACACTTCCTGATTTCAAACAGTTACAAAGCCACAGTAATCAAAAGAGCATGGTACAGCGGTACCTTTACAGTACAGGTGTCCCCAAACTATGGCCCCCTGAGGCCATTTATCTGGCCCCAGTCGCACTTCCAGAAGGGGCACCTCTTTCATTGGTGGTCAGTGAGAGGAGCCCTGTATGTGGCGGCCCTCCAATGATCTGAGGGACAGTGAACTGACCCACTGTGTAAAAAGTTTGGTGACCCCTGCAGCTTGACACACATTTAATTTATTTCATGGCCAAGCTCGTGACTCAATTTGCTCATGTGTCAAATCAAATTTCCCCATTTAAATGAATGAAAATGCAATTAATCTGTTCCAGCCCCCAAAAACCACACAAAATTTTTGCTTTACATGCTTTTAAATAAGAAAATGTACTTTATAAGTAACAAATACATATACATATATATACATAACAAGAGAGAATGTAAAGAAGTAAACCGGTTTATGAAGTGTATTTACTGTCAATGTCAGGCAAAGATGCTGGTGGAGGAGGGAGGAGACATTAGCATAATGGCCCTTCCCAAGCAGGAAGGTAATTAGCAATTTCACAGACAGCTGCCCAGCGCCATTTTTAACAATAAAAGTGAGCAAACTCAGAAAATACAAATTTTACAAATTCCTTTGCCCAACAATCATTTTCTTCCTGACTTTTGGCATTTTTGCCACACTTTCCTTGCTTTCACTTAGAGGCCGTTTCAACAAAAATCTTTTCATGGAAATTTATTTCTTCCTCCTTTTGAGAACGTTTGGCAGGCCATCTAGTGGAGGGTGGCAGAAGCTAGTGATTCAAATATCTGCTCATGACTTACAGCAAAAAGGTCCTGTGAGTGACTGCCTGTCTCTCAAATTGCTTGTGATTTAAAGTGCTCGTGTGTCAAGATCAAGGTACACAGACCAATAAACCCTCACATCTACAGTCAACTAATATTTGAAAGGAAGCCAAGCGTAATCAATGAGAAAAGCATGATCCCTTTTATATATGGTACTAGAAAAACTACGTGCATAAACAATGAAATTGGCCCTGACTAGTGGTGACAAAATGCATAGAGCATCAAACTGGAATGCTCAGGTCCCAGGTTTGAAACCCTGAGACTGCCCACTTGAGGGCGGGCCACTGGCTCAGCTTGAGTCTCCCCAGCCCTGCGGTCAAGGCATATATGAGAAGCAATCAATGAACAACTAAAAGTGACACAACCACAAGCTGATGCTTCTATATAAAAGAGATAAGTACCAGCTAAAGTTTAAAGAAAAGGAAAGTGATTATACACTGTTGTTCGGAATGTAAATTGGTATAGCTACATGAAAAACAAAATGAAGGTTCCTAAAAAAAAATTAAAAAGGGAATGAAATCAGAACATCAAAGAAAAAATATGCATTCCTATCTTCACTGCAATATTATTCCCATTAGCCAAGATAAGGAGGCAGCCTGGCTGTCTATGTACGAATGGATAAAATGATGTGGTATACATTGGAATATTATTTGGCCATAAGAAAGAAGGAAATTCCACCTTTTCTGACAATATGGATGGACCTTTAGGGCATTTTACTAAGTGAAATAAGTCAGATAAAGACATTACTGTATGTTATCACTTATATGTGGAATCTAAAAATGTTGAACTCATAGCAACAGTAGAATGGTGGTCAGCTGTGGCTAGGGGTTGGAAGAAATGAGGATATGTTAGACAAAGGGTACAAACTTTCAGCTATAAGATCTGAAGATCTTATACAATATGGTGAATATAGCTAGCAATACTATTATAGTTCACAAAGTTGCTGAGAGTAAATCCTAAATGTTCTCACCACAAAAAGGAAGTGGTTAATTATGAGCTGACGAAGGCATTCATTAATCCTATTGTGGTAATCACTTCACAATGTGTAGTATATCATATCATGTTGTACTCCTTATACTTACACGTTATATGCTAGTTATAGCTCAATAAAACTGGAAAATTGAAAATAAAAACTGTTCCCGAAAAAGTCCAGACACTGACAGTGCACTTAATAGGCAAGACTCAAGTCAACTATTTTAAGTATTTTCAAAGTATTAAAGAGAAACATATACAAAGAATTAAAGGAATCCATGAGAATGATGTCTTATCAAATAAAAAATATCAATAAAGAGAGATTATAAAAAGGAAAGCAGCCTGGCCTGTGGTGGCGCAGTGGATAAAGCGTCAACCTGGAACGCTGAGGTCACCAGTTTGAAACCCCAGGCTTGCCCAGTCAAAGCACATATGGGAGTTGATGCTACCTGTTCCTCCCTTCTCTCTCTCCCTTCTCTAATGTGAATAAGTAAAATCTAAAAATTAAAGCAAATAAAAATTCTAAAGCTGAAAAGCACAATACAGAAATGAAAAGGTTACTAGAGTGGTTTAACAGCAGATATAAGCAAGAAGAATGAAACAATGAACCTATAGAATGTCAGATGGTAATATGTGCTGCAAAGGAAGATAAAGCATAAAGGGTTATAGAGTGTGGAGGGTGTTCCAATTTTAAATTAGGATGGTAGGGAAAACTTCACTGAGCTTGTGGCACTTAAGACTTCCAGGCACTGTCCCGGAATGTACGTGCACCAGGTATCAGGAATAAACTGAACCTGGGGAAAAAATGGGAGGTTAGGTGAAAAGTATGCTCATAACTAAGGTGTCTAATTAGATAAATAGGGACTTAGGGAAGGCAAGTTTGAAATTCAAGTAAAACAGACACAATTTGGGGAGCTAGAGGTCCTTAAAACCATAAAAAATTAGATGAGATCACCTAGGCAGAATGTAGCTGGATCAGAGAGCCTGGGGTGGTGCCCTGAGTCACTGAGCAGAGGATGAAGCAACAAATAGATATAGAAGGGCAATCATGGAAACTCAGGAGGACCAGGAGGGTGGATTAGAAGCTAAGATTATTGTCCACTTTTTAAAAAATGGTATTTTCAAGAATATTTAATACTATGGGGAAAAATATCATATGTTGATGAGGAGGAAGAGGCATATGAAACGTTAACAGTTATATTCTTCTACATAGTGGCTGAGGATTAATGTTGTTTTCTTCACAATTTTCTGTATTTTCTTAATTTTCAAAACTGAGTATGCATAACTTTTATAAAAATATGAACTGAGATAAATACTGAAAAAAGGAAGATTCAATGAACTTAAAGATAAATCAACTGAGATTACCTAGTCTGAAAAGTAGAAAGAAAAATAAAACAGTAAATAAAGTCTAACATATCTCTGGGATTCCACCAGTGTACCAACATATGCGTAATGAACAGTAGTAGGAGAGGGAAAAAGGGGAAGAGAGATTATTTAAGGAAATAATGACCAAAAATGTCTCAAATTTGATAAAAGACATAAATCTACAAAGCTAAGCTCTATGAACTCTAATAGGATAAATCTACAGAGACCCATAGAAATGTACCATATAATAAAATTGTCAAAGGTCTAGACAAAAAGAGATCTTGAAAGTGGCAAAAGAAAAATGACTTGTGTACAAGGGTTCCTTCATAAGATTAACAGCTAGTTTCTCATCAGAAACCATGGAGGGAAGATATATTCAAAGTGCTAAAAGAAAAGAGCTGCCAATCAAGAATTCTGTATCTGACACAATAACTCTTCAAAAATGTAGGAGAAATCAAGACATTCCCAGATATAGGCTGAGGGAGGTTGCTGCTAGTAGACCTGCCAGAAGAAATGTTACAGGGAGACTTTCAGGCTGAAAAGATAGGGCATGAAACACTAGTAACATGACTGCATATGAAGAACACTAGTAACTATGTACATAGATAAAAATATAAGTCAGCATTAATGCACTTTTTGGTGTGTATTCCTTTTTTTCTGTATTTAAAATAAATAAAGTACTAATGATACATCTATGTTTATGAGCACACAATGTATACAGATGCAATTTGTGAAAACAACATAAAGTGGAGGAGGATATAGCTATACAGAGCCAAGTTTTGGTCTACTATTATAACTAAGTTGGTTTTAACTGAACTAACTTCAGTAATTGAGATGTTAGTCGTAATCCACAGGGCAAACATTAATAATTAGAGAAAAGAGAAATAAAAAATAGAAGACCTGAACATTAAATCAACTATACCTAACAGATACACACACACACACACATACATATATAAAACTATCTATTCTACAACAGCAGAATACACACTCTTTTAAAGTACATATAAAACATTTTCCCAGACAGACCATATGCTAGGCCACAAAATCATCAAAGAAATTTATAAAGAATAAAATCATACAATGTATCTCCTTTAACGGTAATGGAAAGAAACTAGAAATCTCATCACAGAAGAAAATCTGGGTAACAACTAATGGGTAAAAAAAATAAATCACAACAGAATTAAAAAAATTCTGATTAAAGAAAATGAGAAGCCAATATACAAAAACTCATGGGATACAAAGAGAGCAGTGCTTGGAGGGAAATTTATAGCTATAATTGCCTGTATTTAAGAAAGAAAGACCTCAAATCAGTAGTAACTTAACCTTCCATCTTAAGAAATTAGAAAAATAAGAGCAAACTAAACTCTCAAACAGAAAGAAGCAAATAGTAAAAATTAGAGCAGAGATACATGAAACAGAAAATAGGGGGAGAGCAGGGCAACATCGGACTAGACGCAGAGGACCCAGGTTTGAAACCCCAAGGTTGCCGACTTGAGCACAGGCTCATCTGGCTTGAGTGCAGGGTCACAGGCTTGGCTAGAGCTCCCACCAGTCAAGGCACATATGAGAAGCAATCGATGAACAATTCAAGAACCGCAACCATGAGCTGATGCTTCTAATCTTCCCTTCCAACAAAAAAGTTTAACTAGACTGACCAAGAACATGTTCACGCTTTCTCTTGCTCTTTCTTTTTTTTTTTTCCATTTTTCTGAAGCTGGAAACAGGGAGAGACAGTCAGACAGACTCCCGCATGCGCCCGACCGGGATCCACCCGGCACGCCCACCAGGGGCGATGCTCTGCCCACCAGGGGGCGATGCTCTGCCCATCCTGGGCGTCGCCATGTTGCGACCAGAGCCACTCTAGCGCCTGGGGCAGAGGCCACAGAGCCATCCCCAGCGCCCGGGCCATCTTTGCTCCAATGGAGCCTTGGCTGCGGGAGGGGAAGAGAGAGACAGAGAGGAAAGCGCAGCGGAGGGGTGGAGAAGCAAATGGGCGCTTCTCCTGTGTGCCCTGGCCGGGAATCGAACCCGGGTCCTCCGCACGCTAGGCCGACGCTCTTGCTCTTTCTTTTTAAATGTACATTCAGATAGGGGGAACCAGTGAAAAGGCAAAGATCTGACAGCTGACTATTAAGTTTCTCTTCAATGACACTCAGAACAAGTTATTTGATTTCTTTGATCTTTACCTCAAAAATGAGCCTATGTACAAAATTGAGATGATGCTTGTAGCATCTTTCTGAAGATTAAATGAGACAAGAATGTATCAAATATAAAATCCTACATTCATTAAGAACATAATAAAAATAATCTGTTACTAAATATGGCCAAGTATCAATGAATTATTCACTATGGCAATATGAGAAATATTACATAAACTGAGATAATAAATAATGGCATAATGTGACAGTATTTAAAATATTCACATGCAGAAGGATATAATATTAATTTCTTCTTTGATGGTATTAGCTTCATTTCTGAAAAGTCCTTGCTCACTTCAAACAACATAAAAAATATGTAGTTATACTTTCTTTCAATGCTTTAACTTCCTGCTTTTAACATTCAACTTTCTATACATCTTAATTTTACTCTGATGAGGTAAGATCTACCTTAATTAACCTGCAAATAGCTAGCCAGTTGTTAAAATATTATTTATTCAATAATTTTTCTTTTACTACTAATTTGAAATGCCATCTGTACTATAAATTTGACTTTTATGTGTTATGTCTGTTTCTGGAAACTTTCAACTGGTCTATTTCACTGCTATTGTCACACTATTTTAACTGATACAGCTTCATAAAAAAATGAATGAAATAGGAAAATTTAATAGGAAAAGTACTTCCTCATTACATTTTCAGCATTGTCTTGGCTATTCCCATGACTTCAGTGAAGAAACATGGAATTTGCTGAAAACCATGAGGATAAAGTAATATCCACATAATAGAAAAGGTAATTAAAGCTGGATAATTTAAAAGTTAATTAAATCCAAGGACCTGAATTTGCAAGGTAGAATAAGCTTAAGACACACATCTTCACAACTTCCATTTCTTCTGTTGTCAAAATTGTTTTAGAATACTCTACTACTATTACTGTCACCACAAAATCTTTTTCCAATTTTTGTGATATAAAAATCAAGCACCTATAATTAGAAAGTTGTGAGACTTGTCCAGTTGGCTTAGCAGTAGAGCACTGGCCTGGTGTGTAGAAATCCTTGGTTCGATTCCTGGTCAGGGCACACAGAAGTGACCATCTGCTTCTCCACCCTTGCCCCTCCTCTCTTTGTCCTCTCCTCCCGCAGCCATGGCTTGAATGGTTTAAGTATGTTGGCCTGGGTGCTGTGGATAGCTCTATGGCCTCACCTCAGGCACTGAAATAGCTCAGTTGACGATCAATGGAGCAGCAGCCCCAGATGGGCAGAGCATCACCTTGTAGGGGGCCTGCCGGGTGGATCCTGTTCAGTACGCATGCAAAAGTCTGTCTGTGCCTCCCTGCCTCTCATTTGATAAAAAATAACAAGAAGCTGTAGTGAGCTGGGACCCTTAAAAGAACATGTTCAAGCCAAACTTGATTCATAAAAAAATCTGTGATAGCTTGACCAGGTGGTTACACAGTGGACAGAGCATCAGACTGGGATGCAGAGGACCCATGTTTGAAACCCCGAGGTCGCCGGCTTGAGCGAGGGCTCCTCTGGCTTGAGCATGGAATCATAAACATGACCACATGTCGCTGGCTTGAGCCCAAAGGTTGCTGGCTTGAGCAAAGGGTCACTTTTCTGCTGCAGCCTCCGGGTTAAGACACATATGAGAAAGCCATCAATGAACAACTAAGGAGACTAAGGAGCCACAAAAAAGAATTGATGCTTCTCATCTCTCTCCCTTCCTGTCCGTCTGTCTCTGTCTGTCCCTCTCTGTCACACACACACACAAAAGTCTGTGAATGTCATGATATTTATGAGATATTACCATTATGTTATATGGAAATAAACATTTCTTACAAAATTATGTAAAGTTAATATGGAATAACACTGATGTTAGTAAATAAGATATAAAAGTATATATACCACATGCATTCAACTATGTAAAGAAATGCATAAAATAAATACTAAAGAAGTGTACTAAAATGTTAAGAGTACACACATAATTATGATAAATTTTCTTCTGTACATTTTGCTTTGTAGCCAAGATAAAGCTATGGAATGTTTAAGATTCTAGGGTACTTATTAGAACCACTCAGAATTTCTAGTTGTCCTTTTTACTACACACATAATCTGCTTTATTAATGACCATATGAACTTTTTAAAGAAGAGAACATGTTTTATACTATGTTCAGTACAGGGTTCGTCATATACTTCTTGAATGTTATCAACTGGGAGATTTGAGTGTGGATTCAGGAGCTAAGTCTCAGGATGACACCAGATTATGAATAAAAACCATACTCAAGCAACTCCAAATAGTTAAGACAGAAACAGTAGATATTACATTTTATATTTTAGAAGGTACAAAAAGCCCACTGCCTTTCACCCAAAATAATGTAACTTCTGAGTCTTATTGTCCTCACCTATACCCAAATAGTGTTACCATAGATCCTGGTAATTGAGTAGACACCTGATAAATATAACTATTACATTAACTGTGCCAGAAAGGCATATTTGACACGACCGTATTAGATGGGATTTGCTAAAAAAAAATGAGTAAGTATTCAGACATCAGGAAAAGAACCTGATGTTCTCTGAGATGGAACTATATAAGAATGTTAAAATTCTCTAACTTTATCCAATAGGATAGACTAGACAAGTGGTTCTCAAAGTGTGGTTCTTGGACCAGCAGCCTTACTATCACCTGAAAATTTGTTAGCAATGTGCATTCTCAGGCCTACTGAACCAAAAACTGGTGGTAAAGGAGTGTGAGCAGGGAAGGCAGATCAATGCATGCTTTAATCAAGTGATTCTGGTGCATGCTCAAGTTTTGAGAACCTGTATACTAGTAGACCTTAGCAAAACCAAACTAGCTTTTAACTGATTCAACAAGTCTTCCTGGAGAACTTCCCCTAAATTTGCAATTCACTAATCACTATTCAAATTCACTGTCAGTGCAGTCACAGGGTTAATTATCGGTAACTGAGTAATTTAAAAACTACCTTGAGAAAAGATACAACATGCAAAGTCATTTTTCATAAAGACCAAAATATGCTATTCAACACTTTCTAAAAGCCATAAAATAATTTTTCTGAACCATTTTTGAAAACACTATGTACACAAATGCAATAAAGAAAAAAAACTGAGGGAAAACACACTTGTAACAAGATGAAAAAGGACTAATACCTCCAGTAGTTTTTATAGTTCAAAAACACTAATCCAATAAAAATAACGGGCAAAAGGTATGAACTGATCATTTACAAGAGTAAACTTTAACTGCCAAAAATAAAAACATGCTCAAATTCACTGCTCATCAACTAAGTGCCAACTAAAGTAAGACGAAGATTTCTGGGACTCAATCACAGAATCAAAAGCATTAGTAAGTAAGGGCATATATACAAGATCGCTTAATGGAGCACCTACTGTCCATCACAGGAAAAAAATAAATATGCATTAGTCGGGAAATAGTTGAATTATGGAACATCCAAACTGTGGAATATTATGTAGCCATTAATAGAAAATGACTTGGAGCTATACAAAGCTACTTAGTTACTTTTTAATACAAAGTATTAAATAAGAAAATCAAGATGTAAAAGTACCCTGCTGTCCCTGGCCGGTTGGCTCAGCCGTGGAACGTCGGCCTGGCGTGCGGGGGACCCGGGTTCGATTCCCGGCCAGGGCACATGGGAGGGGCGCCCATTTGCTTCTCCGCCCCCCCCTTCCTCTCTGTCTCTCTCTTCCCCTCCCGCAGCCAAGGCTCCATTCGAGCAGGGATGGCCCGGGCGCTGGGGATGGCTCCTTGGCCTCTGCCCCAGGCGCTGGAGTGGCTCTGGTCGCGGCAGAGCGAGGCCCTGGAGGGGCAGAGTGTCGCCCCCTGGTGGTCAGAGCATCGCCCCTGGTGGGCGTGCCGGGTGGATCCAGGTCGGGCGCATGCGGGAGTCTGTCTGGCTGTCTCTCCCCGTTTCCAGCTTCAGAAAAATAAATAAATAAAAATAAATAAAAGTACCCTGCCTTTGTAATTTAATGACAAAAATGCCCTAAACATGTCACTATAATATAAAGATAAAAATACATACAAAAGAATACATTTCAGGTTGTGGTGAGGGCCCAAGAAAAAAAATTCTGCACTGAAAAAAATCATGTGACAATATGTACATACTTAAATAAAATAATGTATATATACAGCTTTAAAAGAAAGTATACAAGAAAATATCATGTAGTTTATGTGCTCTTAATCATCTTCAATGATAGCTCCCCTTTATTAAGTACTTTTGACATGATCAGCATTAAATCTATGAGTTTTATTTATGACCACATTTAGTTTAATCTTAAAAAGATGATATAGATATAAAAAAAACCCAATTTACAGTTATATAAGCTGAGACTAATTTAATCTGTTGACAGAACTAGGACTGATTCTGAAACCCAGGTTCTTAATTACATACAAGTGAATGTCTGTGTTTGTTGAACAGGGCAGAGACAACAAAAGAAATTCAGATTCAGGAAGTTATCTAAATAGTCAAAGAAACATGAACCAAAATGTCTATAATGACCGCTGCTATTAAGAAACAAAGTTTTCACATCAAAAGGAAGATGCAAAGCAAAGCAGCCCACACCAAGTTATATTTTTATAGAAAATTTCCATTTTAGAGAAAAACATAATTTTAAAATTTTAATGGGAGCTATTAGTAATAGCAGCTACTATTACTAAACACCTAGCATATTATCTCTAACTCTCAAAATCCTGTAAGATTCTTTTACTTGTAATAGCAAGCATCAAGCACAAAATAATCAGCAAAATCAGCAACATACCGCACCCAACAAGATTGCAAATTGTCCATAACTAAAAACCTACCTTTAACCTACAGTGTTAGCCCAAATCAGAACAAAAAGAAGTAAATCTACCAAAGTTAAAAGGAGATCAAAATAAGAAGGAACACAACAGCAATGATTTAAGCAATCCTTCCTGGTAATAGAAAGATCCAAGGAAAGAAAAGAAGAAGATAATCCTGAACTACCAAAACAAAAGCAAAGGAAAAACCCTATACTTCATGTAAAAGTAGTCTGTATCTTAACTTTTACTTTCTAAAGGGCCGGAATATTTAATTTAGTATGAAAAATCAGTGTGTGAAAATCAGAGTAAAAGGTGGGGTGTTATAATTTGACAAGATATTAATTCTGATAGGTGTTGTGGTTCTATGTGTAGTACCAAACTAACTCTACAGTGCTCTTCTCCTATTCCTAAACATAAAACTTGTTCTAAAAATCTCAAAACCATTTGATAATGGTATAGCCATTGGAAAGGGTATGGTTTGTATAAAGCAAATAGATCAGGTTTCAAACCCCAGTTCCACTACTTTCGAATTGTGGGAATTACGAGCAAATCACATCACTTTGCTTAACCTCATATTCTTCATCTGTAAAGTGGGTGTAAGAATCCCTACCCTCAGAGTACTATGCTAAGTGAAATAACAAAAATAAATGAACAAACATAATAGAAACAGACTCACAGATGCAAAGAAGAGACCAATGGTTGCCAGAGGGGATGGGGAACAGGGGGCAGAGTGAAAAAGGTGAAGGCATTAAGAAGTACAAAATAGTCATGGGGATATATAAAAAGTACAGTTTAGGGAATATGGTCAATAATATTGTAATAACTATATATGTTGTGAGGTGGGTGCAAGACTTACCGTGGAATCACTTATAAATGTCTAACCACTACGTTGTACACCTTAAACTGAAATATTGAATGTCAACTGTAATATAAAAAATTAAAAAATAAAAAGAACTCCCAATATATTAAAAAAAATTATATATAAAAGAACTCCTACCGCCTGACCAGGCTGTGGCACAGTGGAGAGTGCAATGCCTGGGAGGCTGAAGACCCAGGTTCGAACAACCGAGGTTGCCAGCTTGAGCGTGGGGTTGCCAGCTTGAGCACGGGGTTGCTGGTTTGAGCAAGGGGTCACTGGCTTGGCTGGAGGCCCCCAGTCAAGGCACATATGAGAAAGCAATCAATGAACAACTAAGGTACCACAACTATGAGTTGATGCTTCTCATCTCTCTCCCTTCCTGTCTGTCCCTCCCTATCGCTAAAAAAAAAGAATTCCTACCATCAGATATTAAGTGGATTACATGTAATATTAAGTCAGTAGCAACTAAACTACAGTACATACAAACAATATTCACTAAAAATACATCTGCAGAGTCATTAACAATTCTAATTTAATTATACAAGTAATATATACTATAGCTATAAAATATTTAAAGTAGAGAACAAAAAAGTGAAATCACCCATCTTCTTTTCCCCAAAATTAATTCCCTTTGTCTACGTTCACAATTAGATATGCACCTTACATGATTTTATTAATGCAGTTTTACTTTTGGACTTTTGAAAAACCATAAATGGGGATCTTCAACTAGCTTTTTTTGCTAAGAGATCTTTTCACTGATCTTTCAGGGTCATATATAGGTTGGATAATGGCAGGTTAAATATAATGTTTTAAGTTTTTTCCCAAACAATGGTACAATAAGAATATTCACACATACATTTTTCTACACATTTAAATTTGCTTGTAACATAATTTCAAATGAAGTGATGCCAAATGACCCTACAAAAGTACATTCATACACCAACAGTCTATAAGGACTTGTTTACCCATAATCTAGCAAACCTATCTCACTTTAATGTATATTTCCCCTGAGTATTTCTAGTGCAATCTTTTCATGTTTTAGCAGTCAAATTTAAAGACATATTTTTTTATTCCTCTGTGAATTGTCTGTTTATATGATTTTGCATATTTTTCTATTGGATTAGTTACATTTTTGTTCATTTGTAGAATTTGTTTACATAATTCCTTTGTTGTAAATACTTTTTCCAGTTTAAGAAGTCATCTGTCAGCCCTGGCCGGTTGGTTCAGTGGTAGAGCGTCAGCCTGGCATGCAGGAGTCCCAGGTTTGATTCCCGACCAGGGAACACAGGAGAAGTGCCCATTTGCTTCTCCACCCCTCCCCATCTCCTTCCTCTCTGTCTCTCTCTTCCCCTCCCACAAACAAGACTCCATTGGAGCAGCATTTGCCCAGGCGCTGAGGATGGCTCTGTGGCCTCTGCCTCAGGCACTAGAATGGCTCTGATTGCGGCAGAGTGACGCCCCAAGATGGGCAGAGCATCATCCCCTGGTGGGCCTGCCGGGTGGATCCTGGTCGGGCGCATGCAGGAGTCTGTCTGACTGCCTCCCCGTTTCCAACTTCAGAGAAATACAAAAAAAAAAAAAAGCAAAAGAAGCCATCTGTCTCTTATTTATAATTATGTTATACAGAAGTTTAAATATTTTTAAATAATAAAAAAATTGTCAATTTTTAAAATGGTCTCTAAGTTTCTTCACTTTTTTAGGAAACACTTCATCATGAAAGATGTTAAAAGTTGTCTGTAGCCCTGTCTGGATGGGTTGGCTCAGCAGTAGAGAGTCAACTCAGCCTGTGGAAGTCCTGGGTTTGATTCCCAGTCAGGATTCACAGGAGAGGTGATCATCTGCTTCTCCCCAACCCCTCATATCACTTCTCTCTCTCTCTCTCTCTCTCTCTCCCCCCCCCCCCTCCTGCAGCCATGGCTCAATTGATTTGAGTGCATCAGCCCAAGGCACTGAGGATGGCTTCTATGAACCTCTGCCTCAGGTACTAAAGAATAGCTGGGTTTGCAGCGGCCCTACATGGGTATCGACCCCAGACCAGGTTGCTGGGTGGATCCCATTCTGGCGCATGCAGGATATCTCCCCTACTCTCACTTTAAAAAAAGAAGTTGCCTGTATATGCCTCTAAATATGTTTCTAAGATTTACATGAATAGTGTGAAGAAATGATCTATACATATTTCTCCTTCAAACAGCCAATTATCCCACTGTTTTGATCCTAAGGAAGAGAGGCGATCATCTGCTTCTCCCCAACCCCTCATATCCTTTCTCTCTCTGTCTCTCTCTCTCTTCTCCTCCTGCAGCCATGGCTCAATTGATTTGAGTGCATCAGCCCAAGGCACTGAGGAAGACAAAGCTTACCATTTCATTCTGCAAACATATTTGTCTATTCTTTTTTTTTAATCTTATTTTTATTAATTTTAATGCAGTGACATTGATAAATCAGGGTACATATGTTCCGAGAAAACATCTCCAGATTATTTTGACCTTTGATTATGCTGTATACCCCTCACTCAAAGTCAAATCGTCCTCTGTCACCTTCTATCTGGATTTCTTTGTGCCCCTACCCTCCCCCCACTCCCTCCCTCTCCTTCCTCGCCCCTCCACCCCACGCCCTGTTACCATCACATTCTTGTCCATGTCTCTAAGTCTCATTTTTATGTCCCATCTATGCATTGGTTCATATGCCAATTAAAAAACTTAAAATTATTATGGCTTTATATTTTATCTGGTACAGCAAATGACCCTGATTCTTAATCAGTGTTTTCTTATTTTTGTTCATTTCTGCTTTCCCGTTTATGCTATTAACAGGCCTCCATTTAACCAATCCGAGAGATTAAACTGCATTCTCCACGCCTCTTTTAAAACATACTGACTGATGCAGCCTGCCTGCAGGCACTCTTGCTCCCACCAGTTTTCTGTATGTGTACCAAGTCAGGTCTGTTTGTCTCCAAAACTCATTTATGTCAATTGTATGCATTATAATTATATAATTTAAAATACTATATAAGGCAATGATTTAAACTGAAAAATTATTTTTTAAAAATTAAGGTGAGGCCCTTGCCAGTTGGCTCAGTGGTAGAGTGTCAGCCTGGCGTGCAGGAGTCCGGGATTCGATTCCCGGCCAGGGCACAAAGGAGAAGCATCCATCTGCTTCTCCACCCCTCCCCCTCTTCTTCCTCTCTGTCTCTCTCTTCCCCTCCCGCAGCCAAGGCTCCACTGGAGCAAAGTTGGCCTGGGCACTGAGGATGGCTCTGTGGCCTCTGCCTCAGGTGCTAGAATGGCTCTGGTCGCAGCGGAGCAACGCCCCAGATGGGCAGAGCATCGCCCCCTGGTGGACATGCCAGGTGGATCCCGGTCAGGTGCATGGGGAGTCTGACTGCCTCCCTGTTTCCAACTTCAGAAAAATACAAAAAAAAAAATTAAGGTGAATATTTTACAAAGACTAAAAGGCAAGATACTAAAGTAAAAATACTGCCAAATTAGGGAAAAGAGACTCAAGGGAAAATATAAAAAAATTAATAATTCTGTATTCAGGTTCCTTCACAAACTAAAGTCTCTACATTGTTTCTCCACTTTAAAGAAATCAGATTATAGTTGTAACTTATGTAAATAAGATAACAGACTGTTTCTCACTGAAAGTAAAGTTCTCGGTTTTACACTAGAAAGACAGGTAAAGGAAGTGACACTTGTGTTTTAGGGTTTTTTTTAATGGTATGTATTAATCACTTTTAAAGAAAAGTCCCTGCTTAGCCCTGGCCAGGTAGATCAGTTGGTTAAATACATCACCATTCTGATATGCCAAGATTGTGGGTTCAATCCCTGGTCAGAGCACATACAAGAGTCAACCAAAGAATATATAAATAAGTGGAACAACAGACTGATGATTCTCTTCCCCCTTCCTCTTTCTAAAAAACTTTAAAAAAATTAAAAATATGAAAAGTTCCTGTTGTAAGATTTTAAAAATAAATAACCTACAAACTATTGTCCCTAATTTCACCCAAGAGAGCCTCTACTCAACTATTGAGTGTTCCTATGCAAGAAATGATACCTGTTGCTGTTAACAAATTTAGATCTTTTAAATCTGTAAGTAAAGGTTTAGTTTCATTATATCAGTACTTAAACATTGCTGGTTAGATTTATTTTAACTTATTTATAGAAACCCATCAGACCCATTATTGTTACTCACATATCTTTCTCTTTACCAAAGGCAACAACACTCTTCACTGATATCTAGCCTTTAATTTTTATTTTCTCAAAACTGTATTTTGCTTTGTGTGCACATTTTTTAAGTTTCAGAAATGGTACTGAGCAATAAAGATTTTTTTTAACATTGCCCCTCCCACTCAGCACTAATGTTGCTATGTGTATTATCTGGTTTGCTGCTTCTAACTGCTACATATTGTATAGTATGCATGCACCACATTTTACTTTCCAATCTACTAATAATGGACACCAAGACTGCCTCCAACTTCTCCCTACCACAAAGATGGAATATCCTCACAGATGTCATCTTATGGGATAATGTGAGATCATCTCTGGAATATATACATAGGAGTACCAGCCCACACTCCTATCAGTGATACATAAGGGTTCTGATAGCCTCAGAGGCCTGCTAGCATTTACCATTATACAGATTTCTAGTTTCTGGTAATCTGATATAGCTTGGCTGTATCTTGTTTAACTATATTTGTATTTCTCTAATTACTAATGAGTTTGAGCATCTTTTTGCCTGAAGAGTTCTCTGGTCTCTGAACTGTCTATCCACAGTCTTTGTTTGTTTATCTTTGTTGATTTGGAGGTACTCCTTGTATATTCTGCATTGACAATCCCTTGTCAGTTTTAAAGCATTACTAAAGACCTTTCAATCAATCACCAATCTGTTAACTTTTGTCTTTGGCAGTACTGCTTAATTTCCCTTTTCTTAGTCATACATACATTGCACAGACCAGCTGCTGTTTCACCAATTGTTTGAATGTTACAGGTTCATGACAAAATGAGTTTGCATCAGAAATGTTATTCAACCACATCTGTAAGTACATTGTTCAACTGATATTAGTCTTCATGAGGAAAGCAGTGTATTGATTTACATTCGAGTGTAACTACCTTAAGAGTAGCATTGAGCAATGGTATCTTTTCTTGAAAAGGAAGTCTTAATTTTGCATTGGGGGGGAATACAGTTAAATGGGCTCTAATTGTTCTACTCAATTGGACCAGTAAAGTTAACTTAGAGCCTCCTATCCATTTTGACACTTCAAGAAACACCTGTGAAAAGGTACTACATAGTCTACTTTTTGTGCCCTTCCAACTCTTCACCCATGACTCACCTCTGCCAAATGTTGCAGCCGTGTTAGCAGTGGGGTTCTCTTGTCAGATCCAAGGCGTGTAATGTAATTTGATCTTTTGCTAAACACATACAGAAGGTTAAGGACCGCCAGCACCACTTGCATATCAGAAGAAGCCAATAAAGTTGTCAAATGCTATAGGGGACAAAAAAGGGCAAGTTCATGGTATCAATCACAGTAGGCCTTGAAAATGTAAATTGCCAATAAAGATTTGTCAACATTTACAAAGCTATCAGTAAGTTTAAAAATTCCAAAACCATTTATACATATTTGAGTACTTACAAAATGCATCCTTGCCCCCAAGAAACTTACAATTTTGAGGCAAGTCAGAAAGTCCAAAAAAGCAAAAAATTGAATAAACATTTCCAAATTGCACATGTGTCCCCACAGGAAAAATGGGTTACAAAAGAAACAAGTGTGGTATTTTAATACAAAGTGGAACTCAAGAACACTGACTCCAACTATATTAAAAGTATTGTAAATGATACTTTTATGCTCCTTTTGTATCCTTTATGACAAATAAAATTAGAATTAATTAAAACACAGGGTCCTTGCCTGACCAGGCAGTGGTGCAGTGGATAGAGCGTCGGACTGGGATGCAGAAGACCCAGGTTCAAGACCCCGAGGTTGCCAGCTTGAGCATGGGCTCATCTGGTTTGAGCAAAAATTCAGCAGCTTGGACCCAAGGTCTCTGGCTCAAGCAAGGGGTTACTTGGAGGGCTGAAAGCCCATGGTCAAGGAACATATGAGAAAGCAATCAATGAACAACTAAGGTGTCGTAATGCACAACGAAATCTAATGATTGATGCTTCTCATCTCTCCGTTCCTGTCTGTCTGTCCCTGTCTATCCCTCTCTCTGACTCTCTCTCTCTGTAAAAAAATAAAATTAAAATTAAAAAACAAAAACAAAAACAAAAAAACACAGGGTCCTTCACATAGAAACTAAAGATTCCAATACCTGGTGGCATGGCTGTTATGGTAAAATGTATATTATATAACAGTAACCCAAGAGTGTCTATTTTCATTTTTCAATACAATAAAAACTCACCAATATACTGAAGCATTTGGATAGAATTAAAATCAGTATGTAATCCAACTGGAAATGAACCCAGGTATTTCCAGTTGCTGATTATCCCAAAAGCCATGGACTTCCTTCTGCAGCTAATCTTATTTCATCTTCAACATATTGCTAATCTATTCCCCACTTAAAACTCTAGGTGTTAGTTCAGTTGTTCCACTTCTTTTCCTAAGCTATTTTCTTTATATTTTTTGTCCTGATTCTGTTTCTTTACTGAAAACTTAGGAAAGCTAACACACAACAAAAGAGCACTTAACTGATAGAGAAAAGTCTAAAGTTAGGCTAAAGGAAAAAAGTTTCTTCCTATAGAGATTTTTTGACCAATTCAAAATGTCACTAATTCCTGTGCCCATTTTACTTTTTAAGAATACAAAGCATCATCAGCCTGGTGTGTAGAAGTCCCAGGTTTGATTCCTGGTTAGGGCACACAGGAGAAGCAACCATTTGCTTCTACACCCCCTCCCCAACTCTCTCTCTTTCCTTCCCTTCTGCAGCCATGGCTCAAATGGTTTGAGCAAAGTTGGCCCCAGGCACTGAGGATGGCTCCATGGCCTTGCCTCAGGTGCTAAAAATGGCTTGATTGCTAAGTAACGGAGCAGCAGCCCAGACAGGCAGATCATCACCTGGTATAGAGCTTGCTGGGTGGATTCCGGTTGGGGCACATGCTGAAGTCTATGTCTGCCTCCCTGCCTCTCACTTAATAATAAAATAAAATAATACAAAGGATGTTATTAATACACATTTTGGGGAAAGAGAAGAGATTGAATAGCAGCATACAAACTTAGAAAAGCAATAAGTACAGCCTGATCAGGAGGTGGCACATTGGCTAGAGCGTGGGTTGACCTGGGACACTGAGGACCCAGGTTCGAAACCCCGAGGTTGCTAGCTTGAGCACGGACTCATCTGGCTTGAGAACAGGGTCACTGGCTTGAGCAAGAGGTTGCTCAGCTGGAGCCCCCTGCTGCCCCCCTAGGACAAGGCACATATGAGAAAAAAAATCAATGAACAACTAAAGTGCTATCATTATGATTTGATGCTTCTCATCTCTCTCCCTTCCTGTCTATTCCTCTCTCTCTGTTTCTTGCTTAAAAAAAAAAAGTAACTTGAGGCTACTCTAATGACCTGGGACAAAGATCAATTCCTGGTAACTCCCAAGAACACTTAAATACATGTATTGCATTCTCATTAACTTCTTCAGTCTTAAAAGGCAGGGTGAAGGCGATACTAAAGAATTTTGCCATCAATCCTGTAAAGGGTGTCTATATCCAAGAAACATCCTACCATTGTCTTTGACATGGAAAAGCCCAAAGTTCCATAATGAAAAGGAAAGTAATCCTCAGAGAGAAATAGCAGTTTTCTTATTTCTGGACATGACCAATTATAGTTAAGAACAGATCACATAGACTTGAACTTCTCCTACCTCTATGGAACTGTACAGATGCCGGGAAAAGCTATACTCAATGAGCAAGGCTGTGAAGTTCAACACAGCCAACAGAAGCATTTTCAGTTGCTCTCTTTCAGGCCGATCACACACGAGCATCCATGACATATTTTCCACTGTCTGTCCAGCATCTGCCAGAATTCCATCAAAGCGATCCAAGAGATCCACCCAATGATATAACTCACACTGGAAATAGAAAGAGGAAGATAAGAATAAGGTGTTTGTGTGGGTACTCTGTTATAATGGATTGCTAAGCATGACATCTAAACAAGTTCACGTCCCATCTTTGCTTCTCTTCAACCCCCAATCAGTACAGAAACCCACGTGAGAGGGTATACTTTGAGTCATGTGGGTATGAATTCATTGTTATATCCAAAGTGTGTGCATCTGTGTGTGTGTGTGTGTGTGTGTGTGTATTAACATCAACAGATGCCACAAAACCCCTTGCTAAGTCTTCAGAGGGAGAATTATGGCTACATTCTGAGTACTACAAACATAGGGACTCTCTCTACCAGAATCCATTTTATCTGGAGTGCTCACTTTTAGTTATCTAAAGATTCTTTTAAACTAAAAGTAAAAATCCTAAGACTATCTCAAACTCGTATTGTCAGTAAAACTAAAGGAATTTTGTGATTAAGATTCTTTATCATCACCCATGTAAATAAATTCTCCTCTTCCTCAGCAGGCAAATTCTCCTCTCACATTTCTTTCAAAATTTCCTGGCAACCAGTCCAGGGAGCCCTGTCTTTTGGGAGCGTGGGTTCACATACCTTTCCAATGTTCCATGTTTTGATCTGCTGCAGTTCCAAGAGAAGTTGCTCATCATTACAAACTTTGAGCTTGTCTATTAAGGCTCTGCAGTCTGCAGGCTGAGGAAAACAAACAGATATTCACAAAGGGTGTTTTGGAATATGGAGGAGACACAAAGAAAAAAAAATTGAAAAATAAATCCTTAAGCCAATACACTCAGAAACTCAACGTTTGCTAGAATAACTACTTAAAGTGGAAATTTGCCAGATGATGCCTTGGGATTAAATGGAAATCTTATAATGAAATAATCGATCTCTGCATTTTTAAAACCCAGATAAATTTATAGATGTATAAAAACTACTTGGAAAGATAACAGAATAAAGGAAACAAGCTAAATATCAATAAAAATAAAATAAAGGCATTTGTACCATGGGTCTGAAAGTGAAGCAGAATGTCATATAAGGAATGCTAAATCAGAGAAACACTGAAAAGCCCTAATGAATTTAAAGTTAAAGGTGAAGATTAGCATTAGCTATATTTTTCTGCAACATAAAACCCTCCAATTGTAGGATGGCAAAGAGCTTCTGAACTTTGTGAAACCAAGACTCTATTCTTACTTACTCATTTCCATACATTCCTGCTTTCTTTTACTGATGAAAGGGCCTGTGTGTCAGGTAACAAGGTGTGGATTCAGAGTTTATAGTAAAGTTTCTGAAAGTGAAGCAGGGAATAGGGACTGGGACAAAGAAGCCGTCTATTAACGAATGGCAGCTGGAAGTGATTACACTTACTCTTTAAACTCTGTAAAATAGTATAGTATCCTGGGATGGGCCAAGATTTGAAACCAAACAAATCTGGGTTTAGTTTTTCCCTTAATGTTTACTAAACTGTTTGATCATGAACAAGTCCAGCCCTAATCTATAGTTTTCTTATCAGGAAAACAAACCTAAAAAATGTGAAGCTCAAATGTTTGCCACATACATAAAACACTTATATAATAAGAGCTTAAACATTGAGACAGAATACTGTAACAAAGAACACAGGCTTTGGAATTAGGTAGAGTTGGTAAGCTACCTCTATGAATCTCAGTATTCTTTTCTGCAAAATGAACTGATACCACCTATTTCAGGGGTCCCCAAACTAAGGCCCGCGGGCCGCATGCAGCCCCCTGAGGCCATTTATCCGGCCCCCGCCGCACTTCCGGAAGGGGCACCTCTTTCATTAGTGGTCAGTGGGAGGAGCATAGTTCCCATTGAAATACTGGTCAGTTTGTTGATTTAAATTTACTTGTTCTTTATTTTAAATATTGTATTTGTTCCTGTTTTGTTGTTTTTTTTACTTTAAAATAAGATATGTGCAGTGTGCATAAGGATTTGTTCATAGTTTTTTTTTTATAGTCCGGCCCTCCAATGGTCTGAGGGACAGTGAACTGGCCCCCTGTGTAAAAAGTTTGGGGACCCCTGACCTATTTAATGAGAATGTTGTAAGAGTTAAACAAGGAATATTTTCAGCACACAAAACAGAACATAGAACAAGGACTTAAAGTCAAGTGGTTTCCTTTAAGCTATGCCCCCAAATTTTTCTCCCTCTAAAGTGAACATTATTAAAGAGCTACCTCAACCTTTTGTGGTAATTAAATGTATAAAAAGTCCCTGGCATAAAATACTTCCATACCCCAGACATGCACTTTTTTTCCTCTTCTTGCAGCCATATAGGTTGAGGAAGAGATGGTGAAGCAGTAGAAGCAGAAAACAATGGGAGTCTGAACCATCTGCTCATGCAGTTCACTTGAGCCTAGTATCAAATATATCACTTCAATTTCTAATAGAATTCAGCTATGCAGATCCAATTTTATGATTCTCTGGGTTAGATAACACCCAGTTCATGATGAACAATTGAGTCCTGTAATCACTTGCTATCTATATCACAATCAGGCATTCATTCTTTATCAAGGTCCTGTAGCAAGTCAGAAACTGCTTTTCTGAATGTTAAACTAATTGTTGGTAGAGGATAGCATGGCTAAAACTCTACGAGTCTTAGCTGTGCTTCTCCCATATGGGCTTGACAGAGGCATCATACAGCATCTTGGCTGGCACATAAGTCAGACATATACTAAGGTTATAATGTCCACGTAGTAGGGCAGCTTGCACAATACATAGACTGAACCTTCTGCAGTCTTTTCTAGATCCTGACCTTCACTGTCATTTTAGATGTGATCCAGTAAATGGATCAAAACAGCATGACCAAACATGATATGTCAGCTCCAAAATCCAGAAGCACACCATACACTGTTCCACTTCCTCATGGTATGTGGTACAAGGTGCAGCAACTTGTCTCTCACTTTAGAAGGGTCATCTTGACATTTCTCAGACCTCTGGAACCCTGGAAACTGATGTGACAGGTCCTCAAACTTCAAAGGGCACCCTCTGGAACACATATGTCTAAGACTACTAAGTTGCTTGTGTTTTCTGCTCAGAAGATCCAGGTAACACCATGACATCAATTTAACATAACAGCATGATGTCCTGCTTTATCAGAAGTATAAAGGTCCCTCTGAAAATTGCAGTTTGCAGAATGCACAAGGGGCAAAATTGTATCTTTAGCACTTTGTCCCTGCTACATAAAAGTTAACAGTGTGAATTTCTTTACTCATGGTAATGCAAAACAAAGCACTTGCCAGATCAATGGCTGCATACCACTTGCCATGGTTTATATTGATTTGCTCCTATAAAGATATCAAACCAAGGGGGAAAAACCCTTTGCACAGCTAGCTGAGACACAAAGGGATCAATAAATGTCTTTTTGTGCAGCCATTATGGAAAATATCCAATGAAAATGAAAAAACTAATTTGAAAAAATATATGCGCCTGTGTTCACCGCAGCATTATTTACAATAACCAAAATATGGAAATAAGCTGTGTCCATTGAAGGACAGATGTAAAAAAAAAAAAAAAAGATGTAATACACACAATGAAACATTACTCAGCCATAAATGAAATCTTGCCATTTGTGACAATATGGGTGGACCCTGAGAGCATTATGCTACGTGACATAAGTCAGAGAGATAAATATTATATGATCTCACTTTTATGTGTAATTTTAAAAAGAAAAAGCAGCCCTGGCCGGTTGGCTCAGCGGTAGAGCGTCGGCCTGGCGTGCGGGAGTCCCGGGTTCGATTCCCGGCCAGGGCACACAGGAGAAGCGCCCATCTGCTTCTCCACCCCTCCCCCTCTCCTTCCTCTCTGTCTGTCTCTTCCCCTCCCGCAGCCGAGGCTCCACTGGAGCAAAGATGGCCTGGGCGCTGGGGATGGCTCTGTGGCCTCTGCCTCAGGTGCTAGAATGGCTCTGGATGCAACAGAGCATCCCCCCTGGTGGGCGGAGCATCACCCCCTGGTGGGCGTGCCGGGTGGATCCAGGTAGGGCGCATGCGGGAGTCTGTCTGACTGCCTCCCCTTTTCCAGCTTCGGAAAAATGAAAAAAAAAAAAAAAAAAAAAGTAAAAAGCAAACAAGAAAACCCAGCTCATAGATACAGAGAATACACTGGTGGTGGCCAGAGGCAGAAAGTGGGTGAAATGGGTAAGGAGGTTGAAAGGTAATAATAATAATAGAAAAATAATAATTAAAAAATATAAATGTCTTTCTTAAAAATAATATCTAGTATTGACCACAGCAAGGGGAAATTGAGTATGCTGCTTGAAAAAACAGGCATTTTCAAGCCTTAAAAATTTACACAAATCAATGATCTAAAAACTCAACTCTGAGGAGTTTATCCTAAGTAATTTGCTAGTAGTTATCAAATGTTCTGAACCAGAAATGTGTACAAAGGTGACTCAAAAAACAAATCCTTAAAATCCATTAGGTAAAAGAAAAAAAATTGCTTTTGTCCATCTACAAAGCAATTTTAATTATTCTGTAAGTTTACTAACTTTGTTCTTTTCTGAAATGGCCTATATATGTTTTATCATTGGAATATTTATTTTTCCCACTGATTTAGCTATTAAAGATATTAACTACATTGGATTATGAATAGTTTCCCAAGCTAGTCATGTGCCATTTTATTTTGGATATAATTCTTTACATTTTTTTTTCTGAAGCTGGAAACGGGGAGAGACAGTCAGACAGACTCCCGCATGCACCCAACCGGGATCCACCCGGCACGCCCACCAGGGGGCGATGCTCTGCCCCTCCGGGGCGTCGCTCTGCCGCGACCAGAGCCACTCTAGCGCCTGGGGCAGAGGCCAAGGAGCCATCCCCAGCGTCCGGGCCATCTTTGCTCCAATGGAGCCTTGGCTGCGGGAGGGGAAGAGAGAGACAGAGAGGAAGGAGGGGGTGGGGGTGGAGAAGCAAATGGGTGCTTCTCCTATGTGCCCTGGCAGGGAATCGAACCCGGGTCCCCCGCACGCCAGGCCGACACTCTACCGCTGAGCCAACCGGCCAGGGCCTAATTCTTCACATTTTTATTATTTGTATAGTTTCTTTATTTTTGTGACAGAGAGAGACAGAGAAAGGGACAGATAGTGACAGACAGACAGGAAGGGAGAGAGAAGCATTGATTCTTCGTTGTGGCATCTTAGTTGTTCATTGATTGCTTTCTCATGTGCTTTGACCAGGGGGTGCCAGCAGAGCCAGTGAGCACTTGCTCAAGGCAATGACCTTTGGGTCAAGCCAGCGACCACGGGATCATGTTTATGATCCCACACTCAAGCCGGATGAGCCCCTGGCTCAAGCCAGTGACCTCAGGGTTCCGAACCTGGGTCCTCTGCATCCCAGTCCAATGCTCTATCCACAGCACCACTACCTGGTCAGGCTGCATTAGTTTCTTAAGGCAAGTTTTCTTTCTGTTCTTCAGTTTCCAAAAATTATTTGAGTACATAATTATCAAAAACTCTAGATGGCAAAACACATCAAAAACAAAATAAAAAGGAAAGTGCTACAAATATGAAAAATGAATATATCTAATATGTATGGCATTAAAGAAACTCTTATAAGGCCAATAAATTTGAATACATACATATATATATCTATCTATATATATATAGATAAATATTCACACACACACATATATATAAAAGCATGCAAATTAGAACAAAATATTTCTTCATCACCTAATAACAAAATTTAAAAGATAGTCTATAATGCTGGAGAGGGTATGGGAAGACAATACCTCTCACTGTCATCAGTATAATGCTGAGTGAAAAGGTCAGGAGAACTACTCATGCAATAATCTTTTAAAGACTGAAAGCAAAAAAATATAGCAAAATATTAATAGTGATATCTGGAAGTAATACTTATTAGGTAGTTAGTTTTTTTAAAAAAAACCAAGTGGCCTTTTTAGAAAATGAACTATATAATTGATTTAGATACTTTGCTAAGCTACTGCCTCACATCAAGGAAGGGGTAATTGTCAAATCTGTTTTCTACAGGTGAAAACTGGACAAGTTAATGGTAAGACTCAAACCCATGTCTAATGCCAAAGCTTGTGCTCCTTAAACTACATACAACATATGGGGCCTACAAGAGTATCATCACAATTCAATACTTTCTTAACCTCAAATACAGTTTAAATCAACTAATAGAATACTGGACTAAAGTTGGGATTTCTACTTTTGACATAAGATCAACTGATATGGCCAACCAATACACTGGTTAAGCTGAATTCTATGACTAAGAATCAGTAACAAACAAAGCTAAAACACTGGCCTCAAAAGAAATCTTAAAAAGAAAGGGGTTACCACGTTAATTTTCTAAAAAATAAAAATGAGAAAGATCCAACAAGTATGGAAAGAATTTTAACCCACATCTTCTCTTTCTGCTATATCATAACCTTTCAATGCATAGAAACAGCAACCAGAAAACCTACTTCAGGTATATACAGCTACAAATGTTTTAGGGCTCACTTTCAACTGGTCACTAGCTTATTCACTGTTTTAATAAAGGGAAGTTCAAAAGAAAATTTGACTGCTTCAAGACAAGTTACTCTTTTACTGCACCTTGTATATCTAAAATGATGATATATTTGGAAGATCAGTGTGGGTGAAAAATTGCCAGAATTTTTTCTGAAATGAAAAAATAATAAAAAATTTTTGGATACTTACAGCCTCAGTAGGTGTCTTTTTCAGTTTAGTCCTGTCTACTTTCATGTTTTCGATTTTCAATTTTATGATCTAAAAAGTAAATCACAAAAGAAGTGAGAATTAAAGTTGCAATCTGGAACTCTGTGTGCCTGGACACAGACAATATAGAATAAAGAGCATGCAAAAGGCTTAAAGTAAAAACTCGGGAGTAAAGAAGCCATGCCAACTGAAGGCACAGCTATGAGGTAGGGAGGGATAAAGAATATGTCCAGATAAAACTGGCCCACATTCATATCTTGCAAAAGTCTATAAGCAATCTAAGCCAAATTAAAACTTTATTTTAAAAAAACTCTTAAATTTATAATTGAAAATAAGAGTTCAATGTTTTCAAACATCTCAGGATAGAAAATACACCATATCCCTGCAGTTTTCTGGAATATTTAGCAATTCTCCTTGTGAGAATTTATCCAAAGAAAATCAGAAGGATGTACACAAATATTTAACCACAAGAATCCATACTGAATGACCATGTATAACACTAAAAAATTGGGAAGCAAATGTCCAAAACAGAATTGGTTTAAAACAAAATAATTATACAACTCTTAAAAATATCACACACAATTATGTAAAAGCACACAAAGATGCTCACAGTGAAATATTAAAACAGAATTATCAGTATAGTATAATTCTATGTCTAAAGAAAATAAGTAGAAATACATCAAAATGTTAATTTATTACTAAACAGATTATGTATGATTATTTTATTGGTGCATCTCTTTATTCTTTACTGTTCTTAACCAATAAAAATATATTAGTTGTATCATAAGAACAAAGGCAGCACAATACTTTGATATTTTTTAAATTAGAAAATGACGTATAAGACTCACTAGAAATGTCCTGAGCACAGAACTAAGGCCATGTAATTTGGAAGGCTCAAAAGTGAACAACAATCTAATTAGACCCATAGTATAAATCTAGGTAATCTTTGATGGCACACAGGTCCTTCAAGATGCTCTGACCAAGGCTCAGGAAGAAATAAAGGACTATTCCATTAACAACTAGGACACATGAATAGAGGTAGAGATGAATTGCAAGTTCTTTACACACCAAAGATTCTACTGCCAATTACTTATTTGCTACATAGCAATTACTAGAGGTTGATGTCCCTCCTCCCAAAAGGCTATTATATATAAAGATAACCAAGCACAAGTATAACTTTTAGGCAACTTTTGGCCTAGATTTAGTCCAACATAGTCATTACTATGGAAATAACATATTTGCCTGTGTGGTCGGCATCCATTCAACTAATAGGCATTCAGAGTTGGAGAAATACAGAGTATGTTCCAATATTTCAATATTTCTGTAGAGACCATTCCTGAACAACAAAAAGATGTTTTCCCTCTATGGTTCACATTTAAGGTATGTGTCGCCAGATCACTTAAAAAGTTACCTTAGTAACTAATAGAAAAAGAACAAAATGCCAGCTGCCAATAATTTCCAAATATCTAAAGTGAGGTCAAAAGGATTCTGGTAAAAATCTGGTCCATAAAGTGAAAACTATAAGTGAGCTTTTAATTTTTTTTTAAATTTAGTGAGAGGAGGGGAGGCAGAGACAAACTCCTGCATGCACACCGACTGGGATCCACCCAGCAAACCCCCTAGGGGGTGATGCTCTGCCCATCTGGGGCCCTTGCTGTTGCAACCAGAGCTATTTTTTTTTAGCACTTGAGTGGAGGCCATGAAGCCATCCTCAGCTCACTCTAACTAAGCCTTGGCTACAGGAGGGAAAGAGAAGAGAAAGACAGAGAGAGAAAAGAGGGAGGGGTAGAGAAGCAGATAGGTGCTTCTCCTGTGTGCCCTGACCAGGAATTGAACCCAGGACATCCACACGCCAGGCCAACACTCTACCACTGAGTGAACTGGCCAGGGCCTATAAGTGAGCTTTTTATATACTTATTCTCAGGCTTGTTTTTTCTCATACCTATTACTTAAAGCAATCATTTGCCAGGAGGCTACTGACTGCCTGCTGCATACAATACCATACAACCAAAATCACTGAATGTTTTCCCTCTAAGATTAAGAACAAAGTAAGAATGCCCATTCTCACCACTTCTATTCAACACGTGTTAGAAATTCTAGTCATTACAATAAGATATAAAAAGGAAATAACAGGTATAGAGATAAGAAAGGAATAAATAAAACTGTCCCTATTTGCAGATGACAAAAGATTATTGTAGGGAAAACAACTGTTAGGCTTGGTGGCTTGCACTTCGCATGATTAGTGTGTGAGCATGTGGCAGAGCCAAGTGTGTATAGCCTATGTAAGGCTACAGGTGCTTTCTCTTAGGGCAGATCACTTGCCAGCCACTGTGAGAAGCCCTTTTGCTGTTCATTTGCCTGCTGCCATAAGAAGAGGTTTTCCCCTGCCTGTTTGCTCATCCGCCATTGTGAGAAGCTATTAAATGGGAATGGCCCAATGCTTTGCAGCTCTACAGTTCCTCTACCATCTGCTCAAATCCAGTGTGAACCTGCCTGGCCTCAGCCACTGGCATTACATCGGGCATAATGGATAGGATTTGGATCAGATCAGTAGAGAGCTACCAACAACCCTGAAGGGTGGTATAGTGGCTGTTCTTGAGCATTTGGTTCCCAGTGGCTACCCTGTTGGGGGCCGTGGGCTGGGTGTTTTTAATTGCCCAGTGAGCAGAAACTGAAAGCTCTGTGCGAGAGGCCATTCGAGTGTGAGCTGGGATTGAGAACCAATAACAGCTTGAACTGCAACAGATGCTGGAGAAGGAGATTGACTGCTATCTAGAGCTTCAGTGTGAAATGCAGGCTGAACACCAATGGAACCTGGAACTAGAATGATCACTTGAGAAGGAATTACAGGTTTGAGAGTTGCAGTTTGCCCTAGAAACCAAATGCTGGCAAAGACAGTCATTAGAGAAGTAACAGCAGGTTCAAGAGCTAGAGTTTCAGCTTCAGGCTGCCAGCAACCACAAGAGCCCCGCCAGTGGTCACCCAGAAGGTGAAAACCCAGCAGCCAAGAGCACCTCAGGGGCAGGCACAGTCTCCCCCACAAGTAGTGGAGCACTCTATGGTTCGGCCCTATACCCCAAGTTGATGGAATTAGGGGTGAAATTCAGGCAGAAATCCACTGAGTCCCTGGCAGCTTGGTTCCTGTGGTTGTGGTATATAGGGGTGGATAGCATCATGCTCTCTGGAACAGATATGGAGAAATTAGCCCTATTACCACACACTCTTCCTAGAGGCAGCATTTTCAGAACTGCCATGACAATCCAGGAAACTATACCCTATTAGAGTGGGTGATGGCTGCCATTTTTATGGTCTGGCAGAATGCTGGGGACTTTCTGGGGGCAGTGAATTGGTGGCAGTCATATACTGAGCTGCAGCAGGTCCTCCAGGAACTAGGTATGAAGAATGCTGCTTTCAACCTGAGGTCCCACAGGCAAGATAAGTAAGTATTTACAGCTAGGATGAGGGACCTTATTCTCTGTAGTGTCCTGCCAGCCCTTTCTGGGTCACTAGTGGCTATCCTGGGCTCCTACATGGGGCAGCCCATCAATAGTTACCCAGGTGGCAGATTTTGGGGGGGGGGAGGTGGAGGCAGCACAGTGCCGTAAGGGTGTGCAAGCTGCTGCCTGTGCTGCCCTACCAACTGACAAGAGAAACGGGTCTGTAAAGGTCAACCAAACACAGACATTGGTAGATTTGATTGTGGTGGGGCAGATAAAGAGAAATTCTATGGTGGGTCTAATAGAGTCCTGGACAGAGCTCTGGCAGCAGCTTAAGCTAGAAAAACTGCTGAAAAAGCAGGGGAAGTGGGCGGCCCTGGCAGTAGCCAAGAAAATGGCTGGCATTCAGGTTGCATGGTTGCAGGATTATATGATGAAGACAGCTGTGGGAGAGGACGATCCCCAAGACCCGTTGTTTCAGTTTGAATAGGGGGAAGGCCAAGGGACCTGTCTAATGGGGACAGATGAGGGGCCAGAAGTCCAACGTGAAATTGCAATCCACTGCTCCCCTTCTACTGCTCCCCTTCTAACATGCAGCAGGTATTGGCCTTAGAAGATAAACAGGTGCTTTTTTGCTGCAGCAGCTAAGAGAACAGTCAAGGTGACATAGTCCTTGAATGTGTTTGACCCTGCCAAGCCTGTAAGCTTGCTGGGGGGGGGGGGGGGGGGTTGGATGGTGCTTGTGGCAACAAACAGAGCACTTATGGAAAGGCACTGAGGTCCATTAGTAAAAAGCTGTATAGCTAGTTGCCTGCAATGGGCCTTTACCTTGGTGATTAGCACGGACAGCTGGGATGTCTATCGTGGACTGATCATTAAGTGGCATAGTAGACTCTTGAAGCAGGGACTGCAACAAGAGGGGGGCACCGGCTCCCTTGCTGGATGGAAACACTGTTTGTGGTCAGTATGAGAGACCCTGATGGGGGAGCCTGGCACCTGTGAAAGCCCTCCTGCACTGGGAAGCTGCTCTCATCCAGTTGCAGAGATGCACTAAGGACACTTTCTTCAATAGATATGGCCCTGCACTATACAGGCCATCCCAACTACTGTGGGCTGGGGGCTAGAGGTGAGCCTCCGGTTAACTCCCTGGGAAGTTATATGTAGTACACCTAAAATTAATGTTGTATGTTGATTACATCTCAATTTAAAAAATGTTAAGTAAAAAAAAAGGACCATGGACCCAACTGTAAAACTGTAACACTAGAAAATATTTACAAACCATATGTAATATCTAAAATATATAAAGAACTCTCAATCCTCAACAATAAAAACAACAATAAACAATCCTCTGAAATAAGAGCAGAGTAATTTGCAGAAATAAACTCAACAATAGTAAAATTGTTTTATTTAAAGGATGAGCCCTTGCCAAGTAGCTCAGTTGATTAGAGCATCATCCCATACACCAAGGTTGCAGGTTCGATCCTGGGTCAGGGCACATACAAAAATCAACCAGTGAATGCATAAATAAGTGGAACAGATTGCTGTCTCTCTCTCAAAAAACAAATCAATTAAAAAATGTAGATGATATCACCTTTAAATTTTCACACAAATGTCTAACTAAAGCTATTTTGACTTGGAATTCTGTACTCGGAAAGGGTCTGGGTTGGGAACAATACTCTGGCCTAAAAAGTGACTTGTTAGGCCTTGGCTGGTTGGCTCAGCGGTAGAGCATCGGCCTGGCGTGTGGGGGACCCGGGTTCGATTCCCGGCCAGGGCACATAGGAGAAGCACCCATTTGCTTCTCCACCCCCACCCCCTCCTTCCTCTCTGTCTCTCTCTTCCCCTCCCGCAGCCAAGGCTCCATTGGAGCAAAGATGGCCCGGGCGCTGGGGATGGCTCCTTGGCCTCTACCCCAGGCGCTAGAGTGGCTCTGGTCTCGGCAGAGCGACGCCCCGGAGGGGCAGAGCATTGCCCCCTGGTGGGCAGAGCTTCGCCCCTGGTGGGCGTGCCGGGTGGATCCCGGTCGGGCGCATGCGGGAGTCTGTCTGACTGTCTCTCCCCATTTCCAGCTTCAGAAAAATACAAAAAAAAAAAAAAAAAAAGTAAAAAAAAAAAAGTGACTTGTTAGAAGAATAACTGATAGCTCACAGAACCAAGAAGGCATAGAGATCCACATTCAGAAAACAGGAACCAAGGAAACTGTGCAACCTGGAACTACAGGCAAAGGTCCTCCCACAGACACAGCTCAGCTGGGGGTAGCTACACTGCCAACACTAGACTCTGGATAGATGTTCAGAAGATACTGCTAGTGGCAGAATTATTTCTAAACGGTCTCAGTTATTTGTTTTAGGTATCAGTGACTCTAGATGCAAAGTCCCAAGTGTGAGCATCTGATCGGTTCAGCACCGGTTCCATGTGCATGCCCTAACAGTGTTCTGGGAGAACAAGCGCATTTGGCTCTTTCAGTTTCCACAGTATTTGGTTCCAAACATTTCATAAACAGATTCATATAAGCACTCAGTTGAAAAACCAAGCTAAAACAAATGAACAAATACACATATCCCCATAACAAGTGCAATGTTAACCTGATTTCTGTAACTTTGCTGCAAGAAACGTCTATAGATTAAAAAAAGAAAGCTATCACTGCCCATGAAACATCAGTTAAGAAAAATGAAACAAGTTTTTTGTTTTTAGTTACTCATTTTTAAGCTTGTTTCACAGTGGCAAGGGAGAATACTTTTGAGTGCTCATTACAAGCAGAAATACTTAGGCTGGTAATTCCCAAAACATTTTAGAGCTTCTTGCCCCATGAAGAAAAACAAGGTATCAGTAATTTGGGAAATGTTACAGATGGGATTTCTTTTCCTTTAGGAGTGCTGACAGACATTACTAATGGCTCCAAGAAACCTTGGGTAAAGGAAACTTGTCAGGGCCAACAACCATTTTTTCAAGTGACATCTACTGACAGTCTAGAAATTTAAGTATCCCAAAAAATACATGTTGAGACATGCTACCCAGGGGCTTCATAACAGTCTTTCATACAATCCTCACTAGTCAAGCAAAGTTTTGTCCCCACGTACAGATAGACAACTGAGACTCAGAGAAATTAAGTACCTTACTTTGGTGAGTGAAGGAGAGCACCAAGATCTAAATCCAGGCCTTTCTGTCTTCCAATTCCATGTTTTAAAAATAAAAAACCCCATATAGCCACATTACTATTAACAGATAAAAAATATTACTTCTTTAGTGTGATCAAATATCCAGTGTTCGCTTTGTCTCATAAATTATTTTGTATAGTTTTCATTCAAATTGGAACCTAAATTCCATACATTCAATTAATGTGTCTTAAATTCTTATAATCCATAGGCAGCTTCTCAATTTTTAAAAAATTTTTTCCTTGCAACTTATCTTTTAAATAAGCTAGATTGTTTGTCCTACAGATGATTATATTTCACATGTTTTATTACCTCTCTATTTTCTGTTACACTGGTCAAGTCAGAGACCAGAAAAAAAAAGCATAATCTCAGGCCCCACCCAGACCCGAGGAATCGATTTGTATTTTAGTAAAACCTTCAGGTGATTTACTTATTAAAATTTGAGAAGCACCAGATCAGAATATAGGCTCAGAATCAGGAAATCCAGGTTAAAATCACTGCTATATCACTTATTATATGAGCACGGACAAATGAGTCTCTGTGTACTTGTTTCCTCAATTATAAAATAAGGATAACTGATCTTCCTACTTCTATACTTTCATCCAATTCCTTCTCCAGAGAGCATCACAAGTAATCTTAAAACATAAATCAACTCATAGTACTTCCTTGTTTAAAACCTTGCGTTGGTTTCCCTGGAATCATATTCAAACTCTAACCATTACCCACAGAACCCTGGCATAATTTGGCTCCTGAAACTCCCTCCAATCTCTTCTCTTCACAACCACATTAGTCTTTCCGTTTAGTTTCTAGAATACTGTAAGTTCTTTCTGGCCCCTAGACCTTTATAAGAGCTATTCTCATGGAGTGCTTCTACCCCACACTCCCATTCTTCCCACAGCCAGGTACATTTGAGGATCTGACATTAAAATAAGATCCAAAGTGGCTTCCATGGCGACCAACCTAAAGCTGGTCTAATCGTTATTTTTAATTACAATACCATGCTTGTTTCTCTTAAAGCAAGAATCAATTAACGTAACTGGTATTAAATTCTTACCATCTAGCCTAGCATTGTACACATAAGTATAGTACCCATGTATCTGTAGAATGGAGCTCAGGGAAGACGCATGCCCTAAGGAAAAAAAAATCTGTGATTGTCAGCATACAGACAGTAGTTGAAACTATGGGTCTGGAGAGGATTGCTTACAGAAAAAAGAGGAAACAGGCCCAGAACTGACTTCTTATTTGATCTAATATTTAAAGGTAAGGCAAAGAACTCAGGAAAGGAGAGGCCACTGAGGTAGAAGCAAAACTCATTCATGGAATCACGAAAGACAGAAGATGGCAACTTGTGTCAAATGCCAAAATGAGATATGCCCAGAAAAAGGTCCACTGAAATTGGGAATAGAGATAACTTGAGAAGCAATAGTTACAGTGGGGTGGTGGGAAAGAAAACAGACTGGACTGAGTCGGGGAATCAATGGAAAGTGAGGCAATATACATACATGGCACACGTAGAAAACTCTTGTGAAAGGTTGGCTGTGCATACAAATACAGAATTATGGGGTCATCAAAAGGTAGAGTGGAAGGGAGGGGAAGAGAAGATAGTGGAAAGAAAATCCCTAAGTTGAGTGTAGGGGACTATTTTGCCTCTCACTATTTCACCTTAACATAATGAACATTGATGTGGGTTTTGAATAGCACAAATACTACCTAGAATTAGGACAATCCTCTCCCTATTTTACTAAAACTTGGCTAAGTGTTCCTCCCTACATGCTTATATTGTACCCTGTACCTATCACTTCCCTATTAATGAGAAAATGTCTGCCACGGGGTAGGGAAGGAAACAAAAAAACACTGGGAGGGGAAGAAACAGTATCAGTGGTCGCCTCTAGGTGGCAGGATAACATATACTTTTATTTTTGCTTCATGCTTTTCAAATCCTTCCAAATTTCCTATAATCATACATTCACTTATAATGAGAATTTTTCTTCTGTACAATTTTTATTAAGGTAGAAAACAGTGACCCTGAGCCAAAGGGCATGCATCAAATTAACAACAGTATCATCTAAACAAATGCCCTGATTGGTTGCTGCCTGCTCTTGAAGCTTCTTTCCTATACCTTTTGCTATTTAGTACTGGAGTTTAGCACTCCATATTTATCAGTTTGGTTTATTATTGGTAGGCTAAGTAATGCTACATACACATTTGGGAATGTGGATAAATCAAAGTCAGCCTAAAATTCCCAATGAAATCAATAGAAAAGCATTATGGCAGTTTTTAACCAGAAATGCTTAGAAAACAAACTCCAACATGCCACACAAAGCAAAACACTCAATTTTTGCCTTGCAGTGAGTGATTCCATTTGCTCTCTGAAGTCTCTGAAAGTAAATTCAGGTGAGAACTGTCTGGACCATCCATCATGTCAGGAAGTAGCAAGCCAAATGGCACAGACATCACATTAACTGATTTGTTAAAGGGGACACCAGCTGATTGTCAAGCCCTTCCAGCTCGTCTAGTGTTTATTTTTATTAATATCCACTCAACAAATATTTTGAGAATATGTTAAACAGCTAACATTTACTGACCATTATAATTATATATTAACTCTAACATTTACAACTACTTGGAGGTAAAGTTTATACCCAGTTTACTGAGGCCAAGAATAGCCACATACCCAGTGACAACCTGGATTCAAACCAAATTTGCTCCACTACTCTACAGTATATAAAATGTCTATATGCATAATCCACCCCAGCCCACCCCTCCTAGACACCAATATCCCTATCCTTGGGCACATAAAACATAACCCAGAAGATTTGCTGACCTAGATTTTATTGGACACAGATAAGATGTAATAATAAAGCAACTAACAGAGTATAAAGATGTTGAATTACGTTGTACACCGAAAATTATGTTAACCAATGTTATCCCCAATAAACTTTATTTTAAAAATATAGCAGCAGAAAAATAGTCCATAGTAACTGTTCAATAAATGTTTGCTGCTGTTGAGGAAGACACATACATAATAATACTAAAGCAATTGAGGAATAGCCTTTACTCACTCAAGACAAATCTGGAAATCATATATTTGCAGAAATACCTTGACAAAGTCTATCTTTCAAAATATGAAGATTCTATACCTCAGGGAAGAGTATGCTCTTGGTGCTTTTCTGCACATTAGTACATTCAGAGAAAATAAGGGCAAGGACACCAAAGAAGAATCTGATACCTCAACACTGACTTTGCAGGTAGGAATGTCGTCTGAGAACACATCCCACACATCCTCTACTCTACTGTCCTGGGAAGCTACAGATCTCAAAAGTTATCCTTTTGGTCATTACTTTTGATTAGAGAGAAAAACTGGCATCAAAAGAATCTGGTAACAAACTAGGGCTCACCAAAGTTGTAGATCAGTTTTGCCAGCAGAAAGGAAATGGCAGCATGCCAATCCACCCTTCTTAGCATTCCCAACAAAAAAATTAAAACAGCAATGACAGCGTCAAACTTGTGCAAATTAAGGAGGAAAGACTCCCTGTATATACATTTTAACTTGATGTTCTGGAAGAATCCTAGTCTATCCTTTAAAAATTATTTGAATTTCTCTTCCTGTTCCCTAGTTGTGACTGGATTTGGTGCAAAAGATCAATTATAACAATCAGTGACTGATCATTCCCTATTTCATATCCAACTCCAAAGATGCAACTCCTTTTTCAGTCTTGCCCCCTGTAACAGAAAATTAAGACATCGGCCTTTAAACTCTTTATTCAAATGTGAAGAACTTAATCATATAATCAACACAATAATTTTTTTTTAAAAAAAGAAATTAACCATAGAAATGCCTGTTACTATCTAATCAGTGCACTTCACCCAGAAGGGCCATAGAGTGTTCACTAGATTCAGAAAAATATATCCACCAGAAGTCAAGCAATTTAATAATAATTTAAATTAAAAAATTAAATCTGGAGTTCTCAACGCTGGATGTAGTAAAATCACCTGAGACCTATTTTTGTAAAAAACTTCTGGACATACAAATTTCTGATTCAGTAAAAATGAGGTGAGAACTTTTGTTTTTCAAGCTGTATAGGTGATTTAGTTGCACAGCCAGACTTGAGAGGCACTTAGGTAGATATTATGCTTTACCAATTTGTTACTCACTTAGAAATTTCCTTTAAAGTAATGAGTAGTCTCTAAATAAAGACTAGCCACATGATGGCCCTGGCCAGTTGGTTCAATGGTAGTGTCGCCCTAGCAGGTGGAGTCCTGGGTTCGATTCCCAATCAGGGAACACAGGAGAAGTGACCATCTGCTTCTCCACCCTTTCCCATCCCCCTTTTCCCTCTCTCATATCTCCTCCTGCAGCCATGGCTGGATTGGTTCTAGCAAGTTGGCCTTGGGCGCTGAGGATAGCTCCCTGGAGTCTTGCCTCAGGCACTAAAAATAGCTCAGTTGCTGAGGAACTGAGCAACTGACCCCAGATTGGCAGAGCATCTCCAGTTGGGAACTTGCCGGTTCCGGTGTATAAGGAAGTCTGTCTCTGTTTCCCCTCCTCTCACTTAAAAAAAAAATAAATTAAAAAAATAAAAGAAAAAGGAATAGCTATGTATTGATTAATTGTCAAAGCTAGTTAACAGATGGGTACACAGGGTTTTGTTATACTATTTTTTAACTTTGGTATATGTTTGAATCTCATAAATTAAAAATATTTTAAATTAATACTTTATCCTGCCAGATCCCTCCATTTCCATCCTCCACATTGCTGCCAGAGCAATCTCCCTCAAACTCAAAAATCTACCTATATCAAGGTCAAACTCTTTACCTAACCCACCATACAAGACCTTTAGGACCTAGTCCCTATATACCTCTCTTACCAGGGCCATGACATTACCCAATATTACCCTCCATTCTTCACATGCTTTAACCATGTCAATCTTTTTAACAGTTTCTCTATTATTCAAGACTTTGGATATCTTGACTCAAATTGTTCTCTGCTGAAATGGCTGATCTTTGCGTATCCCCTAGAGCTCAGCTTAAATATCACCTACTCTATGAAACTATTTCAGATATTCCCTCCCCAAGTAAAATCACCCACTCCCTGTTCTGTGTCCCCACTGCACCCTGCATATACCCTTAATCACCTTTTACTTATATGTCTATCTCCCAACTAGAGTGAGTTCTGCATGAATGGCACTGTGTCTATTTATTTTTGCATTCCTATTGCCAGCAGAGAAACAGTCATTTAATGTATTAATAAATGACTATCTAGTAAATGTTTATGAAGCTAAAAATTACAAGTCACATTAAACTCTGGTGAAATTTTCAACTGAGAAAAACCTATTTATACAATTAATTCAATCTGCATTCTTCCATTTAACAAATACTACATAAATGAACACACTATTGGCCCTGGCCGGTTGGCTCAGTGGTAGAGTGTCGGCCTGGCGTGCGGGGGACCCGGGTTCGATTCCCGGCCAGGGCACATAGGAGAAGCGCCCATTTGCTTCTCCACCCCCCCTCCTTCCTCTCTGTCTCTCTCTTCCCCTCCCGCAGCCAAGGCTCCATTGGAGCAAAGATGGCCCGGGAGCTGGGGATGGCTCCTTGGCCTCTGCCCCAGGCACTGGAGTGGCTCTGGTCTTGGCAGAGCGACCCCCCGGAGGGGCAGAGCATCGCCCCCTGGTGGGCAGAGCTTTGCCCCTGGTGGGCGTGCTGGGTGGATCCCGGTCGGGTGCATGTGGGAGTCTGTCTGACTGTCTCCCCGTTTCCAGCTTCAGAAAAATACAAAAAAAAAAAAAAAAATGAACACACTATTATGTATATGCAGGGCACTGTGATGGATGCTATGAATTAACAACTGGTTATACAGAAATGTAAAAAAATGTATATATCGGGAAAAAAATAGAAGCAATGGTAATATAAAAGCAGTAATTCTCTAGTACACAAAAATGCACAACTACAACTTCCTAGTGACCAAAGTTAAGCTGAAAAGCAATCAATTACAAAATACAGTACATTAAATAATTCTTATGTAACACCAAGTATAATCCTTTACTTTTAGCCCAACTTTCATCTTTTGTCATAGTACTTTAACCTAAAAAAGAAAAAAATATATATGCAAACATGCACACACATACACATATATACTAGAAAAATGTTAAGAACAAACAACATGGCAATTTGTACATCCTCTTAATAAAACAGAGAAATCTTTAGATTTCTACTTCTCCTACATTGAGGAATCAGCACAAAAATACTGAAACTCTATAAAAAAATTTTTCATGTGTTGTTATTTTTCTGGGAAGATAACTGATAGCTTTTATTGGCTTCTTAAGAGATGCATGACTTTGATAAACATTAAGAACCATCACCCCACAAAAATTGACCAGGACACTGTCTCCTTAGCCAGTACGTTTTCACTTTCATTTATGAAACACAGATGTATGCTACTTCCCCTAAAGCCACATGATAGGCTGTCAAATACAATACAGCACAGAAAAACAAAGAAAAAGAATTCCAACCCTTATGCATTGCTCAGTTCCAATTCTGTCATGTCTGAGTTTTCAAAGAAATATACAGCATCTCTAAAGATTAAACCTCCTCTGCCTGACCTAGTGCAGAGTGGTGCGGTGGATAAAGCGTCGACCTGGAATGCTGAGGTCACCGGTTTGAAACCTTGGGCTTGCCTGGTCAAGGCACATATGACAAGCAAATACTAAGAGTTGATACTTTCTACTCCTCTCCCCACTGCCTCTCCTCTCCCTTTCTCTCTTAAAAAAAGTAAAATCTTAAAAAAAAAAAAAAGATTAAACCTCCTCCTCTGCATAAGAAGCTATTCTCTATTCATGGATCAAAAAATCCTCTAGTCCTGTACCCCAAAGAAAAGTAGAAAAGGCACAAACCTATAGAAAAGCTAGATTAAGTATATTTCCAAATAAAAGCTAGGTTTTAATTCCTTAAAATAGTCTTACAAAAAATGTATCTATATGGGGGGGAGGAGAGACCTCAGTAATGCATTTATTTGCTACCATACATGCTGATTATTATTATTACAATTTTTAAATTTAGAGACTGAGGAATGTTATTAAAAGAAAGTCAAAACGAAGTAGAGCAGTGGTCCCCAACCCCCGGGGCTGCAGACCAGTACCGGTCCGTGGGCCATTTGGTACCGTTCCACAGAGAAAGAATAAATAACTTACATTATTTCTGTTTTATTTATATTTAAGTCTGAACGATGTTTTATTTTTAAAAAATAACCAGATTCCCTCTGTTACATCTGTCTAAGACTCACTCTTGACGCTTGTCTCGGTCATGTGATACATTTATCCGTCCCACCCTAAAGGCCAGTCCGTGAAAATATTTTCTGACATTAAACGGGTCCATGGCCCAAAAAAGGTTGGGGACCACTGAAGTAGAGGACTGGCTACCTGAAGAAGCCATCAGAAAAACATTTTCTGAGGAAATAAAGAGATTCTGGAAGCACCAAATCCAATACAAATGAGAGGGCTCAAAAATAAGGTGAGAATCAGTTGGATCCCAGCTAAGTAAACTGGTATCCAAGGACAGGCTCAACTAGGGAACCAGACAGCTAGGGTCAGCCAGTGAGTCAGACTTGGGACCATGCATGTACTTCTTCAGACTGGACAGGAAGAGGAAATTTGCCCTAAGAAGTTTCAAACTCAAGCTTATGGGTGTCAGACAGAACTGGGCTTAAATTCTATTTACTAGCTGTATGACTGTATGATCTTAGACCAAGTTATTGTACAAGTCAGTCAAGCTCTGTAAAATAAACAGTCTATCCACAGGATTGTGCCTGGCAAAGAGTAAGCCATACTATTATTTGTTATATTTCTCTTTTTAAAATTTTTTTAGCAAGAGAGACAAACAGGAAAGGGAGAGAGATTTCACAACTATGAGATTCATTGATTGCTTCTCATTATGTGCCTTGATGAGGGGATCCAGCCGAGCCAGTGACCCTTTGCTCAAGCCAATGACCACAGGGTCATTTTGATGATCACACACTAAAGCCTGACCCCATGCTCAAGCTAGCAAGCCTGCGCTCAAGCCAGTGACCTTGGGGTTTTGAATCTGACCTCAGCGTCCCAAGTCAACACTTTATGCACTGTGCCACCACCAGTTAGGCTCTTACATTTCTTTTAGCTCCAGATTAATCTAAGAACAGAAATCTTTTTTTTTTTTTTGAGAGGGAGGGAGAGGGAGAAAGGTGGGAGGAGAGATAGAGAAAGAAGCATCAACTCATTGTTCTACTTAGCTGTGCCTGACAAGGGATCAGACCAGTGGCCTCAGGCTCAGGTTGGCAACCTCATGCTCAAGCCAGCAACCTCAGGATCATATCTATGAGTTCTGAGCTGGCGACCTTGGGTTTCAAACCAGTGACCCTGGCATTCCGGGTTGATACTCTATCTACTGCTCCACTACCAGTCAGACAAAGTGCATCAATCTTAAGCTGGGTATCTCATTCTCTCTCTCACACACATATAAATAGTCTGCTGAATAATGTTTGGTTGGGCCATGCCACTTAACAATCAGAGAAAAAATTAAGTGTGTATCAATTATTTTGGGCTGGTTCAAATGAATTTGCAAGGGAGAGATAAAGATTCTTCTATATGGTTTAAAAGAACAAGTTATTTATGGTCATTTCCAATGTTCTTTAAATAAACCAACCAATAAAACAATCAACTACTTTAAAATAGTTATATCTTTAACATGAAAGGTGTTAGCTGAAAATGAAAGAGCAGTATGCAAAGGTAGTCTAGCTCCCTGCCACCAACTGACTTCATGAGCTTAGAACAATCTGGGCCTCAAATATATATAAAATGGGAACATCACTACTAAGACCCTTTGAAGCAATGTCTATAACACTGTACCTTCAGTTAAAGATAAATGTTAAGTATTCAACACAATCAACCCGAGTTATTCTCAAAATTAAAGAGCAAAAAGCAACCAAGCCAGTTTTCTACTTGGCAAGCTGAGCACATTTTGAAAGAACAAATAAATTTTCCCACGTTGGAAAATAGCTTTTGGTCAACAATTTGAGTGAAAAGAAAAGCACATACCTATTTTACACCATTATTCAAACACAAAAAGCTAAACTGTAGAAGTATTAGAAGATAATGTAGGAAAATATTCTTGTAATTCTGGCAAAGATCATCCAAACAAGATACACAATCTAGAAACCTTAAAGGAAAGAAAAAAGGGGACAGATTTGACTACATAAAAATTTCAACCCATAAACAGAAAATATTTGCAATAGGATAAAGAACTCTCAAAACTCAGTAAGACAAATAATCTGACTGAAAACCAAGTAAGAAAGCATGAATTAGCAGAAGATACAAACATCTGCTCAAACTCACTAGTAATAATAAAATACTTATCAAAGCAAGGATGTACTATTTTCTCACTCATCAGACTGGTTAAAATGGAAAAGATCACTATCTTGTCTTGGCAGATACAGGTGGAGAAAAGGATACTTATAGACGCTGCTGGTGGGAATGAAAATTCAGTATTATGTATAGCTTTTCCGGAGGTCCTTTAGGCAGTATCTATTAAAAATTTAAATGATCCAGAATGAATTCTACCTCTAAGGGCCAACAAAGGGAATGATAAATTATCGTTGAATGATCAAGTCCATGCTTTGGAATGCAGCACAACACTAAAAAGAATGGAGTCAAGCATTTTTTTTTTAATTTTTTAGTTTTCTTTTGAAGCTGGAAACGGGGAGAGACAGTCAGACTCCCGCATGCGCCCGACCGGGATCCACCTGGCACGTGGGCGAAGCTCTGCCCACCAGGGGGCGTCACTCTGCCGCGACCAGAGCCACTCTAGCGCCTGGGGCAGAGGCCAAGGAGCCATCCCCAGCGCCCGGGCCATCCTTGCTCCAATGGAGCCCTGGCTGCAGGAGGGGAAGAGAAACAGAGAGGAAGGAGCGGAGGGGGGTGGGGTGGAGAAGCAAATGGGCGCTTCTCCTATGTGCCCTGGCCGGGAATCAAACCCGGGTCCCTCGCATGCCAGGCCGACGCTCTACCGCTGAGCCAACCGGCCAGGGCCTGGAGTCAAGCATTTTAATTTGAAAGTTTTACAAACAGGGAATTCAGTCCCATCTACAGGTTTACGACACCATAAATAAGCATGAAAACAGTCAGATTGAATTATCCCATGAAAAGATCCAAATTGACCTCATTTTGAAAAGTAATAACCATAGTCCAAAAGGGCAAAGAAACTGAGATTTCTTTGGACTTTGACTTGATCGTTTACTTTTCTATTCCTTTAAATTTTCCCCATTTTAGGGGGAACTTTCTTATTATAAAAGAGCCACTTACTCTTTACTGTCATGGATGACACCTGCTGGCACATTTAGAAATAGAGATAGCTCAGTTTTAAGAAAAAATATAGCACAGTAGAACATGACTAGGTAACCTTGGTCCAATGCCCAACTCCACCGCTAACCGGCTGTGTTAACTTGAAAAAGTCACTTCCCCTACCTAATCTGGGCCTATAAAGTGTTTGATATGAATTAATATCAAATATAAGGTCTTATCCAATTTTTCTGTTGGACTTGGAGAAGATTAGCATTTTGTTTTGCTCAAGATAGAGATTTCAATTCACCCATGCAGACAGTCTGTTTTTACTTCTAAAAAGTGAAAATAATAAATAAAGTGAAAATATAATACCCTATGTAAAAAGGGTGTCTTCAAGATAGATAAGGAAATTTGAGAAGCAGAGAAATGGAGCCCCAGATTAGGTCAAAAGACGTCAAGATACTCTAGGCTGGAGGAGTCAAACTAGCTCCTGCAAAAAATATGGCAGCAGATACAGTTATAAGGGATGAACCATCTACAGCAATGATACTAGTTCAATCCAGGTTTATGCTCTTCTCTAATATGAAGTTATCACTCAGGGATTACTCTGAGCTACTCTATATACTGTAAATCAACGTACCAGTGAATAATGCATGATTGTCTTTTAAAATAACAGTAAGGATCAAAAAGCCTTACATTTTTGCATTTGGGTCTGGAAATTTATTAAAATAAACATGGATGTTACAAAGATTTCTCTATTAGAATATTCTTCTGCTTCTTTCCTTTATTCAACACCTATTTACCAAATGTCTACTGCGTGGTAGGAAGCATTGTTTAAGATCATGAAAAACTAGGACTAAAAGGGTTTTGGTTTTTGTTTTTCTTTTCCTTTTAAGTGAGAGGAGCTGAGATAGTGAAACAGACTACCGCATGCACTGTAACCGGGATCTACCCAGCAACCCCAGCTGGGGTTGAACCAGTCACTGTGGGAGGTTAAGAAGGAGAGAAGGGGGAGGGGAGGAAGAGAAACAGATAGTTGCTTCTCTTGTGTGTCCTGACTGGGATCCAAACCAGGATGTCCATATGCTGGGCCGATGCTCTATTCACTGAGCAAACTGGCTAGGGCCAGAACTTAAAGGTTGAACACAGGGAATTACATAGTTAATAAATTATAAATCATGCACACAATAGAATATAATACAGCCATTAAAAACATTATAGAAGTATACATTATAACAGAGAATGGGCAATATATTAATTGGGAACATCAAATTTAAAAATACCATTTCTATAATGGTCTGGAGAAACAGGTAAAAAAGGCAATTTGGGAAAACTAAGGAAGTTTGAATATGGAATGGATATTAGATAATATGAAAAAAAAGAATAAATTCCTTAGGTATGATAATATATAGTATTGTGGTTTTACAGGTCTTTGTTCTTAAAACATGAATGCTGAGGGATTTAATCCTTGAGTAGTACGAACATTCAGGTACATCTCGTGCCTCCTGCCCATCCAGAGTACGACTGATTTATTTTTAAAATGTGTAAGGCAACATTTAAAAAAGGCAAATGTATGTTCTTCTTGTTTCCTTAAATTGATTATTAAACAAACATGATTTTAAGTTAATAAAACTGTAACTAATTTCATTTTTTGAAAAACGAAAAACAAAAACTCACTCCCAGCAGTCAGCGAGCATGAAAAATACTACTCAAAGGGTTGAGGATGAAGTAGCATTCTTACTTCATATGCTTCAAAAATGTTCAATACATATATAAATCAAATATGGCAAATTCTTAACAACTGCTGGATATAGCTGATGATATACAAATGCTCCTATGCTATTCTTTCCGCATTTTTATGTTTGAAAATTTTCATTATAAAACGTTGGAAGGTAATAAATTACATTTTAAAAAATTATTTTAAAAAATGTTTATGCTATATAGGCATAAATAAAAACCTTGAATGTATTGTATACCAACATATTGATAGTATTTATCTTTGAATGATAGAATTTCAGATTTCTGTGCTTATCTGTATTTTTCAACAAAAGGCAATGTACACTTCTATAATCATGAAGAATATTACTTAAACTCAACAGTTTTCAAACAAAAAAATGAAGTCTCATTCCCAAAGCATTCTTTTTTTTTGTTTTTTTTTTTTGTTTTAAGTGAGAGGAGGGGAAGATAGAGACAGACTTACGCATGCATCCCGACTGACTGGGATCCATCCCGCAACCCTCGTCTTGGAGTTGATGCTCAAATCAACCAAGCATCCTCAGTGCCTGAGGACCAACCTAGATATCCTCAGCACTCGAGGCTGACACTTGGACCAACCAAGCTTACCCTCAGCTCCCAGAGCCAATGCTTGAGCCAACTGAGCCCTGGCTGCGAGAATGGAAGAGAAAGAGGAGAGGGAGGGGAGAAGCACATGGTTGCTTCTCATATGTTCTTTATGTGTTCTGACTGGGGATGTAACCTGGGACGTCTGCAGGCCAGGCCGATACTCTATCCACTGAGCCAACTGGCCAGGGCCAAAGCATTCTTATTAAATGACTTTACAAAGTCTAAAATAGTATGCAAATTTAATACTACACAAGGGATAACAGATTGTTGTTGACATCACATAGTTTTTGAACTTCTACTTACTGGTATGTGAGTAATTTACACCATTCTCACAGTATAAAAACCCAAGTAATTCATGGTAATGATGACAGAGTGAAGGGAACATTGAGTGAAAGTATTATTATAAAGTATTTCCCCTTTACCTGTATTACCTCCCCCTTAAAGACTTGAGGCAAAAATAATGTTAAAAATTATTAACTCAAGGAAGTAGGAAAAGGGTTATTATATTATTCTCTATACTCTTAAGTATATTTTAAATTTCTCAGAAAGAGTGCAACATTACAAAACATGCTCAAGTTCCTCTTGACCATTCCTTGCAAATAAATATATCAGTTTACCCCAATTTTAAAAAATATATACATATAAATAGCATCATATAATCTATGCTATCTTGCAATTTCCCAAAATTACCTCCAAAATAGCAGTATTAATTTATACCATTTATGGGTATTATCTAAGACCAGACTCTTGATATTTCCTTTTTTGTCAAGCTAATAAATGGTTAAAAAGATCTCATTTTAATTTGCATCTCCAATGTTTAGTTTGAGTATTCTTATTAGACATTTTTTAGTTTCTATTCTGGGAAAAGCATGTCCCAAATTTTGTAAATGTTACTCTTTATCATTTAAGGTGAGAACACACCAACCAAAACATTAATGGTAACTATATGCTATAAGAGTAGGAATCTTTTTGCAAAATAAGAACACATTTTCTACTGTTTCCTAAATCAATGCAGTAATAGAAACTAGAAAATGATAAAGTGGATGAAAATAATCATTTTAGATTAAATGTCTAGTTTCAGGGTTCTCTACAGTTCATAAAATCTAGCACAAAGAAATAAATACAGACCAGGTGGTGGCGCAGTGGATGGAGCGTCGGACTGGGAGGCAGAAGAAATAAATACATCTGAAAGTACAGGTCTTGTGAGGAAATGAAACAATGGTTGAGGTTATTGATTCATTTGGGATACATTTAACTTCATTTGTATAACATTTTTGAGTCCAGGATGTACTTGTCATGTATCTTGTTTAACTCTTAACAAAATTACTAGGACATTCTCTGATTGCTTGCTGTAAACTGCTACTAAACATTGTTTAATCTTCATGTTACTATACTTATCTTTGATTATGATTTACATGTTTCCCTCCTACAGTAGACCATGCTGCCCTCCATTCTCCAACTGCTTATCTTTATATTCCCGGTACTTGGCAATACTGAGTATGTCCTCAAATACTTGTTAAGTGAGTTATCACCCCCACTTAAAGGATAAAAAAACAGGTTCAGTGATGAACTAATTTGCCCCAAGTAACATTAACAATTAAGTATTTATTTTACATAAATTACAATGGCTTTATCTTTGTAGGGCACTTATAATTTAAATGTTTTCAAATACATCACTTTAATACTCACCAACAACCTATGTACTTCATGATTACTTTTTGTACTTTTTGGTTACTACTTTATAAATGGGAATGAAATATCAATGATAAACCCTAGGCCCATTCAAACCCTAGATTATATGATGTGTAGCTGTTTGTCACTTTACATACTTGATATATCATTAACTGGATTTAGGAGCGTCTATCAGTTAAAGCAACAGGACAGAAGCTGGAGACCAGGTGTAGGTCCATCTGAAGACCATAAGCTGATATTGTAGTGTCAACCACATGTACCACTTTGAAATGTAATCTTGGCCCAAAGGTTTTTCTTGATATTACCCTGTATTCACAAAAGACAATTGCAGGCTTTCTCACATATCAGCAGTCTCAAAGGCCAGGGAGGGATATAGAGCTAAGGAGAACTTTGAGAAACAATAGGTTACATTATGCATGGCCAAAGCAGGGGAAGAAATGTTAACACAAAGGAAAAGGCTAAAAACTTGAAACACGATCTCACTGAGTCCTTAATTGGATTATGAGTTTTTCAACGGCAGAGACCAACTCTCATTTATTTTATGTTCCCAGCTCATAGTATTTAGAAACACTCAGTAAATACTTTTTGAACTAAATGGACAGTCAAGATGTGAAAGGGAAAAAATTAAAGTATATGTTGGTTTTTAGTATGTTCACAGTTGTATGACCATTACCACATCAATTGTACATTTTCATCATTGAGCAAGGAAACACAGTACCCAAAAGTAGTCACTTACTTACAATTTAAGTACTTACTTACAATGTGTGGAGTGCTATACTTTTTAGATTATATTAAAAGGCATAATATTTACCTCTTTTCTAACTTGCTATATATGGAGCCAATCAAGTCTGTTAATACCTGGTGATACCAGTGACTATTAGGAAGATTCACTATGTTACTAAGGTTACAGCAGAACCTTAAACAGAACAGATTTAAACAATAGAGGACTGTGTAGATGGAGGGAATCAGGGCAACCAATTTACTGCAAATCACCACAAAACTGGGTAAGATTCATAGGGTATGAATGTGATTCCCAAGGCTTGGCAAAGTGAAAAACTACCTGGTGGGATATTCAGTTATCAACTGGCCAGTCGTAGCCCCCAAATGACCAAAGAACAAACCCCATTCCTTTCCACCATTGATGATCCCAACACAGACCTGAAGGGTCCAGAAAAATTTGCTAACTGGCCATCACTTCACCATGACTGCGTATCTCTGAGCTGTTGGAGGTGTTAAGCAAAATAGTATGTTTAAGAAATTACCATCTACTGACTACCTACAGTGTACTAACACCTTACATTTTCTTACATTTTCTCATTTAATCCCAATAACCCATGAATAAGACATTTTCCCTACAAGAGGTAACTGATAGGTTAGATCACTTGCCCAAAGTGACACAACTAGTCTAGGTGGTCAGAAAAAAATTTAAATTGAGCATTTTTCTGGTCTTCTTATATGAATTATTATCACTGAGGAACCTTATAAAATTATTCCAGCCAATATATGAAAAGAAAATGAAGTTAGAATGCCACCATTTTGATACTTTCAATGAATTAACAGATCTAAGTTTTGGAAGCAATGGCTGTTAACATATAAAAAAAAAAATTCCAAGACATCATTACAACCTGGTGAATATTGTGAATGAACACAGCACTGCCAATATCCTTGTCAAAGGGAATGAATCCCAATTTATAAAGCCTCTGGACCCAGCTGTCAATCTGCAGAATATACAGAGGACACAGAGGAACATGTTGAACTATACTGAGTATGCGACCAGAAAAATTCAATCAGTGGGAAACTACAGATCAAATAGCCTGAGTTCCTGACAGATATAGGATAGAGAAAAGAAAAAAAGAGGGAAGCTATAAATATTTAAAAGACAAATCAAGTTTTAAACAAATGGACAAAGTAAAGATATCTAGTGACATACACCTTGGACAATGAAACCAACACAATGCAAAGAAGTGATTACTATAAAGTCAGAATAGCAGATACTTTCCAAGGAAGGAGGATGCTGTGATTGGAATGGACACATGGAAGGACTTCTACGGTGACAGGCAGCTTTATTTCTTAATTTGGACAGCAGTTACAAAGTGTTCGCCATAAAATAATTTATTAAACTATAAATTTGTTTCTGGGTGGTTTCCCTTATCTTCATTCTATTTATTACAATAAAAGTAGAACATTTTAGTCACATGAAAGCTGCTTACATACAGCATGATCCCATTTGTATGAAATGTCCAGAATAGACAAATCTATAGAGACCTAAAGTAGATTAGTGGTTGCCAAGCACTGAATGGTTGGGAGAGAGAAGGGAAGTGACTACTTATGGGTACTGTGTTTCCTTGCTCAGTGATGAAAATGTTCTACAATTGATGTGGTAATGGTCATACAACTGTGAACATACTAAAAACCAACATATACTTTAAATGAGTGAATTATATGGTATGTGAATTGTATCTCAATAAGCTGCTGAAATGTTTAACACATACCAATTAAGCTAAGGGATACTTTTAAAATACAGACGGGTGGAACCAGAGAATCTGAATTTCTAACAAATTCCCAGGTGATAATACTTTTACTGACCTGGGAGCCACATTTTGAAAACAACTTTTAACAAATGATTTCAAAACTGCTCCTAGATAAAATGGCAGTACTAAATAGCACTAGACTGAGAAAGTAGTCTGGGGGGCAAAAAAAAATCCAGTCAATACTCTGTGCCATGCATTGTTCTATTCCAGTGGGTCACCTGATCAACAATAGCATCTCCTGGGAAACTGTTGCAAATGAGAATTCTCAGCCTGCCCCCACTTACAGAATCAGAATATCTGGGGGTGGAGCCCAGTAATCTGTATTTAGCAAGCCCTCCAGATGATTCTGATGTTCCCTAAAGTTTCAGGACCACTATTCTAAGCATTTTATATGCATTAATTCAGCTAAACTTCTCCAAAACCCTATGAGGTTGTTAACACTATTATTATTACCATTTTATACATTAAGAACTGTGGTACAGAGGTTAAATAATTTGCACATGATGACATAGCAGGTAAGAAATGGAGTCAGAACTTGAACCCAGGAAGTCTGGGTCCAGTGTTCTTAATCACTGTGTTGAATGGTACTTCTACCTACAAAAACTCAATCGGCAGAAGAGGTAAGTAAGAAAATAATCATTGCCTGACCAGGCAGTGGCGCAGTGGGTAAGAGTGCTGGACTGGGATGCAGAAGACCCAGGTTGAAACCCAGAGGTCGCCAGCTTGAGCGCGGGCTCATCTGGTCTGAGCAAGGTTCACCAGCTTGAGCCCAAGGTCATTGGCTTGAGCAAGGGGTCACTCAGTTCGCTGTAGCCCCCTGGTCAAGGCACATATGAGAAAGCAACCAATGAACAACTAAGGTGCTGCAACGAAGAACTGATGTTTCTCATCTCTCTCTCTTCTTGTCTATCTGTCCCTCTCACTGTCTCTCTTTGTCACACACACACAAAAAATAATTGCAGCAAATAATAAAATTAAGGCAATCTTACAAAGTGTTCCAAAACATAAGTAGCTACCAAATACAATATACCTAAGTATTTCCAAAGCAATTATCTCTGCTATTTAGTTGTAAGGACTCAAAACCTGGGTTACGCTGAAAATGGTACATAAATTCATGACAGCGTGTTCCCACTTTGTACAAACTTTAAAATCTAAATAATTATACTAGAAGATCATTCCAGAACATTTTGCACCTCCCTACTCCTAGTCCCTTTTAGTTATTTCTTAAAGAAATTTTTCTTAAATTTCTTAAAGGAATTTATTGAAAAGGAAAAATTGCTTTCTTTATCAACATCTAAAATTATACAATCAGAATCTCAAGGTTGAAAAAGAATTTTCAAATCCATCAAGTCCAACCAGCAATCCAGACTGAATACTCATCTATAATACCCATTCCATGTAATAATACATTCATAAATAAGAAACTAAAACAAATTCCAACTTTCTGTAAAATCACATTCTAGAATTAATCCATATCACCACTGTAATTTTTAAAGCCAAATAGTTAAAAACTTTTTAAGGGAACTAAAAGTTGAAAACACTCAGGTTAACAGCCCAAACAAAACCTATAGTTGTTTTACTCATAGACGGCCACTCCTTTACTATCTGAAAGCAATGCTATAACCAGAAGACCAAGCTGGTCAACAAGTACATCAAGTTTTAGAAACTCAACCCCTATGACACATCAAATGAGAGGGCTTCCAAAGATTCTTCTGAGTTGAATTATCCCTGACATTAACATACAAACATCTGGTAACCAGTCATTGAGAAAACCAGTCAGAGAACAATACAGTAACCACCCAGAGCCCAAGTGCTTGTATCAACCTTATAGATGATGAAATCACTGTAAAGCCTTCTAATATAGTTATAGCTACACACCAGATTTTAACAACTTAGTCTAACTGCAGAGGAGGCAACATGGAATATAAAGAGCATACATTTTCACAGCAATCAAGTTTGGCATTTCAATAGTCCTTTGAACCCATGTTTTGAAACACACAACAAAGGAAAAAAAAACCCAATAGCATTTCCATTGTAAACTTGTAGCCATTAAGAACTCTGGAAACAATTCAAATAATAAAATGCCTACTATGTGTAAAGTTCTGTCCCAAAAATCTAGTTACCTAGTTACACAAATTCAGGATTAGAAGGTTTAAGTGACCTGTTCAAACTTCCCAACTAAATTGGCCTGTGGTGGTGCACTGGATAGAGCGTTGACCTGGAATGCTGAGGTCACTGGTTCCAATCTCTGGGCTTGCTTGTCAAGGCACATATGAGAAGCAAGCAATGAACAACTAAAGTGATGCAACTATGAGTTGGTACTTCTCGCTCCCCGCCCCCTGCTCTCTGTAAAATCAACAAACTTCCTAACTAAAGAAAACTCAGGATAGCGGTAAACATCTAATCACCATATCCAATGTGCTCGAAAAATTTTTTTGTTAAACAAATAGACTTCACTGCATTTCCCCAAAAACTCACTTCTTTAATACTTAAGCATATTTTCAGCTAACAATCTGATTTCTCCATTAATGAACAAAGAACTGAAAAATCTGAATTCATGATCCATAGCAGTGAATCATATTTCACCTAACACTTCAAAAACTTTCATGACCTCTACACCCTCTTTATCCCTTCAACTTGGAATCAATCACTCTTATTTTAAAGGTAGGCACAAATGGCCTTGCTCTGATCCCATTCGTGCCTAAGTCAAAGGCTGGCTGGAGACTGTGTTCAACTTCCACTCTCAGGTATTGATCATAGAGAAGACAAACAGTAGAACCCAGGATGGCCAATGCTACACAAGGAAAAAAATGAACTGTTCAAAAGACTTTATGCAGGGGTGGGGGGCACAATTTCCAGAAGAAAATGAAAACTACCAACAGGAAAACCACAGTTGTGTAAAATAGCTGAAAATCAGGATATAAGTGGAAACTCTAAAAAATTGTTTAGTACTGCCATTTCAAAAGGTTTATTACAGCCAGAGGAACTCACTACTAGGTCTCAATAGCTTAGAAGTTATGGGTCAGAATAGCTGAGATACCATCAAAAGAATAAAAAACAACATTATGACATAGTATAAAAATAATTAAACAACCTAAGGAAAATGAAACCATAATGAAAAACCCCAAAGGCACAATCAGGTCATTATCTAGGAAACATTAGCTTCTTCTACAAGGAGGCCTACTTTTCATGTGGAGCAGTAAGCAGGGCCAAGCAAGACATGGAATTGAAGTCAGGTATCAATTAAATCAGACTCTGCCACAGGAAAACAAAAAAATCCATGACTAGTTATTTTGGGATAGTGCCTAGGCCAGCAGTACCAACTCCAACTGGGATACAAATTAGTGCCATTGTTCCATTATAATGGAGTCCTGCAGGGTCTTTAACTTAGCAAGAATGGGTTAGAGACCGCTACTGGGATATACAGTAATCACCAAATGTGGGAGAAGCCATAGGACAATTTTTTTTAACAAATAATGAGACAGATAAAGGGGGGGGGGACCTGAAGATTAATATGGATTTAAAAGATATATATTATATTATATATATATATATAATATATATATATAATATATATCAGTCCTTTGTGATAAATTGACTTTCATCAGTTCCTAATTCAAACTATAAAATTTGAACACTAGCTTCATATTTTATTTTACATAAGCATTAACTTTTTTATGAGTTGAGATATTTCTTAAGATTTTTAAAAATTGATTTTTACAGGGAGAGAAGACAGACAGGTGGGGGAACAAGAAGTATCAACTCACAGTTGCTTCACTTTAGTTGTTCATTGACTGCTTGTCATGTGTGCCTTGACCAGGCAAGCCCAGGGTTTTGAACCAGCGATCTCAACATTCCAGGTTGATGCTCTATCCACTGCACCACCACAGGTCAGGCCTGACAATGAATTTTAGGTTATGTGTGGAGAGCCCTTATTTTTCAGAAATACAAATATTTGCAAATAAAAAATATGACAGGAGGGATTTATTTCTATAAAATAGTTGGAAGGGGGCAGTGGGTAGAAGTATAGATGAAATAGAATGACTACAAGTTAGCAACTGTTAAAAGCTGGTTAACAGGTACACAGGGGGATCATTATACCACCTCATCTCTGTACATTTGAAATTTTGCGTAACTCTTTAAAACAGAACTGGTTAGATATATCTTGCAATTTTATTTTTTGAATGTTTAAGGTGAGTTAAGAAATCACATACAGACAGAATTCACTCAAAGTTTAATTCAGTAATAAACTCCACTTAAATGCAGGAACCAACTAATGCCACTTCAGATCAATGTTAGAAACCAAAGTAACTCAATTACAGAATGGAAATATATACACCCCCAACATCTACATTCCAGGAAGTAAAGTGCAAATACTATCCACAAAGATTTAGAAAAACTAACCTAAAACCACAGCCAACCATACTCATCCTGGTGGGAAATACCAACACTGCTCCAACAGCTTTCTGAACCTTCCTGACCAAGTTGGTCTGCTGGTTCCTCTGGAGGGCCAACACTCAGTTCAGACTACTGAAGTACCTACAAAAAAGGAGGGGAGGTACACAAACATTTATTAGGGTGTAGGGAGTTAATCATTATTATATCAATGTTCAAACATAATCATGGTTATTATTTCTTAAGCAATCACCCTCATGTATCAATTTGCATTTTTGCAGGACCTGCTTTGAACAGTAACAAGAATTCAGAACCAACAGCTAAAATAATTCTTCTAATCTGACAATACCCCCTGAAAAAACTGAACCCAGTTCTCAACCCAAATGAAATGATAGGGGATGGTGATTATTTATTTATAAACAATTTTTTATCCTCACTATACACTGATACCAAGCAGTGTTAAATTTATGATTTTTGGTGAAAAAAATTGCACATATAAAAAATTTTCACCTTCATACATGCTTTTTGGCCACACTGGTAGACAAATGATAAACACTCTAAAAACTCAGGTTGAACTTTGCCACTGAACCTTAGACAAAGTTTTTAACTGGTATTTCCACTCCTTCCTCTCTTCTCAGAGATCTACCTAGAATAAATTAAACCTTTTAGGCCACACCTAGATTGTAATTTTCAGATTTATTCTAGTTCTAAATAAATCAAATTAAGGTTAATTTTTTATCATTGCTAAACCATTGTAAAGAATACCAAGACAAAAATCTCAAAACAGAATGTGATCCCCTGACCTCCAATGAGAATAGGAGGAAAATTCTATTACCTACAAAGCACTTTAAATTAAATATACCCTAATGCTCAAAACTAGTGTCCACACATAGTTAATTACTGGATGGTTTCTTATGGCAACCTTTAATCCTAGGTAAACTTTTCACCATATTCCTTTTGCAAACCTCATTATCCGCCAAAGTAATTAGAAAAATAGCACTCAAGTACTCACTTTAATACTGGTTTAATCAACATCCAATAGTCAGAAAACTACCTCCAAGGGGGTAAGGGGGAGATGAGCAAAGAGGAATACACGGTGACTGAAAATGATTTGACTTTTGGGTAATGGACACACAACACAATCAACAGTTCAAATGCTACAGCAAAGTTTACCTGAAACCTATATACTCTTATTGATCAGTGTCACCCCATTAAATTTAATTTCTAAAGAAAAAAGAAAAAAACTACCTCCATATTGAACAGTCACTTCTATTTAGTCAGAATGCTGAAAAACATAAAATTTCAAAAGAATAACAGAAGGTAATGTATTAAAGAACTGACAGTAATTCCTTTCGGAAAAGAAGCTTAGTACTCCAAATGACCTTTCTAAACTCTCTCATATAAGAATTATCCTGCCCAGGTAAAACCAAGTATCAGATCCCTACAGTGATCTGAAGGGCCAAAGGAGGTAGGGGAAAATCACTATGAATATTTGAAAACTAGCTAGCAAAGTTCCCTTTATCACTATGAAAAGCATGGCACCAAATCTCATCTAGGATGAATGAAGAAGACAGACTTCTTTGAAGGAGTAGGTGGGAAGAGGCAAGGGATGAGGCGCCCCTTCTAAAACACAGAACACGGAGGGAGGGGGTCTAGAGAGAAACATTATGGCTGGTGGTTATTCCAGGAGAAACATTATGGCTAGTGGTTATTCCAGGATAGTGATTTTGCACTAAAATCCTTGACTAGGTTAATCCAGGTGGGAATCATTTCCAAACAACCAGAACCATTAGAAATAGTTTGGCCTATGAAGAGAAAAAAAATACAAAATTGATAGGACTGACCTAGAAATATATGAAAAATATCTAGTTAAGGAAACAAAATTTCTTCTTTCCTAGGTCATAAAACTACCATATGAAACAGATGTATCTGACAAGGTATTCTTTCCCTAAGAAAATGTAACCACAATTTGTTGTGTATCTAATTGTAGCAACTGCAAGTGTTACAATTTCCATCACACAGATGAAAAAACTTGAGACTCTGAAAAGTAATGTGCTCAAGGTCACAAAGTTCAGCATGAACGCAAAGGACACAGTATTTCTTTCTACCATACTAGGCAGCCTTCCCTTGCCTGGGGAATGTTGGTGTCTACTCAATGTAGACAACATTGGGGCTAAAACATTACTGAACATGTAATCTAAAAAGGAAACAAATAACAGGTAATTAATTGCCTATAATAATGATGTAATGGGGAAGTGTAGAAAAAAGTAGAACAGGACAATTGAGAGGCAGGAGACAATCTATCAAAGCTATATTATTTTCTAGCACATGGAGAAGGGGGAATGTAGGAGGCCTGACAGCAAAGTATCTTCCCTCTAGGGAATTCAGCTCCTGGAAAAAGAGGACAGAGGCAGGGAAAAGAAGGACTAAGAAGTGAATAATAGCATGTAAGAGGTGGTCAGAAGCAAAAATAGATTTCCACAGACGAAGAAGTCACAGGCCCTCAGAGTAAGGCAGGGAAAAGGGGCGGCCCCCAAGCCTGCGCTGGGGATGGAGGGAGATTGTGGGGTATAAGACAAAAAATTGGTTTACTGGTGGGTTACCCTCTACAGCTTTTTTAGGGGGGGTTGGGGGAGGACGGGGTTATGAGAAAGGAAAGACTAACAGCTTCTAAAATGAAGAGGTCACAAAGACCACCAAACCAACCCATTCACTATTCCACGTAAAAGTGGTTGAACACCAAGCAGTTGGAGGAATAGCTGCCCTGTGCTTTGATCAGGGTCATAAAGCACGAAGACTTAATGAAATGGAAGGTTACTATGTCTCCACAAAGATGGAGTAAATAAAGGGAACGGAAACCGTCCCCTTTATTTCCTCCATGTATTCAACGCCTGTGTCAAGAGAACCAATGAAGAGACAAACTGGACAGGATAAGGGACTAGAGCTAAGCTCTTCCTTAGTAGGATTGGGTAGGAGATGACACGGAAATGCTTTGCCTCCCCCTCTTAAATACAGCCTTAAAATATCCATGTAGGTGAAGATTCGATGGGACCATAGAATTAGGCGAGAAGTGAGTAATACATCAGAAGCACTAAAGCTTGACCCCTTAAGTCAAAGACCATGGGAGTTGGGGAAATCGAGTCCACTTCAAGAAAAGCTAGGTGATTGATTTAGGCGGCCGCAGAGGCGGAGAACAGAGCGGGCCCGCAGAAAGGTGTATGTGTGTGTGTGGAGGGGGGGGCCGTTGTCGTAGTTCTCCTCTCCCTCACCTCCCAATCTAACCTCCAACCCCACACCCCCACGAACTCCAAGACTCCCATCCCTCACCCTTCCTAATCCGCCCACTGTGGCGGCGACAACGGAGGCACTGACTGGTAGGGCAAAGGCGGGTCCCCACGCGGCTGAGGCCCGGGAAATGGTGTCTCCCCAACCGACTAGAGACGGGGTGGTCTTCGCCTTGAGTTCTGTTTATCGGCACCTCGGCGTTCCATCAATTGTCACCTCCATAACGGCGGGTACCTAAGAAGCATCACAAATGTGGAGAGCCAACACAGTCCCACGTCCTGGTCAGACAGACATCAGCTTCCGCCGCCATCTTAACAGCAAGCGGACCGACCCTAGTCATTGCCCCCCCCCCCACCCCCAAGCTACCTCCGCCACCGCCAATGATCCCACGAGGACGTAACCCCACTCCCGCGAGAACTCATCGGCTAAGAACAGCACGAGCCGAAGACGCTGCCGCTGCCTCCAAAGCTGCTGCAGGCCGTAGCCGAACCGCAGCTGCCTCTGCGCGATCCCGCGAGAACCTCTACCGGACGGGAAAAGCCAGAACCCAGCCCTTCCCACACCCCTCCTCCCACCAAAGCCAAAGTCGCTACGGCTCCGCTCTCAACCTACGCGAAGCGAGAAGCAAATGACGCACCACGGAGCGTCGGGGGGCGGAGTCAACCTGCCGCCACTAGCTCCCGCATGCTCCGTGCAAATATCGCGATATTATGTTTCAGTCTCCAAGAGACCTTCGGAATCACCGCAGGATGCCGCCCGCGCCTCGCCTTTAGGAAACACAAGATCTCGCGAGACCGGGTGTACGCTCCTAAAAAGGAGAGAGGCGGGGCCTCGTGAAAATGACTGGGAGTTTTTCGGGGGAAGGGAGGAACCTCCCGTCCTGCAGGGATCTCGCCTACCACGAGGTTTCTGACCCACTGCGGTGCTGGCTGACAAACCTCGCGATGACACAGCTCAGCGCCAAATCTCGGCCATGTCCTGAAAACTGCCTCCGCCCCCCATCTAAGGTGTCCAGAACCCAGTGCTTGAGGAAAATTTAAAAAGTCAACCTGTTTATTCTCACGCTTCTGGGCAGTGCTGTACCAATTAGTCAAACTACATTCTGGAAGAGGAGCAATGGGTCCCATTGTCACCTGCCTCCAGGAAACACATATTATCCTGGACTAACACATAAAAGACGTTCGATCCCACAATAAGCACGCAAATGCAAATGAAAACAATGACATAACGTTTTGGCCCATTAGATCGGGAAAAAACAATTTTTAAAGACCGATAATACTCAGACGCCTTCCCTCGCCGCACTGCAGGCTAACCTGAATCCATCATAATCTAACTAAAGGGTCACATCGTTAGTTATAGCTGCAAAGCCAAATATTTTAGCTCCTGGGGCTTTACCTTGGCATAACCAACAGATCCAATAAAGTGGTTTTCTCCAAACAAAGGAGTCTGCCCTCAAAGGAAAATTGAAGCTTCCTGGGGGCGGGAGGTGGGGATATGTGTGCCTGTAGCTTTTAATAATGGCAGTTTCTCCCCGTCTAGACAACAATGTTTCCCCAATCAATTCTGGGACACAATCTGGCTCTAATTGCGGGCTTTTCTATTCTAACACATTGTTCTATACATTGTAATTTAAATATTATTCCTTTAGAATACATTGTAATACCTGGCAGTATAAATAAACCCATTTTTACTTTTAAGATATTTTCTCGATTATTCTTAGCCATCTTTTTTTACAGATGAACTTTAGAATCATACTAAGTTCCAAAAACTTGGTATATTTATTGAAATTGTATCAGTTGTATAAAGCAACATAGGAAAAATGGACATCGCTACAAAATTGAGCCTTCTTAACCAAAAGCATGTATCCCTTCTCCGTGGATGCAAATGTTCTTTTATTATATTCCTCAATAAAGTTTTGTAGTTTACTTCTAGGTACTGCTGTTTCCTTGCTATTACGAATAGGGTTTTTCCAGTACTAAATTTTCGAAATGCTTGTTGCTAACAGATAGGAAGACTATTGATATTTGCCTATTTACTTTTGTAATCCGGCAAATAAAGAATATGTTCAACTTCAGTAGTAATCAGGGAAATGCAAATGAAAAATATGACATACCATTTTTTGCCCTTTAAATTGGTCAAAATTATAAAGATTGATAATAATCTGTGTTGCCACAACTGTGGAAAAATGGGCACTCTCACAAAACATTGGAGAGTATAAATGAACATAGCCTTTTGGGATGGCAATTTGGACAAATTTATCAAAATTCAAAATGCATATACACTTTGATCCAATGATTACTCTTCTAAGAATTTTTTTTCTACAGAAATATTCATACATGTGGATGAAACATACACAAGCCCATTCATTATAGTGTTGCGTGTAATAGCCCCCTCCCCCCAAAAGGGAAACAAGCTAATGTACATCAATCCGGAAACAGTTAAATAAACTGTAGTACAATCATACAATGCAGCTGTTTATACATGAGACAAGTTGAGATTCCCTTATAGCGGAAGGTCTACAAGATATATTAAGTTTTTTAAAATCAATTGCCGAAATGAATATGTATTTGCGTGTTATAGTATCATTTAGATCCCAAAACATACATCTACAATGCCTAGTAGTTACCCGCGAAGCAAGCTTGCCCGCCCCTCACCTTCCCCCTCCCCTGAGGCCGCCTTCTTCCAACCCGTGAGAGAAGGCCCGGCCTGTACTCCCTCTCTAGGGCCACTTGGCCATGGTTAATGCCGGTACCTCGCATCCCCACTGTCGGCCGCTGTCTCGCCCCGGTGCGGGCCGCTGTCTCGCTGCCCCCGAAGATGCGGCTAGCTCTCCGCTGGCGCCGGCCAAGGCCTGGGGGAGGAGAGAGAAGGCGGGGTGGAGGGAGTCCTGGAGCTGGCCGCTGGCCCCTTCACCAGCCGCTCCCGCAGGCTCCCTAAAGCCACCACCTCCGTGCATCCGCTCGGGGTCCCGTGGGAACGACCCCCCGCGAGGAGCCGATGATGGCCGCTTGTACAGAGCCCGCGCCCCCAACCTGGGGGAGAAGACGCTCACCTCGGCCGCAATAGCTCCGCGGGACACGCAAAAGCGTGCCGCGTCCGGGGCCCTGCTTCAGCCCCGCTCCCCTCGCTCACCCTCGGCTGAAAGCTTCCCCCTCCTGCTCTCCGCTCACTGGATCTAAGGCTCCACCTCCGTCTCAAGAAGCCCCGCCCCTGCCCCTGGGGAGGGCGCTCACTTGGTGGTGAAGCCGGGTCCCTCACCGGGGACCGCGCCTGAGCTACTCCGGATCCAGCGAACTCAACCAGAAGAAATAGTAGGGTCTCTAAGGCATTGGGGCTTGATTCCAGGCACGATGGAAGCCGCTGAAGGTTGACAGGATTCTATTTACGTTTAAAAATTAACAATTTTTGCAGCAGCCTTGCGAAGAATGGGGGGCAAGAGGGCAAGCGGGGACACAGTGTGGAGTGAGGGAGGGAGACACTTGGGCGCCGACCACAGTGAGTTCACAAGGGCAAAGCCTTAGAACACTTACTTCAAGCACATAGTAAAGCTCTCAATCACTCTTTCTTTTTCTCCTTGATATTATTTGGGGTGGCAGTGAGATTGACAAAGACCTCATAGAGGATCGGCATCTGTGAATGTATAGGAATATAATGGATCTGATAGGAGATACTCCTAACTATTAACTACTTCATCGGCAGTTCATAATGAGACTGCAGGGTGAGAGGAGAAGGGAGCTTTGATATGCAACTTCAGATACTTCTGCAAGGTTTCAATTGTTAACAAAAAACATGTATTAACTCAGTAAGTATAAAGACAAAAGCACTATACAAAATATTCTTGAGTTAGAGAGGAAATAAAACTGTAGTTTTACCCTCCCGTTCTAATTCTAACCTTCCAGAGCAATGGCTCATGCCCAGAATTGAGAATCTGACGAATGGATGCACTGCCCGCCAGATATATTTACACATAAAATTTTGTATTTAATCTCAGCTTTATGGAAGTCCCTTTGAGATCGATCGACCCATTAAATATTCTTACAATATTATGTTTAATGGGTGAGTGTTATTCTATTGCAATGCTAATTATTTATTTAACCAAGAACTCCATGTTTAGGTCTTTTTTTATTAGAAGAAATATAGACATAAACTTTGATGTAGTTAAAAATCTGCATATTTCTTAGATTTTTTTCAAGGAGAACTATGTAGAAATGGATTACCTAGGGCCAAAGGGTCACAGGCTCTCCAGAATAATTGTACATTCCAGTTTATTTGAATATTCCCATACCCTCACTAATATTGCTAGTATAGTTTTCAAAAACGTTTTAATTTAATAAAGCCTTTGATTCTAATTTCAATCTCTTACAGCATCTGCACTAATTCTAATAATCCATGGTCTCTACCATTAATTTTAACTCCTACGTGTCTACTGTTAATTCCTTTCTACTGTTAATTTCTAGGCCCGGTCAAATCTAGTTCCGCAACTCCTAATTCTTAAATCCCACATACCCCACAACCAGAGGTGGATTAAGGTCGGTTGAAGCCCGGGGCGCAAAAGAAAATATTAGGCCCCTTGTTATTAGAAAAAAAGTGTAAAGTTGGGGTTTTGCGAGGCCCTTCCGCAGATCGGACACAGGGCGGGCGCGCCCGGTGCGCTCGCTGTTAAATCCGCCTATGCCCACAACCCTAGTTTTAATTTAAATCTGCAGCAGCCTTTAGTCCTCTTGCCAACTACATGACTTTTACATTCCTAATTCCAACCAGCATCCTCCTACAAACACACACACACTCAAACACACACCTGTTTCTATTTTTATTGTAGAATATTCAGAAAATACACGAAAACATAAGATACCTAAAGCAAAAAAATTGTAACCCCATCACCTAGAGAGGATCACTACTATTAATGTTTCGGTTTTATGTCCTTCCAACGTTTTTCTGTGCGTTATGTATGTAATTATAATTCTAAACCAAAGTATGAGCATGTTATTATTTAATAACCTAGTGAATATTGTCATGTCATTAAATATTTGTAACGTGATTTTAATGACATAAATAATTCTCTAACATGTAATTAGATTTTTGTTATTTTTTAATCTTGAAAATGTTTTTCCTAATTGCACATGAATTAATACATTATTACAAAACATGGGACAGATAAATTTTAAACATTCCTATATACCTATAGAAATATATAGCTTCACTTTATGCTTTTAAGTTTTAAAAATATATAAATGACATTTTAGTTTATGTATTGTTCTGTTAATTGCTTTATTTACTTACTATTACTATAGCTTAAAGATCTTTCCATGTTAGTGTATATAAATCTACCTCATTTATTTTGTATACTGAATAGTAATAGTCCACTGAATGAGTGTACTATAATTAACTATATTGGTTTAGTCACCTATTGATAAATACATATTGTTTTCAATCTTTTACTGTAACCATACATTTATTTTACTATTTACAGGGCTGCAATGAAAATCCTTGTATATGCTTTTTTAGTATTTGTTAAAATATTTTTGTAAGATAAAGATAAAGAAGCGAAATAGATGGCTCAACGACAGCACATTTTGAAATTTTAACATATATGCCAAATTGCTATGTAGGAAGACTCAGTATACCCCACCAGCAGCAGTGAATAAGAATAACCATTTCCCTAAATTTTTATCCATACTGAGTATTAGCCAATTCTTTGAATGTTGTGCCAATGTGATGGGTGAAAAATGTTGTTCCATTGCTTGGTTTCTTGTATTTTTAGTGAGGTTAAGGAATAGTTTCACGTGTTTGTTGACTGTTTGTTCAGGTTGTTTTGTGACTTGCCTATTCATATCTTTCATTCATCTTCCAATTGGATTGTTTGGCTTCTTATATTGAATTCTGTAGTCTAGAAATAAATCTTTATTATATGTGTGGGAAAATGTTTTGCAGACTTCTGTTTATTTTTAAACTTTGTTCACAGGGTCGTTATGGGTATAGATTTTTTAAACGTTGATATATTCAAATTTATGAGTTGTTTCTTTTATGGTTTTGCATTTTAAGTCTTGCATAAGAAGGACTTTCTATACCAAGATTAGTAACATTGTTCTGTATTTTTTGGTAACACTTTAGAATTGTTTGTGTTTAGCTCTTTAATTTTCTGAAATTGCTTTTGGTAAGTATTTTTCTAAGTCATGAAGTATTCTAATACTGTTATGCTTAAGAGGTGAATATTATTCCATTGTAATACTAATTACTTGGTATTTCTCTTGTGCCCAAAAAAAGAACAGACCATTCTTTCCCTTTATTTAAAACCAAATTCCTAAGTATACGATATATATACATTTAAATGTAAATCATCAGTTCAATATTCCTAAAATCCACACTAGCACCAGTTCCACAGTTTTTTAAGCACTTGAACTTTAAATTATTACCTTATACTTGCTAGGTCAAGCCCCTCTGTCTTTTTTCCCCACAAATATCTTAACTATTCACATGTATTTTCTCTCAGATGAATTTTTAACTTAGCTTGTAAAGTTCTATAAGAATTCCTACTGGGCTTTTGATTGCATAAATTTATTTCATCAAATGGCATAGGATATTTTATTCGGTGAACCAGTCTTCTGTGGTCATATATGCCTGTTGTTTCTAATTGTCCACTGTTACAAGCAGTTCTGTAAAGGACATTTAGAAAAATCTTTGCTCACATCTCTGATTATTTAACTACAATAAATTTTAATAAGGCAAAGCATATTAGCCTTTTGGGGGAGGTTGATAGGTATTACACAATGTACTTAGAAGAAAGATTTTACCAATTTATATTTTCCATGGGGTGTACAGGTGTATTATTTTCCTATCCTACTGCATGACTGGGTCATAATGGGGTTGAACCTTTGAAAATTTGATAGGCAATATATCTCATTGTTTTGCTGATGTAATGTGTTTTGTAAAGATGGTCCCCAACTTACAATGGTTTGACTTATGAATTTTTTTACTTTAAGGTGGCCTAAGAATATGCATTTAGTAGAAACAATACTTCAGATTTTGAATTTTGATCTTTCCCCAGGCTAATATTTAGCACAATACTCTCTACTGATGCTGGGTAGCTACAGCTAGCCTCAGCTCCCAGTCAGCCACATGATCACAAAGACACCACAGACACTCTGCAATGTACTGTCTTGCCAGCAATTTTTGGATATTATGTTCTGAGCACATTTAAGGTAGGCTAGGTTAAGCTATGCTGTTTGGTAGGTTAGATGTATTAAATGCATTTTATTTCTTTTTTCTTTTTTTAATCATTACTTTTATTTAGAAAATTAAACTTAATGGGGTGTCACTGATTAATAAGAGTACACAGGTTTCAGGTAAACATCTCTATAGCATTTGAACTGTTGATTGTGTTCTGTCCCCATCACCCAAAGTCAGATCACTCTCTGTCACTGCATACTTCTCCCTCTTTACTCATCTCCCCCATAAACCCCTCCCCCTGGCAATCACTTCACTTTTTTTTTTGTATTTTTCTGAAGTTGGAAACGGGGAGGCAGTCAGACAGACTCCTGCATGCGCCCAACCGGGATCCACCCGGCACACCCACCAGGGCGTGATGCTCTGCCCATCTGGAGCATTGCTCTGTTGCGACCAGAGCCATTCTAGCTCCTGAGGCAGAGGCCATGGAGCCATCCTCAGTGCCCGGGACAACTTTGCTCCAATGGAGCCTTGGCTGTGGGAGGGGAAGAGAGAGACAGAGAGGAAGGAGAGGAGGAGGGGTGGAGAAGCAGATGGGCGCTTCTCTTGTGTTCCCTGGCCAGGAATTGAACCCGGGACTCCTGCACACCAGGCTGATGCTCTACCACTGAGCCAACCAGCCAGGGCACCACTTTACTTTTATCTATGTCCATTAGTCTCAGTTTTATATCTCACCTATGTATGGAATTATCTAGTTCTTAGCTTTTCCTGATTTACTTATTTCATACAGTATATTGTTCTTAAAGTTCATCCATGTTGTCATAAATGTCACTATGTCACTATTTCTTATGGCTGAGTAGTATTCCATTGTGTATATATACCACACCTTCTCTATCCAGTCCTCTATCGGAGGATACTTTGGTTGTTTCCATGTCTTGGCCTCTATGAGTAATGCTGCGATGAACATGGAGGTGCAAGTGTCTTTATGTACCAATGACTTTTAGTTTTTTGGGTAGCTACCCAGTAGAGGGATTGCTGGGTCATATGGTAGTTCTATTCTTAGGTTTTTGAGGAACCACCATACTTCCATAATGGCTATACTGGTTTACATTTGCACCAGCAGTGAAAGAGGGTTCCTTTTTCTCCACAGTCTCTCCAACACTTGTTATTACCTGTCTTGTTGATAATAGCCAATCTAACAGGTGTGAGTTAGTATCTCATTATACTTTTGATTTGCATTTCTCAAATAGTTAGTGAAGATGATCACTTTTTCATCTATTGGCCATTAAATGCAGAGAATCACTCCCACATGAGCCCCCACTGGGGTCCACCCTGGCAAGCCCCCTACTAGGTGATGTTCTGCCTGTCTGGGCTGCCGCTCCTTTGCTTGGCAACCGAGCTATTTAAGCACCTGAGGCAGGCCATGGAGCCATCCTCAGCACCCTGGGCCTATTTCCTCGAACCATTTGAGCCACAGCTGCGGGAAAGAGAGAAAGAGAGAGAGAGAGAGAATGGGGTAGGGTGGGGAAGCAGATGGGTGCTTCTCCTGTGTGCCCAAACTGGGAATGGAACCTGGGACTTCCACACACAGGGCTAATGCTCTACCACTGAGCCTTAAATGCATTTTCAACTTAAGGTATTTTCAATTCATGATATGTTATCAGGATGTAACCCTATTGTAAATAGACAAGCATCTGTATTCATTTTCTATTGTTGTGGAATGAATTTAGCAGTTTAAAACAACACCTTATTGACTCACAGTTCTATAGGTCAGAAGTCCTGATGGGCTTGGCTGAGTTCTGTGCTGAGGATCTTTCAATGCCAGAATTAAGGTGTCCTCAGACTTGGCTTTTATCTAGAGACTCTGGGGAAGAATCCACTTCTGATTTCCTTCAGGTTGTTGTGAGGATTCAGTTCCTTGCTCTTGTAGGACTGAGATCCCCATGCTCCCAGCTTCTAGAGGCCACACATATTTTTCCTCACTTGTCCCTTTCCATCTTCAAGCCTGCAGTGGCATGCTGAATCCCTCCATGCTTGAAATTTCTCTTTTCTTTCTGCCACTAGCCTGAGAAAACTGTCTGCTTTTAAAAGGTTTGTGTGATTATAGTAAGGCCATTGGAATAATCCGGAGTAATCTCCCTATTTTAAGGGGAGCTTTAATTATGTCTGCAAAATCCCCTTTACCACATAATGTAACAATTACAGGCAAGATATCATCACAACCACTGTCCGGAAATTTGGTTGGAAAATCTGGGCGAGGATGGGGGAGTGGACATTTTAGGATTCTGCCTACCATTGATTTATTTTCCCCTTTTCAAACAACTACATGAATCATTTTGTTTGTAAAATATTCAAACAGCATAGAAGTACTGTAATCAGAGAAAAATATTTATATAAAAGATGCTTTTTAGCATCCTTTCCCTCACTACCATGCCTGCATAATGGAACATCATTTTGTAACTGGCCACTCTACTTACCTTTCTTATCAGTTCTAGTAATTTGTGTATTCATTCTCTTTAGTTTTCCATGTGGATAACCATACCATCTGCAAATAATGATTTCTCCTCCTTTATTATAGTTGTAATTTCTATATGCATATATTTGACATATTGTGTTTTATTAAATTTCTAGGAAAATGTTAAATGCTAGAGGAAACAGTAGGCATCTTTTTCTTTTTCTTGGTTTTAATGAAACTTCTAGTGTAATGTTTCCCAACCTGATGTTCTAGATAATAGATTTTTATCATTTTTATTATATATTTTGCTATACTTGCTTTATCACATAGCCCTCATCTATCATCAATCAATCTTATATTTTTGATGCATTTCTCTCTTTCTATTTTAACTAGACTATGGAGGTTTCTCTGTTTTGTTGATATTTTCAGAGAACTATTTCTCAGATTTATTTCTCTGTTCTACCTTTTTTCTATTCTCTACTTTAATGAATTATTATTTTCAGCTTTTGTATTTATTAAATCTTCATCTACTTCTCTCTGTTTTGCTGTTTTCTTTGTAATGGCTTATGTTAAATGTGTAGCTTATAACTTCCATTTTTTTTAAGCGAGAGAGACAGACAGACAGGGACAGACAGAAAAGGAGAGAGATGAGAAGCATCAACTCATAGTGTGACACTTTAGTTTCATTGATTGTTTTCTCATACGTGCCTTGACCAGGGGGCTCCAGCCGAGCCAACTTTTTTCCTTGCTCAAACCAGCAACCTTGGGCTCAAGCCAGCAACCTTGGGCTCAAAGCTAGTGACCTTTGGACTCAAGCCAGCAACCTTGGGCTCAAAGCCAGTGACCTTTGGACTCAAGCCAGCAACCTTGGGCTCAAAGCCAGCAACCTTTGGTCTCAAGCCAGCGACCATGGTATCATGTCTATATTCCCATGCTCAAGCTGGTGAGCCTGCGCTCAAGCCGGCGACCTCAGGGTTTCAAACTGGGGTCCTCAGCATTCCAGGTTGATGCTCTATCCACTGTGCCACTTCCTGGTCAGGCTCATTCTTTAATATTTTTAAAAGCACTTAAAATTATAAATTTCTTTCTGTGATTGACCTTAATATGTAGTGCTTTCATTCTCATTAATTTTTATTCTATAATTTTGATTTTGGTTTCTTCTTTGACCATGAGTTATTTAAAAGTATTATTTGATTTTTGAGGAGACAAACATTTTTTTTTGTGCTGTTTTTGTGGTTAGAAGTTAGTTGTATTGCACTGTAATCCAATGGTATGACATTTATGATTTCTAATATTATAAATGTATTGTGCTTCCTTTTGTAACTCAGTAAGTACATCATCAATTTTTGCAAGTGTTCCACAACCATTAAAAAATAAAAACAGTTTATATGGTACAGCTTATCTGCTTTTCTAATTTCTTTATGTATTTTAATATAAATTGATTGGTTTGTGTGTTTATGACAAGATAATCTTTTTTGGGGGGTGACATTCATTAATAAATTTATACAGGTTTTAGATACACAATTCTACAGTATATCATTTGTATATTACATTGTCTGTTCATCAACCCAAGTCAAGTATTCCTGCATCACCATGTCTTATGATGAGATATTCTTGGTAGAAAGTATCTTTTATCAATCTCTCTCTTTACCTTATTTAAAACTCTTTTCCTTGTATACTAATATTTCTCATGCTCATGCTGTTGCCCCTATATTTTTTATGATTACAGAATGTCAGATAAATGTATACATTATTTGAATAGAATTAACAACTGTTAGTATGGAATATATTCTTCAGATCTTTTTCTGTCTATACCTTAGATATATTATAATAAATATTTTTAAACCATAAAAGGGGGATTCATGCTATATATGTTTTACAACTTACTTTACTGACTTAATGTTTTCTTGACATTCCTTCTATGTCAGTGTATATACACTACCTTATCCTTTTAAACTAATCTGTGGAGCTGGCATTTATACCAAGTGTCTGGCTTATCACTGTCTTTTTAAAAAAAAATCAAATAGCATGTCAGGGAAGCCTTCCCTGACTCCACCAAAACTGGACCAGGGTACTCTGTAATACACTTTCATCATCCTCTGCATTTTCCTCCCCAGGTACAGTTGTGTTTGTGATTAATGTCTTCCCTTCCCATATACACACCCCACACATTCTGCACTGGATAATGAGTTCCTCAAGAGTCAGACCATGTCTGTTTTGTTTATATCAGTACTCCAGCACCTAGCACAGAGCTGACAATTGTTCCTGTACAACAAATACTTTTTGAAGGAATGAATGGACAATTCTATGTGGCAAGTACGACAATTATGCCCACATTACAGGTTACCAAGTTATGCTGATTTGAGTAATAATAAGAGTCACCCTATAAGAAATCCTCTGAGGATCCTCAGAAGTAAGTGGATGAGGTAACAGTAGATTATAGATTTCTTAATATGTCAATACTTAAAGATTTACCTTATTTTTAAAACTAGTTGCATAGGGTGAATGATCTTTTGGATTGTTAGTAAATTTTTACTATTATTGAGTGTGAAAATGAACATCCTTGTAAATAACCTTGCACATGTATGTACTTCTGTAAGACAGGTGCCTGGAAACGGAATTACTGCAATGAGTATGCACATTTTACAATTGGATAGAGATTGCCAACTTGTCCCCTGAAAGAGAGTATACAAATTTATATTCATAATACCAGATTATGAGAGTGGTTTTTCCTACCCTTGCCCAAATTGTGTGTTTTCACCCATTTTTTCTTTGCTAATTTTATACAAAGGGCTATTTCATTGCTTTCATTTTATGTTTTGAATTTTTTGTGAAGTTGAGCACCTTTTGTATTCTGTTTTGGAATGTGTTCCCTGTTTGCATTGTTTGCTCATATTTTTATTGAATTTAATATTTTCTTATGATTTGGAATAACTCTTTTTAAATTGTGGATATATTATTTGTCTTCCTTTCCCAAATATTTTCCTCAGTTTGTTATATGTCTTTTAACCTTGTAAATTTGTTTCTTAGAACACACAAATTTAAAATATTTAAAATTACTGGTCATTGCATTTGGAATAACTGGTTTATGTGATGTACTTACTGTACTTTGTCTTCCTGGCATCAAGATTATAAAACTCTTTCTCCATGGTTTCTTCTTGCACCTTTATGGTTTTTTTAAGGTGGAGAGATAGAGAGAGAGAGAGAGAGAGAGAGAGAGAGAGAGCACAGAAGGGAGAGAGATGAGAAGCACCAACTTGTAGTTGTGGCACTTTAGTTGTTCATTGATTGCTTCTCATATGTGTCTTGACTGGGGATTCCAGTCAAGCCAGTGACCCCTTGAGCGACCTTGAGCTTCAAGCCAGCCACTCCATGCTCAAGCTGGATAAGCTCGTACTCAAGCCAGTGACCTCTGAGTTTTGAACCTGGGTCCTCAACGTCACAGGTCGATGCCCTATCCACTGCGCAACCACTCGGTCAGGCACATCTTTATAGTTTTAACTTCAACCTTTAAATACTTGTGCCATATGAGTTTTATTTTTATGTACAGTGCAAATGTAGGTTTCCAACTTTAATTTTTCCCGTGGATATCCAATTGTTCCTATATAATTATTGAATAGTGATATTTTACTCACTCATTTGAAATGTCTCATTCATCAAATACTAATCTCCCAGATATTTTGGAATTCATTTCTAGAATCTCCTGTTCTATTGTGTAATGGCTAAAGAGTACAAGTTCTGGAGCCAGACTACCTGGGCTTATATACAGCTCTATCATTTACAGGTTCTGCATCTGTGAAATGGGGATAATGGTACCCATATCATAGGTTTGTGATTAATAAATAAGTTCATTTACATACAATTAGAGCAATCCTTGGCACATAAGAAGTACTGGTATTTTGTAATATTTATCACTTAAAATTTTATTATTGTTTTATCAATTTAATATAATGCTCAAAAATTAGGGGATATTTTATTGCTTCATAAACATTTTTAAATATCCCCTAATTTTTGTGAGCAGTATTGTATATGATCACATTTATGCATATATTTTTATTACCATTTTTAGAATTACTTTTAAACAACTTGAATAATTTGCATGTGACCTATAAAAGTATCAGTCATAATATTGTCCTATATTCCTAAATTGAGGAATAATATTGTCCCCATTCACAGATAACATGATTGTCTACACAGACAATTCCAAATAACACACACACACACACACACACACACACACACCTAGAACTGATAAGAGAATTTAGCAAGGTTTCAGAATACAAGGTCAACACTCAGAAATCAATTACATTTTATATACTAGCAAAGAACAATACTATTGTAATAGCTCCAAAAAATTAAACACTTAGGTAAAAAATATCTAACAAAACATGTACATGATCTATATGCTAAAAACTACAAAATGCTGATGAGAGAAATCTCCAAAGACTTAAAATAACCAGAGAAATACTGTGTTTATGGACTGGAACACTCAACATATCAAAGATGTCAGTTCTCCCTAAATTGATCTATAGATTTAATGGAGTTCCCATCAAAATCTCAATATTTTTTTGTAGATACAGATGAATTGACTCTAAAATTTATATAGAAAGGCAAAATAAGTAGAATAGCCAAAGTGATTTTGAAAAGATTTTAAGACTTACTGTATAGCTATTATCAAGATCATGTGGTATCGCAAAAGTATATACATATAGACCAATGCAGAAAAATAGAGAATGCAGAAATAGGCCACACAAATATGTTCAATTGATTTTTGACAAAGGTGCAAAGAATTTAATGGAATAATAACAACAGATAGTATTGGAAGAATTGTACATTCATATATAAGAAATAAACCTTGACCAAAGCCTCATACCTTATTTATAGATCTGGATGTAAATCATAAAACTATAATATTTTTAGAAGAAAATATAGGGAAATATTTGGAACTTTCTTACATTGCTGATGGGAATGCAAAATGATACAGCCATCCTAGGAAAGTTAGGCAAAGTCTTATAATGTTAAATGTAAGCTTAACATATGACCCAGAAATCCCAATCCTAGGTATATACTCTATAAGAATAAAAACTTAAGTTCACACAAAACCTGTACAGAAAAGCTAAAGGTGTTCTATTCATAATCACCAAAACCTGGAAACAACCCAAATATCTTGTAAGGATGAATGGATAAACAACCTGTTACACTCATCCAGTGGAATACTATTCGGCAGTAAAAAGCAATGAACATGTAACAGTTTGGATGAACCTCAAAGGCATTTACAATGAGTGAAAGAAGATGAGCTCAAAAGATTACATACTGTATGTTTCTGTTTATATGACATTTTTGAATGAACAAAAAATATAGTGAGGAACAGATCAGCAATTAGGTAAGGAGAGAAGGTATGACTTCAAAGCAATAGCATAAATGAAGTTTTTATGGGGTGATGGAACTATTCTCTATCCTGATTGTGGTGGTGGTTACATGAAACTCTCCATGTGTTAAAATTCCTGGTAAAAAGCTAAGAACTATATGATTTCACACATAGGTGGGATATAGAACTGAGACTCATGGGCATAGATAAAAGTGAAGTGATTACCATGGAGAGGGAGTTCAAGAGAGGGGGTTGGAAGAGGGGAGTAAAGAGGGACCAATATACGGTGACGGTAACGGAAAATGATTTGACTCTCTGGATGATGGGCACACAATACGATCAACAGTTCAAATGCTATAGAGATGTTTACCTGAAAACTATTGATCAATGTTACATCAGCCCATTAAATTTAATTTTCTAAATAAAGTTTTTGCCCTAGCTGGTTGGCTCAGCAGTAGAGCATTGGCCGGCATGTGGAAGTTCAATTCCCAGTCAGGGCACACATGAGACGTGACCATCTGCTTCTCCACCCCTCTTCCTTTTCTCTCTCTCCCTTTCTATCTCTTTCCTTTTCTTCCTCTCCTGCAGCCAGGGCTTGAATGGTTGAACAAGCTGTCCCTGGGCACTGAGGATGGCTCCATGGCTTTGCCTCAGGCACTAAAATAGCTCAGTTGCAGAGCAATGTAGCAATGCCCCAGATGGGCAGAACATCGCCCCATAGAGGGCTTCCAGGTGTATCCCAGTTGGGGCATATGCAGGAGTCTGTCTCTCTGCTTCTCCACCTCCCACTTAATAAAAATAAAATAAAATAAAATTTTAAAAATTAAATTTACTGTATTTTAAATATACAAAAAATGCTAGAATTAGAATAACAACTGCAACTTTGTTTAACCATTTGTATCCTAACAATTTTTTTTCTGGGAATTTTAAGGTCCCTATAAAATATCCTAAGTATAGCTAGACCTCTGTACTCAAACTAGTTAACACTCTCATGTTCTGCAAGGTGCATCAGACAGAACTCTTTCAGTTGCAAATAACAGCAAAGCCAACACAAAGTGGATAAAATTGGACCAATAAGACCATTTTATTCCATTTTATTGTCTCAGACATACAGGGATAAAAAGTAGGTGATTAAGCAGCTCTGTAGTATGATTAACAACCCAGTTTCCCTCCACCCTGTTTCCTTGTCCTTAGCCTTTGGTCCTTCACCTTATGATCTCAAGATGGCTGCAGCCACTCAGGTATCACATGGTCATACATTAATATCAAGAGGCTGCAAGAAAAAGCATGTGTCATGTGTCTTTTATTAAGATCAAGAGAAACTTTTCCCAGGTGCCCAGGTAAACATTCCCTCCTATCTCAATGGCCAGAAATCATGTCTCTCTTGACCATGTCTAAATCAATCATTTGGCAAGGGAAATGGAAATACTATGATTAGCTAGTTCAGACCAGTGTCACTCATAGTATGGTCCCTGGATTGGTGCTAGTCTACCAACTGTTGGTTATTAGTTGTTGGGAAAACAGCTGTGTTAGGCTTGCTCCCTTGCACTTTGCATAATTAAAGCGTAAGTACGTGGCAGAGCCGCATGTGTATAGCCTGTGGGAGGCGACAGGTGCTTTCCCTCAGCACAGATCTCTCTCCCTGCCGCTGGGAGGTGCGCTTCCCTGATTCCCTCAGCTGCCACCGTGAGAGGCAGTTTTCTTGATCCCTTGCCCTCCACTGCAAAAGCTGTTTTCTTTTGCTTATTTGCTGGCCCTTTCTGTGAGCCTCCAATAAACGGGTATGGCCCAATGCTTTCTGGCTCCGCAGTTCCTCTACCATCTGCCTGAACTCAATGTGAATCTGCCTGGCCTCGGGCACTGGCATCACGCCAGTCCACAACAAACTAAGTATAGAGATTGAGATTAAACATTTAGAAACTTTTATGACAGGCAGAGGAATTGCTGTGCTTTTTGAATATAATAAATATTGGTGGCTGATATTTTGTAGGTCTTCATTTGAAAATCTCAGCTCTTGTGATGCACAGGATCACCCTAAATAACCACAAAATGGGGGCTTTATTAAGGAGAAAGAGAGTGAATGATGGCCTTTGAGTATGGTGCCAACAGTGTGAGCCATGCAAAAACTGATGGGTATGATGTTGCTCCTAGGAACCCTGGAAAATTCCAGACAAGAACAAAATGTGTGTCTAGCATTGTAAGGCAGGCTCTCTTTTTGGTTTCACTTGCACATGCACAAGTCCCAGTGGGTAGAGTCTTGAACAGCCAGGTGGAATTGGGCCTCTCCTTAGAAGCCACACCCCAAAACCTGTTTCCCAACTGGCCCAACATTACCTTTGTTTGTTGTCATACCGGAGAGTCCTCCTTAGAAGGTTATAATTGGCCTACATCTGCCATTCTTGCTCATAAGAGCAAAAACAAAAGAAAAAAAATCCACTAGACATGTCAAATTTGGCGCATCCAATGACTGAGTTACAGTAGCCTGTGACAGGGGATTTCAAACATTTTTAAAGCACAACTCACATAGAAAAATATTTGACATCACAAATTGGTACACATGCAGCTGTGCACACGCATGCACACACATCTGGAACCAATGTTTCACAAAACAGTATTTACTGTATGTAATGCACTCTGGGTTTTTTTTAAATGGTATTCATTTTTTTTTCATTTAAAAAAAATGCTGATCTTGTCCCACTAAATTAATTTCACAGTCCACCAATGAGTTATGACCTGCAGTTTGGAAAGATATGCCCTTAATGGGGGAGATGTAATGTTTCTCAATTGCAGAAGCCTGTAGAGTGGCCACCAGTGGCTTTATGTGAGATGTTGTAGCTCCCTCTGTCTCTACTACCAAGACTTGAGCCCTAAACCAGGATAATGCTTCTGCAACCTTATCTTTTTTTCTCACAAGTTTCCCTGACCTCAGAGCTTTTGCCTTCTAAATCAGCTGCCTTAGCAGGTGAGAAGGCCAGAGGCCCTCCAGGCTGTTCATGGAGCCTGAGTTGCCCTAGCAAAAGACGTGGCTATAATTGACTCCCACTGTTACCTGCTCCAGACTAGCCTGCCTCTCCACACTTTGGGCTGTGGCCCCCTTTTCTCTTGCCTTTCATAACAATTTCTCCATCCTTGTTACATAGGCAGATGTCTTCTCATCCCTCCTCTTGATGGATGGTCAGATTCCTGGCACACACCTCCCTAGCACTCTTCACATTGCCAAGTACTCACTCTGACATAATAAACACTCAAGGAGATGGACGATTTGAGTTTCATGCAGATCACAAACAATCTTTAATGTTGGTCAATTAAAACTTTTTTCTTTTCCAAGTGAGAGGAGGAGAGATAGAGAGACAGACTCCCGCATGTGCCCCGAGCAGGATCTACCTGGCAACCCCCGTCTGGGGCCATGCTCTGCCTATCTGTGGCTATGCTCACAACTGAGCTACTTTTAACACCTGAGGCGTAGGCTTCACAGAGCCATCTTCAGCACCCAGGGCCAATGCACTCAAACCAATAGAGCCATGGCTGCAGAAGAGGAAGAGAGAGAGAGAGAGAGAGAAGGGGGAGGTGGAGGGGTGGACAAGCAGATGGTTGTTTTTCCTGTGTGGTCTGACCAGGAATCGAACCCGGGACATCCACAATCCAGGTCAATGCTATACCATTGAGCCAACTGGCTAGGGCAAATGCTGGTCAATTTAAATCAGAGATCACAAACTCAAATGTAGGCAGGGGCCAAGCACATTACACAAAAGCCTAGAAGCAATGGCTACTCTATCCAGCTGATTTTGCCTTATAGAAATGCACATCCACCAATATAGAATATTCCAATTATCCCAGAGAAATGATAAAATCTGGTTTTTATATAAACTGTACCAATTTTATATGCTGACAAGTTAAAAAATTTTAAAGTTTCTATGGAGTGAATCAAACACATCAGTGAACTAGATCTGTACAGCAGGCTACCAGTTTGCAAGCTGTTTTAATTTTTCTTTTATCCTTTGTCTTGCATTTGGACTTGATGTCTTCTGTCATCTGGCCCATCCCAGTCCTATAACCCCGCCACACACACACACACACACACACACACACACACACACACACACAATACAGAACAAAACAAACAACCCACTCTCACCAATAACAGGCTTGCTTTAGCTCTAAAGTTTTCTCTCTCCCCTGACCTGTGGTGGCGCAGTGGATAAAGCGTCGACCTGGAAATGCTGAGGTCGCCGGTTCGAAACCCTGGGCTTGCCTGGTCAAGGCACATATGGGAGTTGATGCTTCCAGCTCCTCCCCCCTGTCTCTCTCTCCTCTCTGTCTGTCTCTTTCTCTCTCCTCTCTAAAATGAATAAATAAAAAGAAAAAAAAAAGTTTTCTCTCTCCCTGATGGTCACAGTACTCAAGCTAAGAGATGTTCATGGGGTGAAACCAGTAGGTTCTATTGTTTCTACTGGGCACCGGAGCACCCATTCCTACATATGACTTCATTCTAGTTCGTCCTAGTCATGCAGTGAGGATATGAAGCCGGCCACTGAAGAAAGCCCTGGGGAGGGAAGGGAACCTGTCTCTTGGTTCTTCCCCTTTGAGCATATTTATTAGATATGTGATGTTTCACTTTCTAGTATTCCCATCTGTACAGGAACTAGAAAGTTCTGCCCTTTCAGAAGTATTGGAAAGAGAACTTTCCAGCACCACCTGTGCCCTTTTTTCACTCATTACCTCCTCCCCACAGAGACTGATCGGTGAGATTCCCAAATGTAATTGTGCGCTTACTTCTCAGGCCATGCTGAGCTCCTTGCTTTCTACGTTGCAGCGCTCCCTTGCCTAAAGCATGCTTGCATCTACCTCTCTGTCAGTCCCACTAGGACGAGCTCGGCAGGGTGAGGGGATGCTAGGCAGACCTATCTGCTGCCTTAGGACAGTTCAAAAGTCTACGCTTGGGAAGAAAAATTTGAAAACATGATTGAGACTGCAGGCCATAGACCCATTCTTTAACCAGTCTTGTCAACAATAAATCTCAAAATTCTGATCACTCTTTGACTCCTGTGTCATATTTCTTAATTAGTTCAGAATTCAGCAGAGAGAGTGGCGTGATTATATCAACTTTAGAGGCCTTCATGATGTATGAGTTGATAAACCTTGAGAAATGTGTACAACGATTGGCATTTGCCATCGACAGTAATGTTTGAGGGAGGCAGTTCTCTTTCTGGGAGTATGGTGGCTGGTATGCACAGGTGCTGCAGGTGCCTTTTATTCTCCATAAGGGCATGCCTTAGAAAGCACTGCCCAGGCGTATCATTGACTTAGGGAGTTGGCAGCCATTTCTATTATGATTGGTGTCTGCTGCACAAAATTGATTTTAATAGCAGCTTTACAAAGCACAGTTCTCACAGTTTTTGACCTTACAACTGTAGCTGGTTTAAAAGCAGGTGGACCCAAGAAGACTCTAGTAAGAACAAGACTATGCATGCTTTTGTGGCTGAGACACAGATTATAGTATCAGAAAATAATATTTTGATCCTAGTTAAGGTTTACCTCAAAACAACTTCAATAATCAGGCTTTTCAAATATTAGAAGACAGAAAAAATTTTGCTCCCTTTCCCCTGTTTCTCAGCCAGGCCTATAGGCTGGGGCTTTTAACGGCAAAAGTAGCTAAATTCCATGTGAATCACAAAAGCCTAGAGAGTGAGGTTATAGCTTTTATATTTAGTAGATAGTATTCAGTCATTGCTGTTCTTCTACTGGGATTTTAATTGCATCTTGTTCCAGAAACAAGGAATGAACTATGGGGGAGACTTCTTGAAGTTTTGTGGTACATCCCCAGACTCCTAGACTCACACTCCCCCTGCTCTCCAACACCACTTTCACATGGTCTCAGGTTGCTTTTGGATTTATTAATTATATGAAACATGACTATGACTTTGAATTTTAAAAATCCAGACTATGGGTTTAACCTAGGAAGGCAGGTGATTTTTGTCAAGGTACAGACAGAGGAATGGGAACACTTTCCATACCTAGGATATAGCATCTTCTTATATTTCAGTGAAGAAACAAGTCTTAAAATTATTAAAATTCTATAGCTAAAACAAACAAACAAATGTTAAAGACCACCTTCTCTAGGAATGGTTTGCTCACAAAATCAAGGAGGTATTGAATTTCTTTTCAGATAATGATTTATACTAATTTATTTGTGAGTGATGTCACATGATGTCTGCAATTTGCTAAAACATATTCTAGAAAAATGTATGAATAGCTAAATTAAAATTGATGAAGTGTTTATAATTGTTGAGGCTGAGTAGTTCACTATATTATTCATAGAGGTTTGCTATAGTAGTCTCTCTAATTTTGTGTATATTCAAAGTTTCCCATAATAAGACATTAGAAAATAAAAATAAGCTTTGGTTTTACTATCAGAACAAGAGCACTGAGAGAGTGAAAGAAAAACGTCCAAGAAAATATGCTACTTAAGCTTGACAAAGAGGGCTTTTCTTAGGAAAATGTGGCCTTGGAGAACTAGTTAAATAAAAGAGAAAAAGAAGATACATTAAAATCAAAAGATTTTTAAAAATGTAACTAGAAAGCAGGGAGATATTTTAATTGTTACTAAGTAAAGAGGTTGTCTGAATTCCAAAGAAATCAAGGAGAGACAGAGAGAAGAGAAAAAGAAACACACTGGAATTACTTTGTATCCATAAGAGCCCAGAACTACAATGCTCTGAGCAGGTATTCACAGATAGAGGGATACTCCCAAAGCTGACCTTAGAAAGTCTGTATTTAGAACAACTGGGAAAAAACACATAGTATGTAAAATACCATTCCCTGCCAAAGATGTTCATACTCTAATCCCTAGAACCTGTGAATATGATATATTATGTGACAAAAGGGACTTCGCAGATATAATTATGGGTACAGACTTTAAAATAGGGGTGTTTATCCTGGATTTTCTTCACAGGCCCAATCTAATAGCATGAGCCCTTAAAAGCAGAGAAACTACCCTGGCTGACAGCAAGAGAGATATGGCAAAAGAAGTCAGAGGGATTCCAAGTGTAAAATGTAAGGGCCACCCTCAGCTGACAGCCAACAAGGAAACATGGTCATCAGGTCTAAAGAACTAAAATTTTAACAGCCACCTGAATGAGCTTGGAAGCAGAGTCTCTCCAGAGCCTCTACTAAGAGCCAAGCTGGCCAATATCTCCTTGATTATGGCCTTGTGAAACCCGGAGCAGACAAACCAGTTGAGCCAATCTGGACTGCTGGCCTACAGAACAGTGGAATAAATTTGTATTGTTCAGCCTTGATATTTGTGGTAATTTGTTATAACAGCTATAGAAAACAACTACAGACCATAATATTAAGTGGGTATGAAAAATTTGGACAGATTTTTGAAAGAGAGACTAAGAAAATGATTGTAAAATACTTCAGGCATTTTTTTGAGTTTCTAGGCAACACGATACACACACACAAAAGCTGATATGACATGTCCTTGTGAGCACAATCTCAGAACATGTATAGGGTTATGATTCCAAAAAAAATAAAGACATATAATAGGACAATCAAGCAAGACAGTAATAGATTGAGTTAAGCCTAAAATAGATTGATTTTAATGGGAAAATACCTCCTGGTGAAATTATCCAATCCTGGGAAGTTAAGGTAGACAAGAATTGTTGAACCATGGATCCTTTTGCCAAATCCAGAATCCACCTGCCCCCAGTTTTATTGAGATGTAATTGACATATAACATCATATTAGTCTAAGGTGTACATCATAACAATCAAATTGTTATGATGTATATATATTGCAAAAATGATCAACCATAATAGGTTTAATTAAGTAGATTTCTTGAATGCATCTTTTTCACTATCATGGACCTTACAAGATAAAATATAGGAGTTTGTTACAAAAACAATTGGCTGCACTTGAAAGCAAAATTAAGGCAAAAGGAAAGAACATACTTCAATTCAAAAAGTAGCAACTATTGTATCTCACACTGCTAAATGTCCTCAATATATGTTCTCACCTTTTTTCAAAGTAATTATTTTTTTAGGTATGCACATACCTGCCTGGCTAAAGACTGCATTTTCCATTCTCCATTGCAGCTAGATGTGAGTAAATATTAACCAATGAGATGTGATTGGAAATGGCATGTACAACCTTTAGATCCAGCCTTTAATGTGAGAACCCTCCCTTTCCTCATACTGGCTAAAGTGGGGCCACTTTGTAGCACTTGGGTGGGAGCACCATTCTAGTGATAACAAGGAGACTGAATCTTTGGATAACCTCATAGAATAGCTACCATACTAGTCCTGGTATGCCTTCTTTTTTTGGTCTATAACATTTGAAAGAAATAAAATTCTGTTTTATTTAAGCCTCTGTTAATTTAGGGCTCCGTCACAGGAAGCTAGATCTATATACTAATTAATATAGCCATGTATACATCAGAGAACAACCTATGAAGCAAATTAAGATGGAAAAAATTTAGCATGAGTCTCTGGATCAAGATGGTGACTTGAGCATTTGCTTAAACATGCCCTTCCTCAGCCCTGTTTCAAATACCTAGAAACCTGGTGTAAAATATTTCCAATTTTTTTATTGTGAAAAATCTCAACTATATATATATATAGAAGTTCAAATTTAGTGCAATGAACATCATTATGCTCATCACTCAGTTTCACTATTAACATTTCCCATATTTGCTTTATCTATCATCTATCTATCTATTTTTTAAAACATTTGAAAGTGTGTTGACTTACATAATCTCTAAAAACTTCAATGCCCATCTTGAAAGGACGTGAATTACAAAACCTTTATCACACTAAGGAATATTCTCACAATAATATGTATTTTAATATTATCTAATATCAGGCCATACTAAGATTTCCCTATTTGTCCTCAAACCGTCTTTTCATAGCTCTTTTAAAAAACCAGGATTCAGTCAAGTTTCATGCATTGCATTTTACTATGTCTTTTTAGTTTGTTTGAATTTGAAACTGTCGTCTCATGTTTTGAAAGATAGTTTTAAAGTTGACAATGGGATCTGATCTTGAAAAATAAAAAGAGCTCTCTAGGAGTCAGAAACAGAGAGAGACCCCCTAAAGGTGAGATAGATGTGCACGGGAGCCAGGACTGACACAGGTACAAAGGGCTAGAGTATTAGTTCCTGCTGAGACTGAGGAGCCAAGCAAGGCCTACCTAAGTCAGGAGATCAACCTAGAGCAAGCAACACTTTACACATGAGCATGGAAACAAAAATGAGGTATCGTTTCTTGCCCTTCAGGCAGACAAACACTCTGAAATCAGACTGTTGCAAGTGCTGGGAAATTGTGGGGAAATAGGCATACTCCTATATTGCTGGTGGGAACATCACACGCTTCAATCACTTTGGAGAGCAAGTTGTCAAAATGTTGTCCAAAAAATAATATGTGGTGATGTCATACAGTGGAATACTCACTGAAATGGTGCTAGACCTCCATATAGCAATATGGGTCTCAAAAACATAATGCTGAATAGAAATGATACAATTATGTAAATGGCATAGGCACAAAAATGCTATATACAGTTTATGGATGTATGTATGCCTATAAATAAGGTGACCAATTATCCTCCTTTAGGGGGACAGTCTTTCTTTTGTAAGTTCCGTCCTCCCTTGAAAAGTGTCCTCCTACATGTCCTCCTTTTTGATATTGGAAGACTAATCTGTAATGTCCGTATTTGATTGATGCAGAGTCGATCCATTGCGTGTGATGTAACGTATTTGTATCTAAATGAGTACTTTTATCTTACAATTATTATTAAAAATTAATAGGCATGTAAGCAGAATTACAATATAAAATATTATAATGTTTTTATTATGCATTTATCATATTATAATGTATCATTGTTGCAATAAATAAAATGTTTCTTCTTTCTTTTTTTTTTTGTATTTTTCTGAAGTTGGAAACGGGGAAGCAGTCAGACAGACTCCTGCATGTGCCTGACCGGGATCCACTGGCACGCCCACCAGGGGGCAATGCTCTGCCCATCTGGGGCGTCGCTCTGTTGCAACCAGAGCCACTCTAGCACCTGAGGCAGAGGCCACAGAGCCATCCTCAGCGCCCAGGCCATCTTTTGCTCCAATGGAGCCTTGGCTGCGGGAGGGGAAGAGAGAGACAGAAGGAGAGGGGGAGGGCTGGAGAAGCTGATGGGTGCTTCTCCTGTGTTCCCTGGCTGGGTAACTAACCTGGAACTCCTGCACGCCAGGCTGACGCTCTACCACTGAGCCAACAAGCCAGGGCCTAAAATGTTTCTTTTATTTATGATATTGTTTTCTTCAATTTATTTTTGTCCTCCTTTGCATTGTAAAAACGTTGGTCACCTTATTTATTTTAAAGCATGAAAATGGATGAGAACACACTCCAGACCATAGTAGTTGCCTCAGAGGAGAATGGCAATGCAGGTGGTGGTTAAGTTGGAAATTAGCTATATTTCTAATATCTTTTCATTGCAGGAAGCAGATATGACAAAATATTTACAATTCTGGGTGAAGAAAATGTGGGGTTTTGTTATAACATTCTTTGTACTTCTTCTGTAGCATTTACATTTCTTACAATTAAAAAAAGAGGAAACTCAATAGAGCCTGCTTCAGAGGAAGGAAGTCACAAGAATGGACAGAAGGAACTGTTTCTGCTATTGGTGAAGTGGTATTTAAGGCTTGGAAAAGTCAAAGGCTTTTCATAAGGGCAGCAAGCCCAAGGCAGATGCATTTTATCTTACCAAGATCCAAGAACACAAGCTTCTGAATATCTGCTTAGGAATCCACTAAGGGTAATCATGAAGTAAATACATGAGAGAGAGAGAGAGAGAGAATGGGGAAACTACCAAAGAGATAGGCTTCATACAACCAAGAAATACCAGAGCAAAAGGCAGTAGAATTTAAACTGAGAGGTTATGACCCTACAATTAGCACCACCTAACTTGCTGACTGTTGAGGTTGAAAGAAAAACAGTTTCCTCTTGCCCTCACCTTTTCTATAGTTATTCTCTTTCCTCCAAGTATCACTGCCTCTGCTATAAGTTTTGCTTTACGATGGCAGTGTGAGGCTGGGCTGTATTATGTACTAGTTTATAGCAACATAATTTTGCTTGGGCTAATTGCTTCAGGGGCTGAGGTTTGCTTGTGACTAAGGACTTTTTCTTTGTCCTCTTTCCCCTCTTTGGCGGGTGGAGGAGGCCCAAGTGGTGCTGGGGCACTCCCCCTTCCTCTCCCAGCAGGCACCCCTCCCCCCTTGCACGCTGTGCAGTATCTCTATTATCTCAGATGCAAGAAAGAAGACTGTCCTGGCCCGGATATGGTTCGTGGACAGCAGAAGATTCAGTCTCAGCAGAAAAATGCCAAAAAGCAAGCTGGACAAAAGAAGAAACAGGACATAACCAAAAGGCTGCTGCCAAAGCTGCCTTGATACATACCTGCGCTGTCTGTAGGACACAAATGCCAGCCCCTAACACCTTCAAAGCAGCACTTTGAGAACCAGCGTCTCAACACTTCACTTCCTCCACAGTTGGCTGATGTTCAGTCATAACATGTTTACAGCTGAATTCGTGACACCTTTGACTCTTCTACTATCTCAGATCTTAGGTAACAAACTTGCAGCTGCTTTTCTAACAAACTGTTGTTCAGCAAAAATAAAGGAGCCACATAAATACTCATTTTTATGCTGTTTCGTTTTGGGCTTCATGCAAAGACAACTTTTTGTAAATGTACAGTTGACTCTGATTTGGAAATCTGCAAATCAGTCTATCTTTGTTATAATTTTTTTTTTTACAATTGTGATTATATTGATGTTCATATTGTGTAAAATAACTCATGTAATAAAGTAGTACTTCAATTTTACATCACAGGAAAAATGTAAAAAATTATGTTAATACAGAAGCATTGTAGAAAATTAAGCAATATAGACAAGGAGAAATACACCTAATAAATAATTAAACAAGTAAAATGTCTACTACTCAGAAATCACCCCTGTGAAATGCTGCAGAATATTTCTCTCTCCCCCTCTGTCTACACATGATCTTGTTTCATTACCAAGCTGATATCTTACTACACATACTGTTCTGTAGCCTGCTTTTTTCAGTCAATAACCTCCGTTTTGCTATTTCAGTAAATTTTCAACTCATCTAACATGTTCATATTTCCCCAAATGACCTAAAAATGTCCCTTACAGTTGCTTCATCCAAAGCAGTACTCAATCCAGACCATGCATTGCATCTGGTTCTTATGTCTCTTAAGTCTCTTTTAATCTAGGACGGACACTATTTTTAATGATACCAATTTGCTGAAGATACCAAACCAATGGTTCTGCAAGATGTTTTACTTACTGAGTTTGGCTGGCTGCTCTTCGCATTATTTTCTTTTAAAGTTTTAGTATACGTGGCATTGGTGCCAGGAAAATCTTGTGTCCAATTAACTTTTTGCACTCTTAGACAGTGGGACATATGAGAATCTTGGAGTAGGATGAATTCTTGTTTTGGAGGTCCTGCGTGAACTTCACCTGTTTCAGTGGATGACAGTCCAGGTTGCAGTTGCCAAAGGAACCTCCATTCTCCTTACACCTCAGAGTGAGACCCTTCCAGCTAAGATTCAGCAGGAACAGAAATCAGGGAGGAAATACTTGTGGATTTACATTTCTTTGAAATTTATTTTCTTCCCAGGAATTTCCACATTATTCAAATTTTGGACATTTATACATTATTTGGGACATTTCTATGCTATTATTTGGTCTGGACACATAATTTCCGGTCAACCATATTGGACAATGTGGCCAGGCATAATTTAGAACAGGAAATACAACAGGGAGAGACTTGATAGCCTAGGGTGCAGCAAGGAACTTAGAGTTAAGTTGATTAATGTTCTGTTCTGATCCACTTCAGAGCCTTCTGGAGATAAAGCAGAAGTGCCTCAAGTTGGTCTTAAGAGGAACAGTGATTGGCATTAGGAGAATGGTCTTGTGAAGGTGGAACCTGGACTGCCCTTTTGAACTCTAATTTTCTACCCCTAATGCTGGCAGCCACATTCCCATAAGACCATGAGTTTGGGTATTAAACCCAATAGGTTAAGATAACAAAAATGTTGACCATAATTTCCTTTGTTATGCGCTGAATTATTTTCCCCTTTATATGTTGAATCCCTAACCCTCAGTACCTCAGAATGTGACTATATTTGGAGATAGGGCCTTTTAAGAGGAGATTAAATTAAAATGGGGCTGTTAGGAGGGGCTCTATTCTAATCTGACTGGGGTCCTTATAAATAGAGGAGAGTAAGACACACAAAGAGACACTAGAGCCTGTTTGCCCAGAGGGTTGACCCTTTGAAGAGGCAGCAAGCCAAGGACAGAGGCCTGGGAGAAATCAACCCTGCAGACACCATGATCTTGGAATTTCAGCCTTGTAGAATTGTGAGTAAATAAATTTCTGTTGTTTAAGCCACCCACTCTGGCATTTTATTATGGCAGGCTGAAAAGACTAATATATCCTTTTTCCTGTGTTCCTGCCTGTCAACAAAATAGAAACTTTCACCCTTTTAGGATTATAGACATCACCTGAAGGGCTCTAAATAAATACTGATGTGTGTGGCCCCACACTCCAGAGATTTTTATCTAATTGGTCTGGATTGTGGCCTGGGTAATTCTAAACTATTACCAAGGTTGAGAACTGCTGGGCTAGAAGGTCAGCCAAGAGTTGTGTGGCATAACAGCTGAAGATGGTTGAGACCAGGACTTCACCAACAAAGCAGGAAAATTGTAGGAATCCAGCCATCCCACAAAACTTTTAGAGAAAGTTGGTCCTGTTACTTTGGAATTTGGACCTTATTGACTGTAGAGTGTAAACTGCTTTCTCAGCATTTAGTGATTCTACTAAGCTTTCATTATACACAAAGATGTCAGTTTTTAGGGCATAGGAATAAATAGTACTATATCAAGACAAAAGGGGAAGAGATTTTTTTCAGCCTTCAGCAGGAACCTGAACGAAAGCCACACCCAGTAACCTCACTACAAATTTGAATTTCTGGCCCTAAAATGGGCAGTCACTCACAAATTTTAGAATTTCATATTTGAAGTGGCTAATGAAGTGTGAACTGACAGGCACATAGTACTTTCGGATTAGTCAGAGACATGGTCCTCCACTGTGGTCAAATGTCTGAATGCTGCACCACTGCACAGCCACAGTTCACCAAAAATAGATATTACAGCATTCACATTTTATAAAAATTTAAATTTATTTTTAGTTTACATACAACAAAATTTACTATTATTAAAATCAGTAAAAGCTAAGAACTGTATGATTTCACGCATAGGTGAGATATAAACCTTAGACTCATGAACATAGATAAAAGTGAAGTGGTTACCAGAGGGAGGGAGATGTGGGGGAGGGAGTGGGAGGAAGGGTGTAAAGGGAGAGAAATATACGGTGACGGAAAATGATTTGACTTTGGGTGATGGGTATACTGTACAACATAATTAACAGTTCAAATATAGAGGTGTTTACCTGAAACCTATGTACTCTAATTGATCAATGTCACCCTGTTAAATTTATTTTTCTAAATAAAATTTAAAAAATAATTTACTATTATTAGTGCACAGTTTTATGAGTTTAGACAGAGTCTAGAGCCATGATGGCGAACCTTTTTTATAAAAACCACCCACTTTTGCAGTACTGGTCAACCTGGTCCCTCCCGCCCACTAGTGGGCGTTCCAGCTTTCATGGTGGGTGGTAGCGAAGCAACCAAATGGTGCTGCGATTGGCCCACCATGAAAGCTGGACCGCATACTAGTGGGCGGGAGGGACCAGGTTGACCAGTACTGCAAAAGTGGGTGTTTTTTATAAAAAGGTTCGCCATCATGGGTCTAGACTCTAGAGTCATATAACCACCACCACAAATAAAATATAGAATAGTTCCACGTGGGGGAAACAGCTGTGTTAGGCTTGCTCACTGGTTTACTGGTTGCAAGCACTTTGCCTGATTAGTGTGTGAGAAAATGGCAGCGCCCCGTGTGTACTGTCTATGTAAGGCTACAGCTGCTTTCTTTCAGAGGCAATGCTCCCAGATCACTCTCCTGCCACTGCAAGATGCGGTTTTCCTTCTCCCTTGCCCTTCACTGCGAAAAGCAGGTTTCCTTTGTTTATTAGCTCTTTTCCTTTTTTGTTTATTTGCTTACCTTTTTTTTTTTTTGGTGAACCTCCAATAAATGGGTATGCCCTGACACTTTCTGGCTCCACAGTCCATCTACTGTCTGCCTGAATTCAGTGAGAACCTGCCTGGCCTCGGCCCTCAGCCTTACATTACATCACACCTCAAAATCCCCTTACTGACCAGCACATATGTGCTTGGCCCACACTCTTCATCTATCCCCTGAAGCCCCAGAAGCTTAAGGTCTCTTTAAACAGTTTTGGCACAACACCCAATGTAGCCCATGTTTGAACCTCCTGAACTGGGCACAGCAGATGGAGATAAGAGGAAAAAGAGTCCTGGCAGTCACTAGAGGGAGAATTGCCAAATGGTCTTTCCAGACAGACCAACATAGCTGAAATTCAATGTTTCAGCAAGGGGTGACCCTATTTTTGTCACGTTTTAGGGCATTGCTAATGCTTTATAATTTAAGACTAGATTCTGTAGCAGAGCTCAGAGAGAGAACCAATCGTTTACCAGATTTCCAATGTACCAAGATAAACTCTGCAAGCCTTCCTGCCAGCACACAATGGAGCAGCAGACTCAATACCAGGCTGGTATTGCATCATCTCAAAAGAGACACTCTTATAATAAATTAAACATTTTACATTTTAATATTCAGTTCTTCCCAAAGCACAGTTTAAATCCCAATTCCAAAATAATGCGTTAACAGAGATCAAGTCAACTATATAAAGGATGTCATGAAATTAATTAATTCTAGAAGCATTATATAGTCTTTTGCATGGAAAAAAATCTCTTTAAAAGGGGCTTTCCAGCATTGCTCAGAATGTAAGTGCTCAGTGATACTAAACTAGATACTGTGGGGCAATGGTGGGTAGCCCTACTGTTTCTAATTTTAGTATTCATAACAGAATGGACATTTACAAAGAATCCCCTTCAACTCTCCCAGAAGACAAAGACAAAGTCCTTTGAGACTTCTCAAAACTAAGACAAACCCCTGAAGCAGATATAGCTGTGTGTCAGTCCAGATCCTTGATTGCAAGCAACAAAATTGGACTCTGGATGATTTAGGCAGAAAAATAATTCATTAAAAGGATATTGGTTAGCTCCCAGAATAAGCAGGCAGGCTGGAGAGGCAGGTTTGCAGGCAGGAACAAAACACAAACCATGCCACAGAACTGGTCTGGTGAGGAACGCACTGCAGCACCTCTGAAAACTCCATCTTCAGCTTTTACCATCACCCTGCAGAGACTTCTATCTTGCTGTGAATGGTAGTGTTGCCTGAGGCACTGCCTGGGTCCCTGATTCTTTGTCTCTAACTCCAAAGACAAAGTCAAGGACCACTGATCTAGGTTATGAGCTAACATCTTAGGAGAGAGTCTAAATGTGGCCTTCTTAAGTTTGTAGAGGGAGGTGAGCTCTGCCTCCTTCCAAGAATCATGAGATGGGGAAGTCCCTAACCAGAGGAAGTGGGTTCAAATGCACACCCAAAAAGAGTAGCAAAAGACCCAACACAGGCTGACGGTTGGGGGCTACTTGATATCACATGGCACCAAGTTAAGCCATGGCTACCTCGTTTGGGGACAGAGTAGAGGACCCTGAGCTGAGAAAAGTGATCAAAGAAAAAACAAGGGCTCTTTCTCTCAGTGCCTTAATATTTTTTTTTCTTTTTTTTTTCTTTTTTTTTCTGAAGCTGGAAACAGGGAGAGACAGTCAGACAGACTCCCGCATGCGCCCGGCCGGGATCCACCCGGCACGCCCACCAGGGGTGACGCTCTGCCCACCAGGGGGCGATGCTCTGCCCATCCTGGGCGTCACCATGTTGCGACCAGAGCCACTCTAGCGCATGAGGCAGAGGCCACAGAGCCATGCCCAGCGCCCGGGCCATCCCTGCTCCAATGGAGCCTTGGCTGCGGGAGGGGAAGAGAGAGACAGAGAGGAAAGCGCGGTGGAGGGGTGGAGAAGCAAATGGGCGCTTCTCCTGTGTGCCCTGGCCGGGAATCGAACCCGGGTCCTCCGCACGCTAGGCCGACGCTCTACCACTGAGTGCCTTAATATTTTGCTGCAAGATCTTAGGAAAAGAAAACTGCTTCATGTTTGAGGTGGGGCTGTAGTGAGAGCTTCAGTGCCCTGTACAAGGCAAAGAAAGCAACAGGTGTTGTCCTCAGAACGTAACTTCCTCGTCTAGAGACCCTGGCATGATGACTTGGATGATCTGGGAGCAAGTGGGTGGTGGTAGTGAGTAGAGGGAGAGAAGAGTACTTTTCTCAACAAGCCATTGCCTTTGATCCTTCGATGGGATGCACCTGAATATACCAGAGGATAAAATCAGGCACCACAGTATATCTTCTGATTATAGCCATTCAATTCCAAAGATATGAAGTCTATGTATAATGACTCTAGGGGATTTTTTCTCTGTAATTATCAGTGTATCAACTCTCCCCTAAGCTTTACATTTTCTGACAACAGTACTTCGATTAGAAGTTCAGGACTGACCCCAGTCCCCAGAGAGACCCATAACCAGAAGAGTTAAACTGACTTCTATTAAATATATTTGGGATTCTCAGTCCTGATCAGAAAAGGCAGTGGAACTAATACGAGGTATTCTTGGCACATGTCTGAAATGCCACCAGGATAAATGAATGCCATCAGAATGAATTAATGCAATGGATTTTGCCACTGTTTTTGGTGTTTGGAATACACTTGGTTGCTCTCTGATTTCTGATTTGGAATAAGAGAGGGAGGAAAGACTACAGGGAACTTCACTCAGTGTTCATCTACCCTTAACATCCTTAGTAGTGGCTGGTAAGCTAACCACTGCTGCTTCATACCATGAAAAGAAAAAGAAAAAGAAAAAAAAAAAACAAGATAAGGAGCCCGGATGCTGCTGTGAAATTTGGGGCTGCCCTGTGAGCCATCACTAGATGACTACTTCCTAGCATGTAGTAAGGGAACTTGTAGAGCAAGTCCAGATAAAATTATCTACCAAAATAACTTATTGCTCATAAAGGAATTAGGAAAACTACCCCCACATAACCTAGTGTAGACAGGGAACAACTTCTCCAGCCCAGAAGAGCAGGCAAAAACAAATCTTTTGAGGGATTCAGCTTTGTATGAAATTGAGGGAAACCACTCAAACCATCAGAGAGTAAGGAGATGGAAACATCCACCTATTAAGCTGCCCACCCACTTACAGCCCTGAGGGATCCTGTGCAGCACCCTTTGAACAAAACTGTTCATATGTGGGGCAATCTGGAGGTAGTTGGGCAAAAGAAGATAATGCTACTTTTTTTCCCATATCCATTTCTCCCCCTTTTTCCTTTCTGGCATGGTCCTGAAGTGGTCATATACTTAGGAAAGGGGCCCTAGCCCAGCCCTGTGTTGGGGTGGTGGTGGTGGAATCTTGAATAGTCAATGTCAATCACTGATGGGCTTGTTCTCCTGCCAGTGATTGATTTAGGTATGGGTATGTGACCCAGCCCTAGGACTTGAAGGGAAGTCTACTAGGGGACTTTTTGGAATGTTTTCCTCAGTCATAAAAGGAGATGCATAGGAGGAAACTCCCCTCTTTTTAACAGGATGTTGCTGTGTTTGCATGCACTGCTGGAACTGCTACAGTCACCTTGCAACCAGGAAGATCTGCTATCAGTACAGGAAGGCAATAAAAAAAGAAAAGAATAGAAGCCCCTTTGCTTTTGATGATGTTATTTGATTAGTGACTGAATCAACCCTGAAACTACCACGTAGGAATTTTTGAACCAGTTCTAGAAAATGACCCATTCTTTTTTCTCTTGGAGAGGGCTGTAGGATAGGGAGTGTGACGCACTATAGCAAGACGACCTTCCTAGGGGTAGGCCAGGATCTTTTCTTTTTTGTGTGTGACAGAGACAGAGAGAGGCAGAGAGAGGGCCAGATAGGGACAGACAAACAGGAAGGGAGAGAGATGAGAAGCATCAATTCTCATTGCGGCACCTTAGTTGTTCATTAATTGCTTTCTCATATGTGCCTTGACTGGAGGGTTACAGCAGAGCGAGTGACCCCTTGCTCAAGCTAGAGACATTGGGATCAAGCTGGTGAGCCTTGCTCAAACTAGATGAGCCTGCACTCAAGCCAGCGATTTTGGGGTTTTGAACGTGGGTCCTCCGCATCCCAGTCTGACGCTCTATCCACTGTGCCACTGCCTGGTCAGGCAGGTCAAGATCTTGAAAAAATGAATGCATTTACCTGTCCTTCAGGTTAATGGGGACCAGGCACCAGGGGTAGTTACACAGATGGTCAGTGGCCTGAGAAGAGCCAGGTCATTGGATGAGAAGCATTGATTTGGACTAGAATCCAGAATCATGGCCAGAGGCTAAGACTCAAGGGTATCTGTTCCATGAATGGACGCATTGTCTTATTTGTACTTTGAGATCTTGTCACTTTAAACATTTACATGACTGAATGGTTGTTATGCCTGTACTCCAGGACCTCAACTTCTCACTGCCATCTTGACACAGAAATGGAAACAAGATCCTGTCTGTGCCTTGAGACCTTGTACCACAATCACCTAGCCAATGTCTGAGAACCTTTAGCTATGGCAATTGAAGGGGTACTTTCGGGTCACTCTGGACATCTAGAGTATAGACATGTACAGAGGAGCTCCTATATTTACACTTTCAGACAAGGACTGGGACATGTTAATACATCACTTGCTAGGGACAGAGGAAGCATGGACACTGTTTATACGCCTGACAATTGAAATAATATGCCTTTACTACAAAAAGCAGTAGTAATGTGGGTACTAAAGTTATGTAGCTGGGCTTGAGTATAAGTCAATCATCTAAATATAGAGTTACAATTGTTGTATTTAGATTATCATCAAAAGAAAAATGTTAAATTAAAAAATTTTATAAAGAATTTATGGACAACCAAGAATGCACATTTGAACCCCTCACCAGCCACAGACCCTAGTTTGAGAAACATTAGTTGAAGGCAGTCTCAGGAGGTATTATGAACATGAATAGAAATTGAAACCTAAATTAGACTTTTCTTTGTATAATATAAGTGTGACAATTCAAAAGACTTAATCCAATGTTTCTTAACTACAATATACCTTAGAATCACCTAGAATGTTTGATAAAATGTAGATTTCTAGCCTGCTTTCAGTAATTCTCATTCAGTAGTTTAGGAGTGAGGCCCAGGAGTCCGCATTCTAATTCAGGCAGATTATGGGACATACTTCCAGAAATACTGAACCTGCCATTAAGAAGTTAGCCACTAAAATAATACAGCCCCAAGAAAAGAAGTTTCCACAATAACCATCTCCTATGAGGCAAGGGGGACAACCTGCCAGAGAACTTCTCCAAAGACAGACCCAGAGGTGACAGCGGATAGATTGGTTGATCAAGGAATGCACTCTACTAGCAAGGAAGGAAATCTTTGCTACCTCAGTAGAATCTGAACTTTGGACTGGTAATGACTGTAGTGTGCTGTTTCCTGTTTTCTTTTCCAAATGCTAGTTTTGTGTTTGTTGGGTTTTTCTTTTTTTCAGAGACAGAGAAAGAGTCAGAGAGAGGGATAGATAGGGATGGACAGACAGACAGGAACAGAGAGAGATGAGAAGCATCCATCATCAGTTTTTCGTTGTGACACCTTAGTTGTTCATTGATTGCTTTCTCATATGTGCCTTGACTGTAGGACTACAGCAGACCAAGTGACCCCTTGCTCGAGCCAGTGACCTTGGGTCCAACCTGGTGAGCTTTGCTCAAACCAGATGAGCCCGCGCTCAAGCTTGCGACCTCAGGGTCTCGAACCTGGGTTCTCCTCATCCCCGTAAGACGTTCCATTCACTGCGCCACCACCTGGTTAGGCCCAAATGCTAGTTTTAATTTCAGTTATCTGGCTTTCCTTCTACCATTGTGTGATTATATTGAGGAGTAATTAAATGTATCATTTAGGTGTAATTTGCTATCTATGACAGCCATATCAGTTAAAATTTTTAGCTTAAAGTGATAGAAAATCTATCTAAACTTGTGTAAGCAAAGATTTCTTATTTTCAGTTTTGCTGAGAAGCAATTAATATGTAATAAACTACACATATTTAGACTGCACAATTTGATGTTTCAACGAAACACACACATACACACAATCAATGAAACCATCACCACAATCAATGTAATGAATATATCCAACCCTATTCAAAATTTCCCTATGACTCTTTGTAATCTCTCCCACCTACCCTTGCCCCCCTTCCCACACCTTCACCCAACAACTGCTCCGCTTTCTCTTACTGTAGATTAGTTTGCACTTTCTAGACTTTTACATAAATGGAGTCATGCAGTGTATAATCTTTTTTTTTTTTTTTTTGATCTGGCTTCTTTTACTCAGCACACTTTATTTTGAGATTCATCCATGCTGTTGTATCAGTAGTTCAGTCTTTTTTAATCCTAAGTAGAATTCCATTGCATGGCTGTATCACAGTCTGTTTTATCTATTCACCTTTTGATGGGCCTTTGGAGTGTTTCCAGTTTGAGACTATTTAAAGTGGCTATAAACTTGCAATTATTTTTGGCAACTACAACTCAGTGTTGAGTCACACCGAGTTCGCTTTTTATTAAAATTCATTTCTCTTTAAATGTGAGTTCTGTCCCATCCTGTAAAGGAAAAAGCCCTTTGAGAAGATGCTGGGACAGTGCTTCAGTGTTCTTGTAGCTATCAGTAGATAATTCCCCAAACCTACAGTTTTTCCTGTGCTTTTAATTTCTGTTAATGGCATCACCATCTACTCAGGCTTAGATTCTAAAAAACAACACTCAGAGTACATAAAATATATGTAATTATGTATGTAGGATTCTATATACACACAAATATTTGTGTCTGTTAAATGTCAGAGGATGCTACATACTAGATGCTTTGTTATGGGAAAATATTTTTTATCTGACAAAAAAAAAATCAATTTTGAAAGAGATCATAATTCCCAAGCCAAAGAGAAGATGGAAGGAAGAAAAATCCAGATAGGTAACAGAATAGCATGAAGATTGAAAAAAAAGTGACTATAGGGTTGCCTCCCAGCTTTGGTGGTCTCTCCATGTACTCCCCTCAACCTCCCAACCCCCCAGTAGCTTCTCAGACTATGATCATCATGAAGCATACTTTCACTGCCATCAAGCCAGATGGCATGCAGCACGGCCTGGTGGGTAACATTATCAACTGCTTTAGCAGCAGGCTTCCATCTCATGGCCATGAAGTTTCTTCAGGCCTCTGAGGAACTCTTGAAGCAGCAGTACACTGACCTGAAAGACTGCCCATTCTAACCCAGGCTGGTGAAGTACATGAATGAAGGGCCTTTTGTGGCCATAGTCTGGGAGGGGCTAAATGTGGTGAAGACAGAGAGAATTACACTTGGGGAGACCAATCCAGCAGTTCTAAGCCAAGCACCATTCAGGGAGACTTTTGCATTCAAGTTGGCTAGACTATCATTCATGACAGTAATTCAGTGATAAGTGCTGAAAGAGAAATCAGCCTACAGTTTAAGCCCAAAGAATTGATTGACTCACAAGTCTATTGAATCAATGCATAAGAGGTGGGCAATGCATTAGTCACTTTCAGCTCTGCTTGAATGTGTCCCTGGACACAGCTCTTCATTCCATTGGCTTGAAAGCAATAGGATTGATCTTTATTTTCTAGAACATATTTACCAATGAAACCTTTGGGGAAAAAAAATGACCATAAATATTCTTGTACAAGTCTTCATGTGAAAATATACTTTCATTTCTCTTGGGTAAATTCCTAGGGGAAGAATAGTTCAATCATATGAAAGATATATATTTAACATTTTAAAAATTAAATTTATTGGAGTGACATTGGTTAATAAAATTATGTAGGTTTCAAGTGTACAATTCTATGATACATTATCTGTATCTTGCATTGTGTTTTTACCACCCAAAGTCAAATCTCCTTCCTCACCATATATTTGACCCCATTTATCCTTTACTACCCTACTCACCTGCCCTTTCCTCTAGTGACCACCAAACTGTTGTCTGTGTTGATGAGTTTTTGTTATTTGTCTTGTTTGTTCATTTGTTGCTTTCAGTTTTATATCCCGCATATCAGTAAAATCATATGGTTCTTGACTTTCTCTTTTAAATTTATTTTAATGAATTCATTGGGGTATAAGCTTCAAGTATGCCACTTATTTCACTTAGCATGATATTCTCAAGATTCATCCATGTTGTAGCAAATGGCAGTTTCATCTTTTCTAAAGGGATTTAATGAGTAGTATTCCATTGTATATATGTACCATATTTCTGTCAAATCATTTATCAAGGGAGACTTGAGTTGTTTTCATGTCTTGGCCATTATGAATAATGCTGCAATGAACATAGAGGGTGCATATATATCTTTGCAAATAAATGTTTTCAAATATTTTGGGTAGATGCCCAGAAAGAGAGTTGCTGGGTCATATGGTGACTTTATTCCTAATTCTTTGAGGAATCTTTATACTGTTTTCCATAGTGGCTGTACCAGTATATAGTCCACCAGCAGTATATGACAGTTCTAGTTCCTCCATATTCTCCAATAATTGGTTTGGTTAGTCTTTCTAATTTTAGCCATTTTAACAAGGGAACAACAGTATTTTCTCATTGTGGTTTGAATTTGTATTTCCTTAATGATGTTGAGTATCTTTTTATGTGCTTATTGCCATCCATATATCTTCTGTGGTAAACTGCTCAAATAGTTTGCCTGTTTTTTATTTTAATTGTGTTTGTTTTTTATTATTGAATTGTGAGAGCTCTATAAATTCTAGATTTAAGTCATTTAGCAAATATATGATTTGCAAATATTTGCTCCCATTCTGTGGCTGTGTTTTCATTCTCTTAACAGTACTTGTCAATGAGCAGAATGCTTTGTTTTGAAGATGTAAAAACACAAAATTTTTGACTCATTGTTTTAGTTAGAATGCCTAATAGAAATTATAACTTGATAAAAAAACAGTATTTAAAGAAAATTTTATTATTTCATATAAAAAGTTCTGAGGTAAGATGGCTCCTGTGTTTGTTTGCAAATTTAGGTGCTCAACAATGTCATCAAGAAATCACATCCTTTTCATTTTTTGCTCTGCCATCCTCAGCCTCCTGGATTTATCTTTGAGCTAGTCCCCTCAGAGTTGCAAGGTGACTGCTGAGGTTTAGTGTTTCATGTTCAGACATGCAACAATAAAATGAAGAATCTAAATTGTCTTTTCTATGTGTCTCTCAGAGTGAAGAAACCTTTCTTGGAAGTACCTTAGCAGACCTTTCCCCATAAGACATTACCATCCATAAACTAGCATTAAATCCCTTATGTCTGTCTAATCAGTGGTGGGGAAGTGGATGGAACGTTGACCTGGGATGCTGAGGTCCCAGGTTTGAAACCCCAAGGTTGTCAGCTTAAGTACAGGCTCACCAATTTGAGCACAGGGTTGCTGGCTTAAGTGTGAGATCATCAAGATGATCCCATGGTCACTGGCTTGAGCCTAAAGGTCGCTAGCTTGAACAAGGGGTCACTGGCTCGAATGGAGCCCCCCAGTCAAGGCTTGTATGAAAAACATTCAATGAACAACTAAAGAGCCACAACTACAAGTTGATGCTTCTCATGTCTCTCTCTTCCTCTCTTTCTCTCTCTCTTTTTCCCTCTTCCTCTCTCTCGCTCTTTCGCCAAAAAGAAAAAAAAAGTCTCTTAGGTCAAGGGTTGGCATACTATCACCAGTGGGCCAAATCCAGCCTGCTGTCTGCTTTTGTATAGTCTCTGAGCTGACAATGGTTCTTGCATTTTTAAAAGAATAAAAAAGTCATAAGAAGAAAAATGTTTTGTTACATGTGAAAATTATATGAAGTTCAAATTTCTGTGTCCAAAGAACTTCCAGTTTCAACTTTGAAAGGTAGAGAGCTAGAAAGATGTCACTCCCGTATGACCAGGTGGTGGCTCGGTGGATAGAGGGTCAAACTGAGATGCAGAAGACCCAGATTCAAAACTTTGAGGTCACCAGCTTGAGCACAAGCTCATCAGCTTGGGTGCGACATCACTAGCTTGAGTGTGGGATCATAGACATGACCCCATGGTCGCTGGCTTGAGTCTAAAGGTCTCTGGCTTAAAGCCTAAGGTCACTGGCTTGAGTGTGAGACCATAGACATACATGACCCCATGGTGGCTGGCTTGAGTCCAGAGGTCTCTGGCTTAAAGCCTAAGGTCACTGGCTTGAGTGTGGGATCATAGACATACATGACCCCATGGTCACTGGCTTGAGTCCAAAGGTCTCTGGCTTAAAGCCTAAGGTCACTGGCTTGAGTGTGGGACCATAGACATGACCCCATGGTCGCTGGCTTGAGTCCAAAGGTCTCTGGCTTAAAGCCTAAGGTCACTGGCTTGAGTGTGGGATCATAGACATACATGACCCCATGGTTGCTGGCTTGAGTCCAAAGGTCTCTGGCTTAAAGCCTAAGGTCACTGGCTTGAGTGTGGGATCATAGACATACATGACCCTATGGTCGCTGGCTTGAGTCCAAAGGTCTCTGGCTTAAAGCCTAAGGTCACTGGTTTGAGTGTGGGATCATAGACATGACCCCATGGTTGCTGGCTTGAGCCCAAAGGTCTCTGGCTTGAAGCCTAAGGTCACTGGCTTGAAGCCCAAGGTTGCTGGCTTGAGCAAGGGGTCACTTGCTTTGCTGCAGTGCCCCCTCCCCCATCAAGGCACATATAAGAAAGCAATCAATGAGCAACTAAGGAGACTAAGGAACCACAACAAAGAATTGATGCTTTTCATCTCTCTCCCTTCCTGTTTGTCCCTATCTGTCCTTCTCTCTGTCTCTGTCACACACACACAAAAGGGAAAGATGTCACTCCCACCCTAATGAGAAAAAAAAACCTGGACAAAGTAGAAATTAAGGACTCTTCATAAACCCTTCAGAGAAGTGAGGTCACAAGTCAAATGACCTGGAGAGGCACAGGTGCGCTGCAGAGAGACACAGGACCGAAGCATTTGTTTCCCTGGGGCGGGCACTGCTAGATGCTATATAAGCTAGTAAGAACCTTAAACTAAACATTTTGATGGATTGCTGGAGGCAATTTCTGAAGTGTGAGATGAAGTGAGAGTATGGATTTCCTGGGAACTGTAGTGACAGGGACATCCTCAACTTCTTGTTGCATTTTCCTCCAGGAATCCTCTGACCCCAGGCTATCACAAAAGAATGGGGAAAATTTGAAGGAAACTCCTTTTCCATATTTTTGGTGCTGGCTAGGGAAGGGGAACAGCAGCCATTGCAATATCTGAAACCCAGCCAGACTTTATCCTACCTCCATAATGGAACAAACAATTTAATCTGCAATGGGAAAGGATCCTATGGAAGGCACTGAGAGGGGACTCACAACTGAGATTTTTAGGGCTTTGAAATGAATCTGTGCTACTTCATCAAGCACTGAACTTCTTTTGAATAGCACATCTTGCTTTGTTCTGGTGGAAACTGAATGCCTGACTCTAGATATACAACACCCTTAGGCACACAACCTTAGCTGCTTATCATTAATTTTTATTTCTGATCTACTACGCAATAAAATATGGTGTTCCCACAAGTATTCCATAATGAAAGGGAAGTAAATACCAGATTGCACTCAAGCAGATCCTGGAGGTACATGAAAGTTGTGTGAACAGGTAGCTCACATTGCCTGGATCCCATATCTAAGGGATCATGAATTATCTATGGCTAAATTATAGGGGAATAAAAATATTATTTGGTCTAGTTTATTGATTGTTCCCTGATATGTCACCAGCTAGAAATAGACTGCTACAGTGTTTCAGTTCTACTCAGGGCGAACAGTGGTGAAGGGATATCTTATCAGTGGGTAGCATTTCAGGCAATAAAACTGGTAGTACAAAAAAAACCTGGTAGTACACTTTGTCAAGAAGGAGAGATAGTCAGGGGTGTGGATCTACACTAAATCATAGGCAATTCTAATGGTTTGGTTGGAGGGTTGGAAAATGGAAAGGAACAAAATTGGAGATTATAATGGCACAGTTATCTGGGGAAGAAGCATGCACACAGACTTCTCAAAATGGTCCCAGAGTTTAGGACTGTTTATATAACTTGAGAATACTCACCAAAGGCCCCAACTACAGAAAAGGCTCTAAGTAATTAGGTGGACAAGATGACCTATACTATGAATATCAGTAAACATCCTTTCCCAGCCATCCAGTAATTATTCAACAGACTCATGAACAAAGGACCAACTTCCCCTTATCAAGCTGAATTAGTTTTTGCTGGGTGACCATTTTGTTAAACATGACTGCTTATCATAAGCTTCCAATGAGGGATTATTGCTCAAGAAGACACACCAGTTACACAGTGGCATGTTAGTTATACTATACCCCTTCCCTGACCAGTTAGTGACTTATTATCTCTGCAATATCTAATTATTCTGGGAATGGATTTACCTTTCTTTCTCACCATGCTTCTGCAAATCTCACTATCCATGGGCTTACTGAATTCCTCATTTACCATTATGATATTACATAGAACATTGTTCCAACCAAGGAACTCATCTTACAGTGGAAAAAGTCAGGCAATTACCTGATGTTCACTGGTTTTAGCACATATTCCATCACCCAAAAGCAACTAGCCTTGTAGAATGGGAAGGTACCAGTTGCTTCAGTTGGGAGGCAACACCTTTTTAGGTTGGGTACCATTCTATAGTAACTGATAAATATGTGGTGCTTTTATCTCATAGCTAGAACATATAGACCCAGTAATCAAGGGATGGAAAGAGGAGTGTTTTGTCTCACAATTACACATAACGAATCACTTGTAAACTGTTTGCTTCCTGTCTCTGTGACTTTGAACACTTCTAGTTCAGAGGTTTTAATACTGAAGAGAGGAATGCTTCCCCTAAGGTATTACTTGACAATGGGCACCTTCTCATTTCAAACTTCTCATGTCATTGGGGTGACAGGCCAGAAGAAAGAGGGAATTATTGATTAGGCTGGGATGATTGACTCTATTAAGGGGAAATAAAGCTGCAACTGCCCAAGGGAAGTGTGAGATGGTTGGCACCAGGGGATCCTCTGGGGCACTCCCTGCTACTACCACGTCCAAAAGTAAAAGGTAGTAGAAGACTAAAGTGATTTCATAGAGGCAATACCACCAAGGGCTCAGAATTTAGAATGGGCAGTGGGGAGAGGAAAGTCATAAATACCAGTCACAGCCTCTTGAAGATTTCCACTTGAATATACTTGCTTTATGTGTTACACACACACACACACACACACACAATTTTTATTAAATTTATTAGGGTGATATTGGTTAATAAAATTATATATGTTTCAGGTGTATAAATCTATAATACATCATCTGTACACTGTATTGTGTATTCACTACCCCAGGTCAAATCTCCTTCTATTATCATTTATCTCCCCTCTTCTACATTCTCCACCCCTATCCGCTCTTGTAATCACCATACTGTTGTATGTGTCTATGAGTTTGTTTTTTTAAGTATAATAACACAGAGAGCCCTGGCCGGCTGGCTCAGTGGTAGAGTGTTGGCCCAGTGAGTAGATGTCCTGGATTTGATTCCTGGTCAGGGCACTCAGGAGAAGCACCCATCTGCTACCCCACCCCTTCCTCTCTCTCTTTCCCTCTCTCTATGTCTCTCATTTCCTCCCTTCTTGAAGCCAAGGCTCTACTAGAACGAGTTGGCTCTGGGCACTGAGGATGGCTCCATGACCTCTGCTTCAGGTGCTAAAAAAATGGCTACATTTGCAACTGAGAAAGGGCTCCAAATGGGCAGAGCATCGTACCCTAGTGGCCTTACCGGGTGGATCCCGGTCAGGGCCCATGCGAGAGTCTGTCTCGGCCTCCCCTCTTCTCACTAAAAAACAAAACAAAGCAAAACAAAAAACAACACAAAGGTAGGAAACATATTACTGCAAAATAGCTCAACAATAGCATCCTGACTACCTAGATCTTAGAAGTTGGCCTGGTTCTTGTTCTTTCTGAGGTTCTGTTATTCATTTTTTTCTTTGATTCTATGAGTTTATATCATTCTTCGTCCAGTAAATTGCTTTTGTTCTTTTGTTAGAATAAATTGACCTGACCTGTGGTGGCTCAATGGATAAAGTGTCAACCTGGAACTCTGAGTTTGCTGGTTCGAAACCCTGGGCTTGCCTGGTCAAGGGACATATGAAAGTTGATGATTTCTTCTCCTCCCCCCCTTCTCTCTCTCTCTCTCTCTCTCTCTCTCTCTCTCTCTCTTCTTGCTAAGATGAATAAATAAAGTCTTAAAAAAAAAGAATAAATTGAGTGTCATTGCTTGCATTTAAGGGACCGTGACCAATACCTCATATATTGCTGAATAAAAAAGTCAATTCATAAAGCAGTATGGAGGAGAGTAGAGGGCTGAGTACATGCTCCATTATCCTGCTCTTACTCTAAATATTTAAAAATGACACGTTAAAAAATTTTTTTTATTTTAAAATTAAATTTAATGGGATGGCATTGATCAACAAGAGTACATAGGCCGTAGTGGGATTCAAATAATTTAACAACTGGTTCTCTGCCCTAATGACTGTTTTAAGTATAAAAAACAATATACCAAAAAGTAGTTTATTATTTCATGCATTTAATACTTAAATAAGAACAATAAAAGAGGTAAACAAAACTAGATTATGTTATAAGAAAAAGTTGTTAAAATATTAATGAAAAAATATTTAATAATACCTGACAGAAAATAATACAAGTTGTCACCCTCTAGTTGTTTGGTGCTTTTTTGCTCTTTACATTATGTTTGTTTACTGAAGTAACATACATGAGGGAATTATAATGTAGTATTTCATCAAAGGTATAATGAGTTTTATGAAATTAATAAATATTACAAGCATAGTTCTGTCAAATTTTTTCACCTATAGATAGAATGAACATTACTACCAGCGCTTAGAATACACTGTTGCGCAGATGAACGTTAAAAAAGAGCATGGAGGCCCTGGCCAGTTGGCTCAGTGGTAGAGCGTCGGCCTGGCGTGTAGAAGTCCCGGGTTCGATTCCCGGCCAGGGCACACAGGAGAAGCGCCCATCTGCTTCTCCACCCCTCCCCCTCTCCTTCCTCTCTTTCTCTCTCTTCCCCTCCCGCAGCGAGGCTCCATTGGAGCAAAGATGGCCCGGGTGCTGGGGATGGCTCCTTGGCCTCTGCCCCAGGCGCTAGAGTGGCTCTGGTCACGACAGAGCGACGCCCCGGAGGGGCAGAGCATCGCCCCCTGGTGGGCGTGCCAGGTGGATCCCGGTCGGGCACATGCGGGAGTCTATCTCTCCCTGTTTCCAGCTTCAGGAAAAAAAAAAAAAAAAAGAGCATGGAATGTAAATTTGTAATTTCCACATTGGGTGGCTGCCCAGGCACCCACTTTAGAACCCTGATCACAAGTGCCATTCTAACAACCAGTTCTCCAAACTCAACAAAACATTAGGTATCGGTTCTCCTAAACCAGTGCCGGCTGGATCTTGCAACTGTACATAGATTTTCAGTGAACATCTATCTCTATAGCCTTTAAGCTGCTGACTATGCTGCATATCCACCACTCAAAATCAAATCGTTTTTCATCACCGTATATTTGTCCCTCTTTTTTCCTCTCCCCCCACCCTCCCTCCCTCCCTTTTATTTATGTCCATGACTCTCATTTTTATATCCCACCTATGTGTGAAATCATATAATTCTTAGCTTTTTCTGATTTACTTATTTCAATTCAGTATAATGTTCTCAAGATCCATCCATGTTATCATAAATGGCATATCTCATCATTTCTTATGGCTGAGTATTCCATTGTATATATGTACCACATCTTTATCCAATCTTTTATCAAAGGACATTTTGGTTGTTTTCATGTCTTGGCCACCGTGAATAATGCTGCAATGAACACGGGGGTGAAAATGAAATGTTTTTAAAAGGAATATAATGCTTAAAAACTAGAAGAGGTGCTTCTAGTAGGCCTAGAATTATGAGGACTCTGTGAAAGAATAAAGACAAATGTGATTGGAAAGGCAAAGGAAACCAAACCTTGAATCACACAAGCAGGCAGAGAAACAACAACAAAAGAAAAGTACAAAAGATGAAGGCCTTTTGGAGGTGTTTCAAGCTCAAAGATAATAGAAACTTGTAGTAAAAGAGAGCCAAGGATGATTACTTGAAGGATAAAACAAAGGCAGCTGTGTGAGAAGTCCTTGGGCTGCAGAAGCAAGGACTTTTGGAAGGCAAGGAATTCTCCCTATCCTCCTTTTAGAAGGAAAATACATTATAAAAGACTACCTATAAACGCACTCTTCCCAGTAGCAAGTTGAAACACCCTGATTGTCCCCCCACTCCCAACACTGAATACAGGCTCTGGTTAACACAATATAGCACTCATGAGTGGTTCAGAAGAAATTTCAAATCAGCATATTGTATGATTACATTTATTTAATCACTGTAAAAAAATTCTCACCAAATCTATTTATAGAGTGTAAATATACATTTTATATGCATAAAAAGGGTCTGGAAAAATATACAGCAATCAATTAACAATGGTTACTTCTTAGAGGTGATAAGAAAACTATTTCTACTTTTTACTTGATGGAGTTTTTTATTATTTATATATTTTTTAGAATAGCAAGTATTCTTTTTAAAGGTCTCTTTTATTAATTTATCTCATATAATTATTTTATTGAGATATTCACATACAAAAAATTTACCCCTTTAAAGAATACAATTCATTGGTTTTTGGTGTATTCACAAGATTGTACAACCATCACAAAGACCTAATTTTAGGTATTGAATATTCTAGAATATTTTCTTTATTTTTTCATCCCAGAAAGACCCTCCATGCTTATTGGCAGTCACTCCCATTCTTCCTCCTCTCAGCCCCTGGCAACCACTGCTTGTCTATTGATTTGCCTCTTTTGAACATTTCATATAAATGAAATCATAGAGTATATGGTTTTTTATATTGGCTTCTTTGACTTAACAGTTTTTAAGATTTATCCATGTTATAGCATGTATTAATACTTCATTCTTTTTTGTGGATGAATAATATTCAATTGTATAGATACAACAAATTTTGTTTACCAATTCAATAATTGACAAACATTTGAGTTATTTCCATTTATGGACTGTTATGAATAATGTTGCTATGAACATTTGTGTACATGTATTTATGTGGATATATGTCTTCAATTCTTTTTAGTATATATCTAGGAGTAGGATTGCTGGGTCATATGGTAACTTTGTGTTTCACTATTTGAGGAATTTCCAAACTGTTTTCCAAGGCAGTTATACCATTTACATCCCCACTAGTAATATGTAAGGACTCTGATTTCTTCACATCCTCACCAACATGTGGTATTGTCCAATGTATTTATTTTTGTAATTAAAATAATTGATAGTAGACACCTCTTAGGAAGATTTTGGGAACCACCCTGTACACACATGTGTGGGCATCCAGACAACAAGTTTGTAAACATGACCTTGTTCTCTGGCCCGAAATAATTGGACTGTGAGTGGCCATCTGATCCAAACAGAACTAATAATCTCTTTCCCTCTAGCACTTGGAATTGAGACTTTTCCAGTCTCAGTTTGACAGTTCTTTTAAACAATAGAGGAGATGAAAACTCTATAGCTGTTGGCAATCATTTCTCACCTTGTGGACCAGGAAGCATCAAAGGGCATAAGAGAGAGAGGAATGAAGTAAATATGTATTAAGGAGCAGAGATTAGATATAGAAAGAGAAAACTTCCTGGGTGTTTGAGACTGATTCCTTCTTGAGGCCCACTTTCTTCTTGCCTTTGGAGTTTTCAAGCCACTCTTGTATCTTTATAAAGCACTACCTTTCTTGCATAAACTAATCTGAGTTTATTCTGTAACTTGCAACCGAAAAAAAAAAAACAAAACACAAAAAACCCCAACCCATTAGCTAACACAGAAATAAAACATACAAAAAAAAAATGACATAAAGGGGTTTTATAAAACAAAAATAACAGGCAGTCTCTTTAGATAACCAAGGACAGGAAAATAAGTCATTGTTTCTCTTTCCCTTTCCTTCTGGATACACTCCATTTTCCTTCTTCTTTCTGCAAATCAGATTCTTCCTCTCTCTCAGAGCCCCACTGTTCCACCATAGTTTAAATGTGCAGGTTTACAATGTTTTTGACTCCCAGCCTGACTCTACATAACCTTGACATGACCTCTCTGTTCAAATGCCTAGAGCTATCTTCCTGAGCAGTCCCTCAGAGTCCCATTTCCAGTTCTCAGAATAATCTGATTGGCTTAATTTGGGGTATGTGTCCAGCACTGGTCCAAAGAGCTGTGGTCAGGTGTTTGGGGCCACCATCCATGGTCTGTGCACAGAGAAATATCTTTGCAAAGCAAGACTGGGCATAGGAGAAATAAATGTGTATATCTTCTGAGTCTCTGCATATCTGGGAATGTCTTTTTTCTTTTTCTCCATACATGAGTGATAGCTTAGTGACATATAGAATTCTTGGATCACAACCTTGGTTTTCTCTAAAACTCTATAGATATTGCTCAATTTTCTTCTCATATTGTGTGGTGAGACCTGATTTTTCACCTTTGTGGTTAACCTGCATTTTTTCTTTCTGAATTCTTACAAAATTTCTTTCCTTACTCATGAAATTTTTTCATGTTGTTTTTCTTTTGAGTCATTATCACTATCTTTTTATTTTTTAGGTTATGAAAGAATTTCTTTAGCCTTTATTCTCAATAACTGACATGGTTTACAGCAGTAGCTAATGTACTATTCACTATCTCCATTATGTTTTCAAATTTTTTAATTATGTTTTCCTTCTCAAAGTAAGGTTGGTTTATTCCCTCTCCAAGGATGGAATGTCCTCTCAAATCTCAATGAGAATATTTCAAGGTAAACATTTCCTCAGAACTGTCTCCTTGCTTAAATTTTTTAGTCTTTTTACAAGGTCATTACTTGTCTCTGACTGTTCATTCTGAAGGGGGGAGCTATGTCTATTACTGACATTAGAGATAGGTTTTTTTTCTGAGATGGTATCCTAGACAAAAGGTAGAAGAAAAAGTTTATGTTTTCTGTAGTTTTATTTTGCTGTATTAGAAGAATTCAGTTGGGACATTAAAGTATGGAATGAACTATCAAAAGGTAGTCATACGCCAGGGAGATTAACTGTTTTGTTAAATGATCATTTTTTTTCCAATTATTCCATGTGCCAGCACAATGATATATAGTTCCCAATATTTCTCATGAATTGAATTTTCTTCCTGCCTGACCAGGCGGTGGTGCAGTGGATAGAGCATCGGACTGGGATGTGGAGGACCTACACTCGAGACCCCGAGGTCGTCAGCTTGAGCGCGGGCTCATCTGGTTTGAGCAAAAGCTCACCAGCTTGGACCCAAGGTCACTGGCTCGAGTTAGGGGTTACTCTGTCTGCTGTAGCCCCATGGTCAAGGCACATATGAGAAAGCAATCAATGAACAACTAAGGTGTCGCAACAAAAAACTGATGATTGATGCTTCTCATCTCTCTCCATTCCTGCCTGTCTGTCCCTATCTATTCCTCTCTCTCTGTCTCTGTGAAAAAAAAAAAAAAAAAAATTTCTTCCTATGTGACCTTTCATTCCACTTTTGCCTCAAGCTCCTACTGCTTGAGATTTGGAGTTCCTGTGTCAGTCATAAGTCTAATTGCCCATGGAAAATAAGGAACTTACAGTACAACAAGGAAAGTTCCTGGTGTTCCAGTGTTTATTGTGATAGCCTACAGTTAACTGGAACACACACCCCTTCTCTAATTGGTTCAACTACCAGTTTTGGAATCTTGCTATAGTGATACCTTTCGCTTTGTTCACCATCTGTAGCAAATGAAGGCTGTTGGATCAGGCTTCAGCCAGTTGTTCCACATGTGGCATGGTAGGAAGTCAAACCAGTCCTTTGGTTTTCTCCCTGGTAGCTGTCCTGTGGCATGCTTGTGTTCCCAGTCCCTGCTGCTCTTGTAAATATTTCCAAAGCTCTTTGGGGGATAGCCACCTCTTACTTTTTAGATGAACCCTTGTTTTCACTGAGGTGAATTGTAGGTTACTCATGGTTGTTATCTAACAGTCTTGTAGATATTTTAAAGAGTTTCTGATTTATCAATTGTTGACTCATAAAGTCTTTTTCTTATTTTTATAATACTTCAGTTATTTCAATGAGATTATGAAAAGAAAGGTCTTATAATATAACTAAATATTAATTCTAGAATATATGAGTGTTCACTGTATCATTTTTATAAATTTTCTTATACTGTATTTCCCCATGTATAAGATGCACCTTAATTTTGGGGCCTGAAATTTGAAAAAAATGTATTATATAAAGTTATTGAACTCAAGTTTTATTCATCATAAAATTCACACAACTCCTCATCAATGTCAAAACTCCCGTCCATTAGCTTGTCCTCATCTGTGTCTGATGTCGAGTCAGTATCTTCATATATTGCCTTGTCCTCAGTTTCATCTGTGGCATTTGAAATACCACAAGCACTGTATAAGATGCACACAGGTTTTAGATCCCAAATTTTCAGGAAAAGGGTGTGTCCTATACATGGGGAAATAATCATAATTTTCAAACTTGGAATTGATTCCTAACTTTGCTTTACCATTTTTTTGGAGATCATCTTCAGGTAATTTACACAAAGTAGTATGGGGATATTTATTTTCTGAGCCTATGATCATCTTTTGCCTTTTCAAGGACTTCTGTCCTTATGTTGTCCCCTCTCTTGCATAATAGTAATTCCCTTTCAACTAGATTATTGACATATTCTAGTTTCTCTAACCTAAAAATCTTCCTTTGAGTCTTTATTCAGACACTTTTCTTCATTAAGGTATGTCCTAACCTGTCCTGGTCACAGAAATAGCCCTAGAGCCTAGAACAATGCCTAGCCTATATTAATCATTCAGTAACTATTTGAAAAATGAATGAATGAACCTCTCTGTTCTCCTTTACAGACACATGTCTCAAAATGGATGTCTATATTTTTCTTTATTGTCACCATCTCTTGACTTCCCTTTACTCATTAGCCCATTCAAATTGGGCTTATACCTTCATAACCCAACTGAAACTTCTCTTGTCAAGATGACAAGTGAACTCTATGTTGTGAAACACAATGGCAACACTTACTGACTTCTAATTACTGCTTTTATCAGAATTTGGCACAGTTTACCAATCCTTCCTTCTTAAAATGTTTTCCTTGTTAACTCTGTGAAACCAGTCGCAGAAGACTTCTAGGTTTGTCCCTATCATTGGCTTCTTCTCATACTTCTTTTATGAAGCCCCTTAGGACCTGGTGCTGGCCCTCTTGTCTTTCTACATCATATCCCTAAGTGATTTTGTTTACTCTCCTAACTTAAACCTAAAGAGTTATAATTAAAACTCTCTTGCCAAGACCATTCCTCCATGCTCTATGTTTATACATCCAACTGCCTACATCAGGGGTCAAGAACCTATGGCTCGTGAGCCAGATGTAGCTTTTTTGATGGCTGCATCTGACTCACAGACAAATCTTTAATAAAAAAATAATAACGTGGGACTACAAGAACAGCTCTCAAAAACCAAGGAGCAAAGAAGAAGCCACAACAAACCTGGTAGAGAGCACCTGAATCTCCCCTGCTTACAGGAACAGAGGAGGGTGTGAGGCTGACAGCTCAGAGGGGCTCTCATTCCAGGGAAAGGAGCAGAAAATACTGCTCACAGCCACTTGCCTAGTGATCAGGGAGCGAGATGTGTTGAAAGGACTGGCTTATGTCCCAAGTGGAAAGGAGAGAGAGATGGACAGACTGTGAGGGGCAAAGGAATGCAGGAGATGACCTAAAAAGCTGACTCATCTGTGCTGGAGCTGGCCATAGCTGGGAGAGGAACTGATCCTTCCACAAAACAGAACTGAATTACTTCTGGATCACAGATCTCCAGACACCTCTCCAGCTCCAATCAGCACAACAAGACACAGCTGAAAACAAGAAGTGGGGAGGAGGGGCAGTAACTCAAGTCTCCATGGAGATCTGAGATACACCTCCCCCTACTGAATCTGAGAAAACACCCTGCCCCCAGAGAGATTTGTTGGTGGAAGAGGACTTCAGAGTCTCAGGTTACACCCATCACATTCCTGGATACAGTTTCAAGGAAGATCCCTGCTGAGATCAGTAAACAAGACTATCACCTGTTAAGAAAACAAACAATAGCAGCATTGTTCACAATAGCGAAGATCTGGAAACAGCCCAAGTGTCCGTCAGAGGACGAGTGGATTAAAAAGCTTTGGTACATATATACTATGGAATACTACTCAGCCATAAAGAAACGATGACATAGGATCATTTACAATAACATGGATGGACCTTGATAACATTATACGGAGTAAAATAAGTAAATGACAAAGAAACTAAGAACTATATGAACCAATGCATAGATGGGACATAAAAATGAGACTCAGAGACATGGACAAGAATGTGATGGTAACAGGGAGTGGGGTGGAGGGGTGAGGAAGGGGCGAGGAAGGAGAGGGAGGGAGTGGGGGAAGGGTAGGGGCACAAAGAAAACCAGATAGAAGGTGACGGAGCACGATTTGGCTTTGAGTTAGGGGTATGCAGCATAATCAAAGGTCAAAATAATCAGGAGATGTTTTCTAGGAACATATGTACCCTGATTTATCAATGTCACTGCATTAAAATTAATAAAAATAAGATTAAAAAAAGAAAACAAACAAATCAAGATTTCAAAGTAGCCCAAATCCAAAAGTGGATTACAAATAATAGCTGATACCAGCCCAAGAAGACCTAGAAATAACAAAATTGAAAACTGGAGGCAGACAACACCAAGCCTAGACTCAACCAACTCTACAAACAAAACACACAAACACAGATAATGAGAAGACAAAGAATTGCAATCCAAATGAAACCACAAGAGAAACCTTCAGGAGATAAACTGAGTGATATGGAAATAATCAAACTTCCAGATGCTGAGTTCAAAATAATAATTGTAGGGATGCTTAGGGATCTTAGAACAACAATGGATGGTCATTATGAACACCTAAATAAAAAAATAGCAAATATAAAAAAGGATATTGAAAAATCCAGTCGGAGATGACAAATACAATATGAGAAATGAAGACCAAATGGAAGAAATTAAAAACAGGATGGATAGAGCTGAAAATCGAATCAGCGAGTTGGAGGACAACTTCAATGAATGCAAGAAAGCAGAGAAGAAAAAAGAAAAGAGAATAAAAAATTCTGAGGAAACTCTTAAAGAGCTCTGTGACAACATGAAGAGAAATAACATCCGCATCATAGGGGTTCCTGAAGAAGAACAGAAAGAACAAGGGATAGAGACTTTGTTCAATCATATCATAGCTGAATACTTCCCTAAATTAATAAAGGAGAAACTCTCACAAGTTCAAGAAGCACAGAGAACTCTATTAAAGAGAAACCTACACCAAGACACATCATAATTAAAATACCAAAGCTAAGCAATAAAGAGAAAACATTAAAAGCTGCAAGAGAAAAAAAAGTTATCACCTAAAAAGGAGCCCCCATAAGGATGACATCCGACTTCTCAACAGAAACACTTGAAGCCAGAAGGGAATGGCAAGAAATATTCAAAGTAATGCAGAACAAGAGCCTACAACCAAAACTACTTTATCCAGCAAGGCTAGCATTTAAAATTGAAGGAGAAATAAAAAGCTTCCCAAACAAAAAACAACTCAAGGAGTTCATTACAACAAAATCAATGCTGCAGGAAATGTTAAGGGGCCGGTTGTAAACAGATCAAAGTGGGAAAAGAATATAGCAAAAAAGGAATACAGCTTTAAAGAATAAAATGGCAATAAACAACTACATATCAATAATAACCTTAAATGTAAATGGATTAAATGATACAATCAAAAGACATAGGGTAGCTGCAAGGATAAGAAAACAGGACCTGTACATATGCTGTCTACAAGAGACACACCTTAAAACAAAAGATGCACATAGATTGAAGGTAAAAGGATGGAAAAAAACATTTCATGCAAATGGAAATGAAAAAAAAAAAGCTGGGGTAGCAATACTTATATCAGACAAAATGGACTTTAAAACAAAGGCTATAGTAAGAGGTAAAGAAGGCCACTACATAATGATAAAAGGAGTAATCCAACAGGAAGATATAACTATTATAAATATCTATGCACCTAATATAGGAGCACCTAAATATATAAGCAGACTTTGATGGATTTAAACGGTGAGATCAACAGCAATACTATAATAGTAGGGGATTTCAATACCCCACTAACATCACTAGATAGATCCTCAAGAAAGAAAATTAACAAAGAAATAGCAGACTTAAAGGACACACTTGATCAACTCGTTTTAATAGATATCTTCAGAACCTTTCACCCTAAAGCAGCAGAATATACATTCTTTTCAGGAGCTCATGGTACATTCTCTAAGATAGACCACATGTTAGGGCACAAAAGTGGTCTCAACAAATTTAAGAAGATTGAAATCATATCAAGCACTTTCTCTGATCACAATGGCATGAAACTAGAAATGAACCACAACAGAAAAGCTCAAAAATTCTCAAACACATGAAAACTAAATAGCAGGTTGTTAAATAATGAATGGATTAAGAATGAGATCAATGAAGAAATAAAAAAATTCCTAGAAACGATTGACAATGAGCATACAACAACTCAAAATTTATGGGACACAGCAAAAGCAGTACTGAGAGGAAAGTTCATAGCACTACAGGCAAACCTTAAGAAACTAGAAAAGGGTCAAATAAACAATTTAACCCTGCATCTAAAAGAACTAGAAAAAGAACAACAAGTAAAGCCCAAATGTAGTAGAAAGAAGGAAATAATAAAGATCAGAGCAGAAATAAATGACATAGAGGCTAAAGAAACAATACAGAGGATCAATGAAACCAGGAGCTGGTTCTTTGAAAAGGTAAATGAAATCGATGTACCTTTAACTAGAATCACCAAGAAAAAGAGAGAGAGGACTCAAATAAATAAAATTAGAAATGAGAGTGGAGAAATAACACAACTGACACAACAGAAATACAAAATATTGGAAGAAAATACTATGAAGAACTGTATTCCAAAAAACTAGACAACCTAGATGAAATGGACAAATTCCTTGAAACATACAATCTTCCAAAAATCAATCTGGAAGAATCAGAAAACCTAAATAGACTGATTACACCAAATGAGATCGAAAGAGTTATCAAAAAGCTCCCAACAAAGACAAGTCCGGGGCCTGATGGCTATACAACTGAATTCTACAAATATTCAAAGAAGAACTAACTCCTATCCTTCTCAAGCTATTTCAAAAAATTCAAGAGGAAGGAAGACTTCCAAGCTCCATTTATGAGGCGAGCATAATTCTGATTCCAAAATCAGGCAAAGAAAACACAAAGAAAGAAAATTATAAGTCAATATCTCTGATGAATATAGATGCTAAAATCCTCAACAAAATATTAGCAAACCAGATTCAACAATATATGGAAAAATCATACACCATGATCAAGTAGGATTTATTCTGGGGAGGCAAGGCTGGTACAATATATGTAAATCAATCAATGTGATTCATCACATAAACAAAAATAAGGAGAAAAACCACATCATAATTTCAATAGATGCAGAAAAAGCATTTGATAAAATCCAGCACCCGTTCATGATCAAAACTGTCAGCAAAGTGGGAATACAGGGAACATACCTCAACATGATAAAATCCATCTATGACAAACCCACAGCCAACATCATACTCAATGGGTAAAAATTAAAATAAATCCCCTTAAGATGAGGAACAAGGCAGGGGTGACCCCTTCCACCACTCTTATTCAACATAGTCCTGGAAGTCCTAGCCACAGCAATCAGACAAGAAGAAGAAATAAAAGGCATTCAAGTTGGAAAAGAAGAAGTAAAACTATCACTATTTGCAGATGATATGATATTGTATATAGAAAGCCCTAAAGTCTCAGTCAAAAAACTACTGGACCTGATAAATGAATTCAGCAAAGTGGCAGTATATAAAATTAATACTCAGAAATCAGAAGCATTTTTATACGCCAACAGTGAACAGTCAGAAAGACAAATTAAGGAAACAATCCCCTTCACTATTACAACCAAAAAAATAAAGTACCTAGGAGTATGTTTAACCAAGAAGACTAAAGACTTGTACTCAGAAAATTTAAAAGCATTGATAAAAGAAATCAAGTAACATACAAACAAGTGAATGCATATACCGTGCTCATGGTTAGGAAGAAAAAACATCATTAAAATGTCTATATTACCCAAAGCAATCTATAAATTCAATGCAATACCAATTAAAATACCAATGACATACTTCAAAGATATAGATCACATATTCCAAAAATTTATATGGAACCAAAAAACACGAATAGCCTGAGCAATCTTAAAAAAGTAGAATAAAGTGGGAGGCATCACACTTCCTGATATCAAGTTATAGTACAAGGCCATTGTACTCAAAACAGCCTGGTATTCGCATAAGAACAGGCATATAGATCAATTGAACAGAACAGAGAACCCAGAAATAAACCCACAGCTCTATGGACAACTGATATTTGACAAAGGAGGTAAGGAAATATAATGGAGTAAATACAGCCTCTTTAATAAATGGTGTTGGGAAAATTGGACAGCTACCTGCAAAAAAATAAAAGTAGACCACCAGCTTATACCATTCACAAAAATAAACTCAAAATGGATAAAAGACTTAAATGTAAGCTGTGAAACCGTAAACATCTTAAAAGAAAACATTGGCAGTAAGCTCTCCGACATCTCTTGGAGCAATATATTTGCTGACTTATCTCCACAGGGAAGTGAAATAAAAGACAGAATAAACAAATGGGACTATATCAAACTAAAAAGCTTTTGCACAGCTAAAGACAATAAGAATAGAATAAAAAGACAAACTACACAATGGGAGAACATATTTGACAATACGTCTGATAAGGGATTAATAACCAAAATTTATAAAGAACTTGTAAATCTCAACACCAGGAAGACAAACAATTCAATCAAAAAATGGGAAAAAGAAATGAATAGACACTTCTCTAAAGAGGACATACAGATGACCAATAAGCATATGAGAAAATGCTCAACATCACTCATCATTAGAGAAATGCAAATTAAAACCACAATGAAATATCACCTCACACCAGGCAGAATGGCGCTCATCAACAAAACAACGCAGAATAAGTGCTGGCGAGGATGTGGAGAAAAGGGAACCCTCTTGCACTGCTGGTGGGAATGCAGACTGGTGCAGCCACTGTGGAAAACAGTATGGAGATTCCTCAAAAAATTGAAAATCAAACTGCCTTTTGACCCAGCTATTCCACTTTCAGGAATATACCCCTAGAACACCATAGAACTGCTTCAAAAGGAGTAATGTACCCCATGTTTCTGGCAGCATTGTTCACAATAGCAAAGATCTGGAAACAGCCCAAGTGTCTGTCAGAGGATGAGTGGATTAAAAAGCTTTGGTACATATATACTATGGAATACTACTCAGCCATAAGAAATGATGACATCGGATCATTTACAATAACATGGATGGACCTTGATAACATTATACAGAGTGAAATAAGTAAATCAGAAAAAACTAAGAACTATATGAATCCATACATAGATGGGACATAAAAATGAGACTCAGAGACATGAACAAGAATGTGATGGTAACGGGTGTAGAGGGGTGGGGGAAGGTGGGGATGGGGCGAGGAAGGAGAGAGGGGGTGGGGGAGGGGAGGGGCACAAAGAAAACCAGATAGAAGGTGACGGAAGACAATTTGACTTTGGGTAAGTGGTACACAGCATAATCAAATGTCAAAATAATCTGGAGATGTTTTCTCTCAACATATGTACCCTGATTTATCAATGTCACTGCATTAAATTTAATTAAAAATAAAATAAATAATAACGTTAAAAATATAAAACATTCTCATGTATTACAATTCATTCATTTCCTACCACTCATGTTCATGGTTGCAGGCGGTTGGAGCCAATCACAGCTGTCCTCTGGGAAAACATCAAATTTTTATTGGATAATGCGTAACGTACACTGGTTGTTGTGAGGTCAGGAGGTTAACTTTCCTCCTTTTAGTCAAGTAGTCAGCTAGCTAATTGCAGAAACCCTTTTGATGAAGAAGAAGGCTAAAAGAAAAAACGATGAGGAATATTGTACTTTTCAGCAGGAATGGACAGAGGAATTCGCCTTTGTGGAGAGAGCAGGTTCTGCAGTGTGTCTAACATGCAATGATAAAATTGCATCGATGAAACAGTCAAATATAAAACGGCACTTCGACACACGCAATACTAATTTTCATCAAAATATCCAGCGAGGGACAGCAGGAAGAAAGCATGTCAAGAGCTACTGTGCAGAGTGCAAGCTAGTCAGCAGCAACTCCATGTTTTGACTCAATAAGGTGACTAGAATTCGGCTAACTTTGCTGGTGCTTTAGCAATTGTGAGAAACGGAAAGCCATTCACAGATGGGGAGTATGCCAAAACATCCATGCTTGATGTTGCCAATAAACTTTTTGACGACTTTTCAGATAAAGACAAGATAATCAAACGAATAAAAGACATGCTTCTGTCGGTAAGAATTGTTCACGATCATATCATCATGGTGGCAAATCAAATTGAGACAACACAAGTAAAGGACATAAATACAGCACCATTCTTTTCTCTCGCTTTGGATGAGTCAACAGACGTAAGCTATTTATCCCAGTTAAGCATGATTGCAAGGTATGCTGTCGGTCACACACTATGTGAGAAAAGTCTTGCTGTTTTGCCTATGAAAGAGACAACAAGAGGGGAGGATTTATTCAAATCTTTCACTGAGTTCACTAAAGAAAAAAATCTACTGATGGATAAACTTATTTCGGTGTATACTGATGGTGCTCTGTGCATGGTGGGGAAAAACAGAGGATTCATAGCGCTTCTTCGTGAACATGAAAAGAGACCCATCCTAAGTTTTCATTGCATCCTACATCAGGAGATGCTTTGTGTTCAGATGTGTGGCGAGCAGCTTGGTGTGGTGATGTCGCTGGTCATTTGGGTGGTCAACTTTATTGTTGCCTGAGCTTTTAATAATCGACAATTTAAAACACTGCTGGATGAAGTTGGTAATAATTATACTGGTCTGTTTCTGCACAGCAATGTGAGTTGGTGTTCATGAGGGAAGGTGCTCAGCCATTTTGAGACTTGTCTGAGCAAAATCCAGACTTTTCTTGAAATGAAAAACATTGAGCATCCTGAGTTATCTAACACTGAGTGGCTCCTGAAGTTCTACTATCTCGTGGACATGACTGAACATCTGAACCAGCTCAATGTGAAAATGAAAGGCGTTGGAAATACAGTCTTATCCCTTCAACAAGCAGTGTTTGCATTTGAAAACAAGCTGGAACACTTCGTTGCTGACATTGAAACAGGTCTCTTACTACACTTTGAAAAACTGTGAGAGTTTAAAGATGCATGCACAGCAAGTGACCCTGCTCAACATCTTGATCTCCAGCAGCTAGTGGGCTTCACATCAATCTCCTGCAGTCATTCAAGGTGCGCTTTGGAGAATTTCATGAGCACACTCGTCTTTTTAAGTTCATCACCCATCCACACAAGTGTGCAGTGGACTGCGCCGACCGGAGTTACATCCCCGGTGTCTCTGTCAGAGATTTTGAGCTACAAGCTGCTGAGCTGAAGGCCTCAGACATCTGGGTGAATAAGTTCAAGTCAATGAATGAAGATTTGGAAAGACTTGCATGACAGCAAGCAGAGTTGGCAAGCAAACACAAGTGGGGAGGTATGAAAAAACCTCAACCCACAGACCAGCTAATTGTCAAAACTTGGAACACGCTTCCCATCACATACCGCACACTGCAGCATGTGAGTATTGCTGTACTGACAATGTTTGGCTCTATGTATGCATGTGAGCAGTCTTTCTCACATCTAAAGAAAGTTAAGAGCAACCTATGATCACATTTAACAGATGGAGGTCTCAATGCCTGCATGAAGCTTAACCTCACCATGTATCAACCAGACTACAAAGTCATCAGCAAAACCATGCAGCACCGGAAGTTGCATTAATGGTAAGAAGTACTTTATTCATCATTGGTTAGCAACAGCATAACAACGTTATTAAAAAGAATTCAGAGATTTATTGTACTTTAAATGTGTTGGTCTTACATAAAATGCACACATTTACTTGTATTTAGTGTTAAACATATTGTATGGCTCTCATGGAATTACATTTTAAAATATGTGGCGTTCATGGCTCTCTCATCCAAAAAGGTTCCCGACCCCTGGCCTACATGATATATCTGCTAGGATGTCACACAGACATTTCAAAGTTAAAATGTCCAAAGTGAAAATGCTGCTTTCCTCTCTTCTTCCTTTGATCTCTGTTCCATTTTGCCTGCTATTGGCATAGACATTATAGTTCTCTTTTGGGTACTATTTCCATGGTATATATTTTTTCTATTCTTATGATGTCAACCTATGCGTGTCTTTGAATCAATGTTTCTTTTTAGTAAATGGCATAGATACTTCTTTTCTTCTACTTTGCCAATTTCTGTTTTTTGCATTGGGGTGTTCAATCTTTCACATTTAATGTAATTATTGATAAGGTAAGATTTTACTGTTTGTTTTCTGAATGTGTTTTGTGTTCCTCCGTTCCTCCATTATTATCTTCTTTTGTGTCGAATACATATTTTCTTGCATAGCGTTTTAGTTCTCTTATTGTTCCTAAAAGAAACACTAAGTAAAACTCTAATTTCTAAAGCATTTTCTTAATGATTGCTCTGGGGATTAGAATGAACACTTTTACTTTAAACAATTGAGTTTGGATTGATTCCAGATTAATTTCAATAATAAACAAAAACAAAGCCTAAATATATCCTTGTTTCCCCCTCCTCTTTGTACAATTATTGTTGTACAAATTATGTCTTTATAAGATGTAAAACCAAGAATTGTAGACTCCATCTGAATTTACTTTTTATTATGTCATGTATGTTTTAATGTATTTTAATGAATCTGCCTTTTCTTTCTTCTCTCTCTCTCTCTTTGCCCATTATTTCATGTGTAGAATATTGGTAGTAAGGGTGAACTTTACAGTTCACTCCGTAGTTGCAGAATACTGAGATAGTGTTGCATTAGAGTTAAAGGAAAGGTGAACATTACTTAGAGATTTGGAACTGGAGTCAGATATAATAACTGATGAGACTTTGAGATGCTCCTCATTTTGGGGAGAGGATAACCTATTTTCAATTGTGAGAACTTTAGCTGTATTTTGTTAGATGGGACAAATTAGGGGCACAAAATGTAAACACATAAAGAAGAATTTATGCAGACTTTGAGCAAAGTGGTAGACTTCAGTAGGCATTAATTATTTTGGGGTAATATCTAACATTAGAACATCTTACTATGTAAGCATTACCTCTCATGTAAGTCTTGGTAAGAGACAGGGCTCTAGGGTGTTCCCATAAGATGCTTCAATCACAACATCAAATCTTAAAGAGAGTAATACAGAGGCACAGAGAACATTGACAAATTATTTACAGAAGTGAGAGTAGCATCAAGAGTCTATAGACAGCGGTGGCACGCCAAGAGTGGCATCTTTAATAGACTTCCTATGACATGATTTTGGATATACAATCAATTCTCATCTGTGGATCCTGTCTTTGTAAATTCACTTACTCTTTAAAACTTATCTGTAGCCCTAAAATCAATACTCACAGTATTCACAGTCATTTGCAGACATGCACATAAGCAGAGTGGCAAAAAAAATAAAATAAAATTAGTTACATAATGTGCACATTCCCAGTTGAGGTCAAACAAGGTTACATTCTGCCTTCTTGTTTCAATTCTTATATTGTAAACAAGTGTTCTTTCTGAGGTTTATGTAGTGCCACATTTTTTACATTTTTGTGCCTTTTGTTGGTGATTTCACCATTTAAAATGGTTTCCAAGCACAGTGCTGATATACTGTCTAGTGTTTCCAAGCACAGGAAAGCTGTGACATGCCTTATGGAGAAATAATGCATATTAGGTGAGCTTTGGCTGTGAATTCAATATTGATACATCAATGATATATATTATAAAAGGTGTCATTAGACAGAAATACACATGAAGAGATTTCACTGAAGATGATATATAAATGGCTCATAGCATATGAAAATACGTTCAATGTTATTAGCCAATCTTAACCTTCTGAAGGGATTCTGCTCTCAAATTGCTTCAGAATCATCTCTAAATTCTTGCTCTACTTTGAAGAAACCAAAACTATAATTCATAGATAATGCATTGTGAGTATGGTTTATTTAGGAAAAAGCAGAAGGCTAATTAGTGGAAATATATGTCCTCGATCTTAAATACAGATTGGTGAATAAATGTACATTTATGTTTTCACTTAAAATATCTTTCTTTAAAATTAAATAATTTTTTTATTAAGTGAGAGTCAGGGAGGCAGAGGGATAGACTCCCACATGTTTCCTGACAGGGATTCACCTGGCAAGCCCCCTATAGGACAAAGTCTGCCCATCTGGGGCCATTGCTCTGTTGCTCAGCAATCAATATATTTCAGCGCCTGAGGTGAGGCCATGGTGCCATCCTCAGCACCTGGGGCCAACTTGCTTGAATGAGCTATGGCTGTGGGAGAGGGAGAGAGTGAGAGAGAAGGGGGAGAGGTATGGGTGGAGAAACCGATGGTCTGCTTATCTTGTGTGCCCTGACAGAGGACAGAATCCAGGACTTCCACATGCCTGGCTGACATACTACCACTGAGGCAATGCGCCAGGGCTAATAAATATCTTAATATATTAAGGTATCATGTCTATGACTCCCTGCTTTACTGATTTTTTCCAGTAGCTGGCTGACTACAGTTGTAGTTGCAAGAGATAATCTTCTACCAACTCTCTCTTCAGAAATTCTGTTTTAATATGCAAGGTTCTCTCCTGACCAGGCAGTGGCACAATGGATAGGATGTTGGGCTGAGACACAGAGGACCCAGGTTAGAGACCTCGAGGTCACTGGCTTGAGCAAGGGCTCATCCAGTTTGAGAGTGGGCTCACCAGCTTGAGCACAGGGTCGCTGGCTAGAGCATGGGATCATAGACAGAACCCCACAGTCACTGGCTTGAGCCCAGAGGTCTCTGGCTTGAAAACCAAAGCTGCTGGCTTGAGCTCAAGGTCATTGGCTTGAGCAAGAGGGTCACTCACTCTGCTGTAGCCCCCCCAGTCAAGGCACATATCAGAAATCAATCAATGAACAACTAAGGCGCTACAACAAAGAATTGATGCTTCTCATATCTCTCTTTTCCTGTCTTCTATCTCTATCTGTCCCTCTCTCTGTCTCTCTCTCTGTCTGTCACAAAAAAAGAAAAAAAAATGCAATGTTTTCAGTGATTTTGTACCTATATAATGTATCTTCTTATAAAATTTGACATTTTGTACAGCTGCTTCCCAGAGCCTTGGAGTTTTGCTCATAGAACACATAGACTTATGAACGGTGCATTAGTCATCACATCATATTATTTTGAGCTTTGGGAGGACTAATATGATTTACAAATAGACAGGAATACCTGAGTAGCATGTCGATGGGAACTGTGTGATGATTATGCATGTCATCTCCTTTCCTTTTGTTCGCTCTACAGTTTAGGTTGCTGCTTTAACCCAATGTCCTGGAATTGGCTCTAAAATATGTCAGTATCATTTGGGGAGATTCTACAATTATGTTTCCTGTGACATAGTTTATTGTGTAATTTAAAAAATACAGAAAAGTACAAAAACTAGTATAACAAATGCCCATACACTCAGGATTATTTATTGTTAACATTTTATTACATCTATGTCAAGTCTGTGTTTTTAGAAGCAATTTTAAAAGCAATTAAGCAACTAAGTCAAAGTATCCTTTGTCCACCCATGCTCAATAGTGTTCACCTCTTTCTAGCCAGACACAAACACTATTGTAAATTAAGTGTTTATGTTTTCATAATAATTATATACATATATGTTTCTATAAGCAATAAGGTATTGCATTGTGTGATTTTTAATTTTAGTAAAATTATATATTTATTTTATTACTAATTTTATTACTAATTTTATATTATCCTATTATATTATATATAATATTATTATATTTATATACAAAATAATATATATTTATTTTATATTATTATCTCCCAGATAATAAGAATATTTGTAGGAAATATTATTGTATAATATATGTTTATAATAGATATTTTTCAGTTTTATTCTTTCACTCAAATATTGATAATACATATAGATTCAATTCATTACTTTTAGCTACTGTGTAGTATTTAATTGTAAGAGTAACAACATTTTATTTATCCATTTACTTATTTTAAAATTTTTTATTAATTTTAATTTGTGTTAATGTGAATTCAATTGTCTCAATTAATATAACTCCCTCACTCCCACCCCCTTCTTCCTTATTACCCACTCTTTGCCTTCCTCCTCCTAACTTCCTCCCCCTTTCCCTTTGGGATTTGCTGTCCTGTTATCTGTGTCTATGTGTTATATATATCTAATTTTACTAATCCCTTCACCTTCTCTGATCCCATCCCCTCATCCCTCTTCCCTCTGACAGCTGTCCTTCTGGTCCCTGTGACCTTGCCTCTGCCTCTCTTCTGTTCCTCAGTTCACTTTGTTCATTAGATTCCACATATAAGTGAGATTACATGATATTTGTCTTTCTCTGCCTGTCTTATTTCACTCAGCATAATAATCTCCAGGTCCATCCATGCATCGCAAAAGGTAAGATTTCCTTCTTTTTAATGGCTGCATAGTATTCCATTGTGTTGTATGTACCACTACTTTTTAATCCACTTGTTCACTGACAGACATTTGGGCTATTTCCAGATCTTGGCTATTGTAAACAATGCTACAATAAACATAGAAATTCATATTTTCTTTTTGAAACCCAAAATATCTTTATTATTGGTAAAAGTATATTTTGGGACAAGTGAACTTAACAACTTTTTTATTATTAATTTTAATGAGGTGACTGATAAATCAGGGTACATATGTTCAGAGAGAACATCTCCAGGTTATTTTGACATTTGATTATGATGCATTCCCATCACTCAAAGTCAAATTGTCTTCCGTCACCTTCTAACTGGTTTTCTTTGTGCCCTTCCCCTCCCCCAACCCCCTCCCTGTCCTCCCTCCCACCCCGTAACCACCACACTCTTGTCCATGTCTCTGAGTCTCATTTTTATGTCCCACCTATGTATGGAATCATATAGTTCTTAGTTTTTTCTGATTTACTTATTTCACTCAGTATAATGTTATCAAGGTCCATCCATGTTCTTGTAAATGATCCGATGTCATCATTTCTTATGGCTGAGTAGTATTCCATAGTATATATGTACCAAAGCTTTTTAATCCATGGAAATGCATATTTTCTTTTGAATCGGTGATTTGATATTCTTAGAATATATTCCTAAAAGTGGGATAACTGGGTCAAAAGGCAGTTCCATTTTTTTTTTTCTTGAGGAAACTCCATAATGTTTTCCACAGTGGCTACATAGGTCTGCATTCCAACCAGCAGTGCAGGAGGGTTCCCTTTTCTCCATATCCTCACCAGCACTTATTCTGTGTTGATTTGTTAATGAGCACCATTCTGAAAGGTGTGAGGTGATATCTCATAGTGGCTTTAATTTGCATTTTTCTGATGATTAGTGATGTTGAACTTTTTTTTTTTTTTTGTATTTTTCTGAAGCTGGAAACGGGGAGAGACAGTCAGACAGACTCCAACATGAACCCGACGGGGGTCCACCCGGCACACCCACCAGGGGCAATGCTCTGCCCACCAGGGGGCGATGCCTGCCCATCCTGGGCGTCGCCATGTTGCGACCAGAGCCACTCTAGCGCCTGGGGCAGAGGCCAAGGAGCCATCCCCAGTGCCCGGGCCATCTTTGCTCCAATGGAGCCTTGGCTGCGGGAGGGGAAGAGAGAGACAGAGAGGAAGGAGGGGGGGTTGAGAAGCAGATGGGCGCTTCTTCTATGTGCCCTGGCTGGGAATCGAACCCAGGTCCCCCACATGCCAGGTCGAAGCTCTACCGCTGAGCCAACCGGCCAGGGCCAGATGTTGAACATTTTTTGATCTGCCTATTAGCCATCTGTATGTCTTCTTTGGAGAAGCATCTATTCAATTCTTTTACCCATTTTTTGATTGGATTGTTTACCTTCCTGGTGTTGAGTTTTAGAAGATCTTTATAAATTTTGGTTATTAACCTTTTATCAGACATATTGGCGAATATGTTCTCCCATTGTGTGGGTTGTCTTTTTATTTTCTTCATGGTGTTTTTTGCTGTGCAAAAGTTTTTAGTTTGATATAGTCCTGTTTGTTTATTTTGTCCTTTATTTCACTTGCTCATGGAGATAAATCAGCGAAAGTGTTCTTATGAGAGATATCGAAGAGTGTATTGCCTATGTTTTCTTCCAAGATGTTTATGGTTTCGTGACTTACATTTAAGTCTTCTATCCATTTTGAGTTTATTTTTGTGAATGGTGTAAGTTGGTGGTCTAGTTTCATTTTTTTGGCATGTACCTGTCCAATTTTTCCAACACATTTATTAAAGAGACTGTCTTTACTCCACTGTATGCTCTTACCTCCTTTGTCAAATATCAATTGACCATAATGGCGTGGGTGTATTTCTGGACTCTCTATTGTGTTCCATTGATCTATATGCCTGTTGTTATTCCAGTATCAAGCTGTTTTGATTATTATGAGCTTGTAGTGTAACTTGATACAAGGAAGTGTGAAAACTCCCACTTTATTCTTCATTTTCAAGATTGTTGAGGCTATTCATGTTCTTTTTTGGTTCCATGTAAATTTTTGGAATATGTGTTCTATATCTTTGAAGTATGCCATTGGTATTTTAATAGAATTGCATTGAATTTATAGATTGCTTTGGGTAATATAAACATTTTAATGACCTATCCATGAACACGGTATATGCTTCCACTTGTTTGTATCTTCCTTGATTTCTTCTTTCAATATCTTATCATTTTATGTGTACAAGTCTTTTATGTCCTTGGTTAAATTTACTCCTAGATACTTTATTTTTGTTGTTGTTGTTGTTGCAGTAGTGAAGGGGATTGTTTCCTTAATTTCTCTTTAGAGGATTGTTTCCCTAATTTCTCTTTCAGACAGATCATTGTTGGTTATAAAAATGCCTCTGATTTCTGAATATTAATTTTATCCTGATACCTTGCTGAATTCATTTATCAGGTATAGTAGTTTCTTTACTAAGACTTTAGGGTTTTCTTTGTACAGTATCATGTCATCAGCAAATAATCATAGTTTCATTTCTTCTTTCCAATTTGGATGCCTTTTATTTCTTCTTCTTGTCTAATTGCTGTAGCTAGGACTTCCAGTACTATGTTGAATCAGAGTGGTGAAAGGGATTATCCCTGCCTTGTTCCTGATCTTAAGGGGATTGCTTTTAATTTTTGCCCATTGAGTATAATGTTGGCTGTTGGTTTGTCATAGATGGCCTTTATTATGTTGAGTTATGTTTCCTGTATTCCCACTTTGCTGAGAGTTTTGATCATGAATGGGTGCTGGATTTTATCAAATGCTTTTTCTACATTTATTGATACAATGATTTGGTTTTTATCCTTCCTTTTATTTATGTGATGAATCACATTGATTGATTTGTGGATATTGGACCAGCTTTGCCTCCCTGGAATAAATCCCACTTGATCATGATGTATGACTTTTTAAATGTATTGCTGGATCTAGATTGCTAATATTTTGTTGAAAATTTTAGCATCTATGTTCATCAGGGATATTGGTCTACAGTTTTCTTTCTTTGTCTTTACCTGGTTTTGGAATATGAGGATTATGCTTGCTTCATAAAAGGAGCTTGGAAGTCTTTCCTCCTCTTTAATTTTTTGAAATAGCTTGAGAAGGATAGGTGTTAGTTATTTGAATATTTAGTAAAATTCGCCTGTGAAGCCATCTGGCTCAGAACTCTTGTTTGTTGGAAATGTTTTTTATAACAGTTTCAATTTCACTTGTTGTAATTGATCTTTTTAGATTTTCTGATTCTTCCAGATTGAGTTTTGGAAGATTGTATGTTTCTAGGAATTTTTCCATTTCACCTAGGTTGTCCAATCTTCTTGGCATATAGATCTTCATAGTATTTTCTTACAATCCTTTGTATTTCTGTGGTGTCCATGTCTCCACTTTTATTTATAAATTTATTAACCATATTTTTCACTCCATAAGGTGCACTTGACCATAAGACACATCTTGGGTTTTAAGTAGGAAAATAAGAAAAAAAATTCTGAACCAAATGGTGTGTTAAAATAGTTAATAAAATATACTACAATAATATTTCAATAATGTAAACTCAACAGAAGTATTAACAACCATTAGCACTGTTATTAACAAATGAGAAGAGACTGTAATGATCAAATACTCTTCTATAACAGTTTTCCAGGAACCCCAGAAACTCATCATCGCTAGTGTCAGAATTTAAGAAGCTCAGTTCCTCACAATCACTGGTATCACTTTCTTCACTATTTTCATATATGATACCATCTTCAGTGCCATCTAAAGCATGCTAATGCCACATTTTTTGAATGACCATACCAGGGTTTCATTCTTCACTGACTGCCATGATGTTTTCACCCACTCACAAACTTGAGTGATAGTGGGTCTCTTCATTTGTCCAGTTGGTTTCAGATCATGGTTACCAGCAGCCATCCATTTGTTCCACTCTTCTCGTATAAAGACTTTAAATGGTTTTTTGATAGAAACGTTGAGAGGTTGCAACTGGCTGGTAAGAGCCCCAGGAATTACACCTAGATGAGTCTTCACTTCTTTAAAGATATTTTTGTGTGGTTCTGCTAATATGTGCTCTAAACTGATCAAGCACTAATAGGGCAGCAAGTGATGTCAGCACTTCACACAGAGCTCCAGCAGCTGCAGCGCAGCCTTCCACTACTACAGTGTGCCTCTCACATCTGCCCTCAATGATGCCAGATGAATGCGCCCACACAACATCATTCACCTTCCCTCCTGTGCTGCATGCAACTGTGGAAACCGGAACCAGAAGATCACTCAGCAGATGCTGGTGTTTCGCATGCTGCCATGGCGGATATGATTACGCTCCCACTGCTGTCTCATTCTTCATATGTTTACTGGCGCAGCACCTTGCAGCAGCTAAAAAAAAAAAAAAAAAGAACATTTGTTCCATAAAATGCACACACATTTTCCCTTCTACTTTGGAGGTAAAAAAAAAAAATGCCTCTTATGGAGCAAAAAATATGGTATTTGGGTCTTCTCTCTTTCTCTCTCTCTTTCTCTTTCTCTTTTAATGAGTCTGCTTAAGGGTTCATCAAATTTGTTTACCTTTTCAAAGAACCAGCTGTTGGTTTTACTTATCGTTTATATATTTTTTAGCCACTATGTAATTTATTTCCACTCTGATCTTTATTATTTCCTTTCTTCTACTTCCTCTGGGCTTCTGTTGTTGTTCTTTTTCTAGTTCTTTTAGATGCAGAGTTAAGTTATTTAATTTTTTTCTTGCTTCTGAAGGTATGCCTGTAATGCTATGAACTTCCCTCTCAGGACTGCTTTTGCTGTGTCCCATAAATTTAGAGTTGTTTTATGTTCATTTTCATTTGTTTCAAGGAAATTTTTTATTTCTTCCCTGTTCTTGTTGTTAACCCATTTGTCATTTAAAACATGCTATTTAGCCTCCAAATGTTTGAATGTTTTTCAGTTTTTCTACTGTAGTTGATCTCTAGTTTCATGCCATTGTGACCAGAGAAGATGCTTGATATGATTTCAGTCTTCTTAGATTTATTGAGACTTGTTCTTTGTCCTAACATGTGGTCTATCCTAGGAAATGTACCATGAGCACTTGAAAAGAATGTCTATTCTGTTGCTTTGAAGTGAAAGGTTCTGAAGATATCTATTAAATAAAGTTGATCTAGTGTGTCATTTAAGGCCACTGTTTCTTTTTAAAATTTCCGTCTGGAGGATCTATTCACTGATGTTAGTTGGATATTAAAATCCCCTACTATTATAGTATTGCTGTTGATCTCACCCTTTATGTCCATCAAAATCTGCTTTATATATTTAGGTGGTCCTATATTAGGTGCATAAATATTTACAATGGTTATATCCTCCTGTTGGATTGCTCCCTTTATCATTATGTAATGACCTTCTTTATCCCTTATTATAGCCTTTGTTTTAAAGTCTATTTTGTCTGATATAAGAATTGCTACCCCAGATATTTTTCATTTTCATTTGCATGAAATACATTTTTCCATCACTTCACTTTCAGTCCATATATATCTTTTGTTCTGAAGTGTGTCTCTTGTAGACAACATATGTTTGGTCCTATTTTTTTTATCCATGCAGCTACCCTATGTCTTTTGATTGGAGCATTTAATCCATTTATGTTTAAGGTTATTATTGATATGTGTTTATTCATTGCATTTTATTCTTTAAATCTAAAATCCTCTTTTTCTAGATTTATTTTTCCTTTGCTGTCTTTACAGCAGACCCTTTAACATTTCTTGCAATACTGGTTTGGTTTTATCTTTGAGTGTTTTTTTGTGTGTGTTGTTTTTTTGTTGTTGTTGTTGTTTTTTGTCTGGGAAACTTTTTATTTCTCCTTCAGTTTTAAATGGTAACCTTCCTGGATAAAGAAGTCTTGGTTGTAGGTTCCTGCTTCCCATAAATTTGAATATTTCTTGCCAATCTCTTCTGGCCTCAAATGTTTCTGTTGAGAAGTTGGATGTCATCCTTATGGGGGCTCCTCTGTAGGTAATTAACTGCTTTTCTCTTGCAGCTTTTAGTATTCTTTCTTTGTCTCTTAACTTTGGCACTTTAATGATGATGTGTCTTGGTCTAGGCCTCTTTGGCCTACACCAAGAGAGTCCCTTAATGGGACTGTCTGTTCTTCCTGAATTTGTGTGACTTTTTCATTCATCAATATAGGGAAATTTTCTTTTTTTTTATTTTTTATTTTTTGTACTTTTCCGAAGCTAGAAACGGGGAGAGACAGTCAGACAGACTCCCGCATGCACCCTACCGGGATCCACCTGGCACGCCCACTGGGGGGCGATGCTCTGCCCACCAGGGGATGATGCTCTGCCCCTCCGGAGCGTCACTCTTCCACGACCAGAGCCACTTTAGCGCCTGGGGCAGAGGCCAAGGAGCCATGCCCAGCGCCTGGGGCCATCTTTGCTCCAATGGAGCCTTGGCTGTGGGAGGGGAAGAGAGAGACAGAGAGGAAGGAGGGGGGGGGAGGGGTGGAGAAGCAGATGGGCGCTTCTCCTGTGTGCCCTGGCCGGGAATCGAACCCGGGACTTCTGCACGCCAGGCCGACGCTCTACCATTGAGCCAACCGGCCAGGGCAGGAAATTTTCAACTATGATTTTTTCAAACAGGTTTTCTATCCCTTGTTCATTCCTTTCTCCTTCAAGAACCCCTATGACGTGGATGTTGTTTCTTTTCATGTCGTCACAGAGCTCTCTTAGTGTTTCCTTAGTCACTTTGAGCCTCTTTTCTTTGTTCTGCACTGTTTTCTGCTTTCATTTATTTTGTCCTCTAAATCACTGATTTGATCCTCTGCTTCATCCAGCCTGCTGTTGATTCCTTCTAGTGCTGTCTTCATTTCTGATATTGTATTTGTCATTTCTGACTGGTTCTTTTTTATGATTTCATTGTCCTTTTTTTATGCTTGCTATCTCTTTATTTAGGTGCTCATTATGTCCATCCATTGTTTCTCTAAGTTCCTTGAGCATCCTTAAAATCAGTATTTTAAACTCTGCATCTGGTAGTTTGGTTACTTCCACCTCATTCCATTCTTTTTCTGGTGATTTCTCTTGTTGATTCATTTGGGTAGCATTTCTCTGTCTGCCCATTTTGTCTGTGTATTAGGTAGCACTGTCTGACTTTGAAATTTTTTTTGGTCTTTATGAAGAAGATGAGCTTGGTGGTACTGACCTCCAGGCCAACTGTTTTCTTTGTTCTAGGAATGCTTCTTGAGGGTATTGTTATCCTTCTTGTTGTATGTGAGTATTAGATGCAGTTGGTCCTTTTGTGGGTATAGCTATCCCTTCAGGCTGGCTGGCTCTAAGGTCAACCTTGATCATGTGTATTACACACTGTGCAGTGTCAGTACTGTTGGGCATATTTATTCTCTCCAGTGTCTGGTGCCTGCTAGACTCCACCTTTGAGTGTGTTGCTTGTGTAGGTAGCTGAGTCTAAGGTTGATGCTGTCTGCCACCCACTACCAGTTGCGTTGGCTCTAGTTTATCTTGGGTTGGCATCAGCTGTCCTTTGTAACCCACTGTGGGCTACCTGCCTGCAGTTACAGCACTTTTCTCTGTTTCTGTCTGTGTATTTTGTGCCTGGGTAGTGTGAGAGGAGCCAAACTGTGTATAAGGATCAGCTTCATCCTGCTTAGAGATGACAGCAGCTCTGTAAAAGCCCCAAGCTCTGTAGGATCTGTCTTCACTTTTCATCTGCTCCTCCTTCCCTTGCAACTGCCTGGCCTTCCCACAGATTCTTCTGTAGAAAGACTGTAGTGAGGGTTCAGATTGGCCTCACCCAAGCAACCCCTCTTCAGGTTGCATGCTTGCTGGTTTAGGGCAGCTGAGGTTGTGAATACAACATTAGTGGGACCCCTACTTCAGGGGTCTTTTGGTGTGGAGCTCAGTATGGGGAATGTGGCCCCTACTCCAGAGCTTAATCCCTCAGCCACTGCTGGATACTTAAATTTTATTTCTCCCCAACAAGGTGAGCAGCAGCTTCCAACCGAGTGTGGCTAACAGTCCTCTCTGCAGAAATTCTTTCAATTGGTGAGACCCTGGTCTCAGGGAGGAAGCCTGAGAGAATCCTCTTCTGGGACTGACTGTGCCCCGACATGAAGTTGGCTAATCCCCTCAACCAGATCCAACAATAAGCTCACAGAGACCCAAATTTAAATGCCCATGCTCCAAGCCTCTCTCCCTTCCCACTGTGGAATCTAGGCCAGCAGGGCAGGATATCCAGTGCCCAGGCAAGCTGACTGTGAAGCTCCATCCTATCCAATCACATGAGTTGCTGTGCTGGTGCTTATCACAGAGTGGAACTCACCTCCATTGGGCCAGCTGTGATGAGCTTTTCCTTAGGATACCACTCTAGCAAGGTTTGTTAGGTCCTGAAGTGATGCTTTCTGCAGATGGCCCCTGGATGTTCCAGCCCTGGGCCTCTCTGGCAGGATCCCCATGCAGAGCAGTGGGAGACACAGCCTGAGACTGGTACTCAGCAAACTTTTTGGAGCTACATGCAATCCAGATTTTGTGGCTGCCTCTTCTGGGGCCCCAGTGCTTATGAAAATACCAAGCTACACACCTAGGCTGGCTTTTACCCACACTAGGCTTGGGGGAATGTCCTGTTAAAAGGCTAAGGTTCCCTGAGTTCTTCCTCCTGCATCCTCTGTCTGCTGACTGCTTGTTGGGCTCAGCCACAGAAAAATCCTGTGATAGAGTCGCAGGGGTCCCCAAACTTTTTACACAGGGGGCCAGTTCACTGTCCCTCAGACCATTGGAGGGCCGCCACATACAGTGCTCCTCTCACTGACCACCAATGAAAGAGGTGCCCCTTCCGGAAGTGTGGCGGGGGGCCGGATAAATGGCCTCAGGGGGCCACATGTGGCCCGCAGGCCATAGTTTGGGGATGCCTGGTAGAGCCTGTGGCATTTGAGGGGTTAGGAAGGGTGGTGGGTGTGGCTCTGCCCCTTGGCCCCAGGTGTCAGTCTGTCCAGACTTTTTTCACAGACCTCAGTAGGGTGTGGCCTCTGGGGTCTGGTGGTTATGGCTTCGGAGACCTAGAGATGTGGTCTATCTTCTCTCTAGACAGTTTCCACTGAGTATCCTGTGAGGCAGAAGCACCTGTCATAAACTTGGGGGAGTGTGGCAGGGAGCTCTGGTCTCAACAGCAGAAAACTGTGTCACTGATGTGGCCCCTGCTTCCTGGCCTCTCAGAATGACCCATCACCATAACTGGGGTTGGAGAGACTCCTGATGGTGGGACAGTTGCTTTTCCCCAGTCTGATGCAGCACAGAAGGGATGCTTCACCACAGAAAGATGGCAACTGCACTACTGGAGAATGACTCAACAAAGGGCTTCCAGTGCCCATCCTCCACAGTTTCTCTCCCTTGGATTCCAACTTTACACTCTCCTCTCTCAACTCCAGTCCTCTCAGCTCTCCACCCACCAGAGCCTTGGGCAAGTGACTATGAATGAGATTTTCTGCATGGGCTGTTTAAGACAAAGCCTGAGTCTCTGAGAGCTCTGTCTCTTTCTCACAGACAGAAACCCTGCTCTTTTCACTGCCAGATGTTGTCTGGGTGCCTTTTCTAGGCTCTGGGGCTCTAGGCCGGGACTCCAGGTCTGTGGCTGAGCACCCGCACCTCTCAGGGCGACCCTCCTGCAATCAAAGTCCCTCCGAACCCTCAGCCACTGCTCACTCCTAGGTGGAGGGCAGCCCTTTTCACCTCTCTGCCCTTCCTACCAGTCTTGGTGTGGCTTCTTCTGTGATCCTTGGTTAAAAACTCCTGTTCGTTTAGTCCAAAGTTGGTTGTTCAAGATGATTGTTCTTAAATTAAGTTGTAATCCAATTTGGTCCTGGGAGGTGGCAGTTGGAACGTCCGCCTACTCTGTCATCATCTTGGAGTCTTCCATTTACATATTAAAGGACATTTATACATTATTCAATTTTACACTTCTATAATTCTGCTGTGAATATCTCAGTACACTCATTGCCTTTGTGCACATATTGAAGAATTTCTCTATGTCAAATACCTGTAAGTAAAATTACTGTGAAATATGGTCAATACACTTTTTATATTATTAAATACTAACAAAATGCTTGCAAAAGTTGTCTCAATTTACATTTCCACCAACAGTACATAAGGGTTTCTGTTGTTCACATATCCTGTATCAGAAGACTTAAAATTTTGTCAATATGATGGATGTGAAGTGGTTTTTCATTGTTTTAATTCATATTTTCTTGACATTTAGTAAGGTTGAGTATCTTTTCATTTGGTTTTCTTTCTTTTTATGTAGTAACATTTTTATATACTTTGCTTCTTCCTCCATTGAGTTTTGTTTGTCTTTTTCTATTGCATTTTAGGAATTCTTTATACCAGTGACTTTGGTCTGTTATGTGTGCTGCAAATATGTTTTCCCAGCCTGAAACCTGTCTTATAAAATTGTTTATAGTGCTTTTACTTTAAAGAAGTTTTAATTTTAAGAAAGTGAAACTAATTATTTTCCTTTCTGGTTTTTTTTCCTTTTTATTAGGGGAGAGCGTGAACGCAGTCCCCCTCTACCACAAATTATGCAGTCGAGTTTCCCACATTTGGGGAAATTGCAGGGGTCAGAACACTCTTAGTGCAATGAGTGAGCCTCACCCTGGGGAAACCACCTTCGTGATCATGGTATCTCCCCTGCCAGGTAAATATTCCTTTCTGTTTTAGGCTTTTGGAAACTGGTTAAGAAAATATTTCCTACTTCAAGGTCTTATTATATCTTCATATATTTTCTTCTAATATATTTTTTAAATACCTCATCATATTTAGTGATTTAATTCATTTAGAATTGTTCTATGTGTAAGGTACAAGGAGGATATCTAATTTTATTTTTTTTTCATGTAAAACTTTGTTGTTCTATCAGCATTTATTAAATATTCTTTACCCTGGTGTTTGAAGTGCCATTTCTGTGCTCTTCTAATTTCATAACACTGTTCCTGGGTTTTACATTCTCTTTCAGTAGTCAATTTGTTGATTCTTACGCCAGACTCACACTATTCCAATTACTTTGGCTTTAAAATGAATCTTAATATCTGGCAAAAACAAGTCATCTTCTCCCCTTAGAACTGAATTAGTTATTCTCAAACAAATCTATTCCATATGAATTTTAAAATCAGTTTGACAAATTCCATTAAAAATCCTATTGAGATTTAGAATTTAATTTAATTCAGAGATTAATTTGGGAGAGTTAATAGCTTTATGATACTGAGTCTTGCTATACAATAACATTACAACTCTCCATCTAGTCAGTCATGTTCAATCATATTTTATATTTTTCTCAAGAATATTTTGCACATTTTTTGCTATAGTCATTCTTAAGTAAAAAGGTAAAATTTTAAGATGGCCTCCAAGATTTCCACTTCCTAGTATACATGCCCTTCCTTTGAATGTTGCTATGAATATAATGCAACAGTCATTCCCATGATTGCATTACATTATGTACCACTCCATCAATAGGTATCTCCTTTTTTACTTCTTTTACTATGAATAGGCTTGCTTCCTTTTCAGAGTGGTTTCTTTTCATAAATTTTATTTTAAATTGATTATTGCTGATTATAAAGGTGCTATACTTATATGTTGATCTTTATCCAGCAACACTGGTGAACTCTTTTATTACATCTAACAATTTATAGATATTATTGGATATTTTCATGTGAACAGTCATATTGAATCATAATGACAAATTTACCCTTTATTTTATTATTTTTCATCTATATTTAGAAAATTAAATTTAATGGGTGACATTGATCAATAAGAGTCCATAGGTTGCAGGTGAACATTTCTATAACATTTGAACTGTTGATTATGTTGTATACCCATCACCCAAAGTCAAATCATTTTCTGTCACTGTATACTTGTGTCTCTTTACACACTTCCCCCACCCCTCTGCCACCTTCCCCTCACCCTGGTAACCACTTCATATTTATCTTTGTCCATGAGTCTCGGTTTTATATCCCACCAATGAGTAAAATCATATAGTTTTTAGTATTTTCTGATTTACTTATTTCACTCAGTATAATGTTCTCAAAGTCCATCCATGTTGTAAATGGCAATATGTCATCGTTTCTTATGGCTGAGTAGTATTCCATTGTATATATGTACATCTTCTTTATCCAATCCTTTATTGAAGAACACTTTGGTTGTTTCCACATCTTGGCTACTGTGAATAGTGCTGCAATGAACATGGGAGTGCATGTGTCTTTACGTACACATGCTTTCAAGTTTTTTGGGTATATACCCACTATAAGGATTGCTGGGTCATGTGGTAGTTACATTATTTTTTAAAGATTTTTAAATTTTATTCATTAAAGAGAGGAGGGAGAGAGAGAGAGAGAGAGAGAGAGAGAGAGAGAAGAGAGAGAGAAGGGGGGAGGAACAGGAAGCATCAACTTCCATATGTGCCTTGACCAAGCAAGCCCAGGGTTTTGAACCGGTGACCACAGAGTTGGTAATTCCATTTTTAATTATTTGAGGGACCACCATACTTTCTTCCATAATGGTTGTACTTATTTGCATTACCACCAGCAGTGAATAAAGGTTCCTTTTTCTCCACAGCCTCTCCAACACTTGTTATTATCTGTCCTGTTAAGAATAGCCAATTTAACAGATGTGAGGTAGTAGTTATCTCATTGTAGTTTTGATTTGCATTTCTCAAATAGCTAGTAAAGATGAGCATCTTTTCATATATTTGTAGGTCATTAGTATGCCTTCTTGGGAGAAGTGTCTGTTCAGCTCCTCCCCCCATTTTTAATTGGATTGTTTGCTTGATTGTTGCTGAGCTTTGTGAGTTCTTTATATGTTTTGGATATTAACCCCTTATCAGAGCTGTTGTTTGCAAATATCTCCTATTTAGTTGGCAGGCTATTTTTTTTCTTGTCAGTATCTTTTGTTGTGCAGAAGCTTTTAACTTTGATACAGTTTCATCCATTTATTTTCACCTTTACTTCCCTTGCCCATGGGGTCATATTCATAAATTGTTCTCATAAATTGTTCTCTACAACCAAGATCCATGAGTTTAGTACCTATGTTTTTTTCTATGTAATTTATTGTTTCAGAACTTATATTTAGGTCTTTGATCCATTTTGAATTAATTTTTTTCCCTAATTTTTGTGCATGCAGATAAACTGTAGTCAAGTTTCATTCTTTTGCATGTGGTTTTCTAATTCTTCTAGAACCATTTATTGAAGAAGCTTTCTTTTTTCCATTGTGTGTTTTTGATTCCTCTGTCAAAGATTATTGTCAATATATATGTGATTTCTTTCTGAACTCTCAATTCTCTTTCATTGGTCTGTATGTCTACTGTGCTGCAAATACCATGCTGTTTTGATTATTGTGGCTCTATAGTATAATTTGAAGTCAGGTGGTGTGATACCTCTGGCTTCATTCTTTTTTCTAGGGATTGCTTTGGCTATTCGGGGTTTTTATGGTTCTATATAAACCTCGTAATTTTTTATTCTATTTCTTTAAAAAATGACCTTGGGATTTTGATGGGGATTGCATTACATTTTTATATTGTTTTGGGTAATATGGTCATTTTAACTATATTGATTCTTCCAATTCATGAACATAGAATATTTTTCCATTTCATTGTGTCTTTTTCAATTTCTTTTAATAATGTTTTGTAGTTTTCAGTATATAGGTCTTTCACATTTTTTGTTAAGTTTATTCTTAGGTACTTTTTGTTGTTCTTGATGCAATTGTAAAAGGAATTGTTTTTTTTTTAGTTTATTTTTCGAAGATTCATTGTTGGCATATAAAAAAGCAATAGACTTTGTTTATTGATTTTTGTTTCCCATGATATTACTGTATTGGTTTATTGTTTTAAATAGTTTTTTGGTGAAGGCTTTGGGGTTTTTTATATACAGAATCGTGTCATCTGCAAAAAGTGATACCTTTACTTCTTCTTTTCAGATATGCATACTTTTTTTTTCTTTTACCTGATTTTTCTCCCTAAAACTTTCAGAACTATGTTATATAAGAGTGGGGAGAGTGGGGAAACCTTTACTCATTCCTGATTTTGGAAGAAAAACCTTCATTTTTAAAATAAATTTTTATTAATTTTAATGGGAACCTTCATTTCTTAACATTATGTTATTAGCTGATGGTTTGTTATATATAGCCTTTATTATATTGAAGTACTTTCCTTCTGTTCCGGATTTTATTGAGTGTTTTAAACGTAAAGTGATGTTGTATCTTATCAAATGCCTTTTCTGCATCTATTGATAGTATCACATGATTTTTGTTCTTTGTTTTGTTGATGTAGTGTATTACGTTAATGTGTTTATGTATATTGAACCATCTCAGTGCTCTTGGAATAAATCCCACTTGATCGTGATGTTTTTTTTTTTTAATGTATTGTTGTAATTGATTTGTTAGTATTTTGTTTAGGATGTTTGCATCTGTATTCATTAGTGATATTGGTCTGTAGTTTTTTTTGTTTATGTTACCCTTTCAGGTTTAGGTGTCAGGGTTATGTTGACCTCATAAAATGTGTTATGGAGTATTGCTTCTAGTTTTTGGAAGACTTTGAGAAGGCTAGGTACCAAATCTTCTTTGAATGTTTCATAGAATTCAATAGTGTAGCCATCTGGTCCTGGAATTTTATTTTTATGGAGGTTTTTGATAGTTGTTTCTATTTCCTCACTGCTTATAAGTCTATTTAGGTTTTCCACTTCTTTGTGACAGAGTCTAGGAAGATTCTATAGTTCTAGGAATATTCCATTTCCTCTAGGTTGTTGAATCTGGTGGCATATAATCTTTCATAGTAGTCTATGATCCTTTGTATATCTATGAGGTCTGTGGTAATTTCCCCTCTTCCATTTCGGGTTTTGCTTATATAAGTCTTTTCCTCCCTTTTAGTTAGTCTAGGCAGGGATTTGTCTATTTTATCAAGCTTTTCAAAGAACCAGCTCTTTGTTGTATTAATTTTTTGTATAGTTTTTTTTATTCTCTATTGAATTTAGTTCTGCTCTAATTTTTAATATTTTCTTTCTTCTGCTGACTCTAGGTTACTTTCATTCTTCTTTTTCTAGTTTCTTAAGTTATGATGTTAGGTTGTTTACTTGGGATACCTTTTGTTTCTTGATATAGCCTGTAAGGGTATAATCTTCCCTCTTATTACTGCTTTAGCTGCATCTAAGAACTTTTGATGTGTTGTCATTCTTGTTAGTCTGTATATATCTTTTGATCTCTGCTTTTATTTCTTCTTTGACCCAGTCATTTTTTAGAGGTATGTTGTTTAATTTTCACACTTCTGTGGGGTTTTTTTACTTCTTTTTTTCAGTTAAATTTTAATTTCAAAGTCTATGGTCTAAATATATTCTTGGTATTATTTGAATCTTCCTGAATTTGTTAGTTTTGTAGCCCAATATATGGTCTATTCTTGAAAATGTTCCATGAACACTGAAGAAGAATGTACAATCTGATGTTTTGAATGAAATATCCTGTAAATGTCTATTATGTTCACTTGGTCTAGTGTGTCATTTAAGGGCAATATTTCTTTATTAATTTTCTGTTTGGATGATCTTTATTAATTTTCTGATTCTGAAGCCGTCAATGGTGTGTTGAGTTCTCTAGCTAAGATTGTGTTTTTGTATGCTTCTATTTTTAGATTAGTTAGTGGATGTCTTATATATTTTGATGTTCCTTGGTTCAGTGTATATATATTAAAAAGTGTTATGTCTTTCTCCTTTTATGTTATTGTTGTCACAGATTATCCTGGTTTCTATTGTGGCCTTGTTGGAGTTTTTACTTATAGTTTTGATTTGTTTTGTTCTTTGTGTCTGGTATAATAGTATTATTATAATAGTATTATAATACTATTGAATAATAGTATTTTCTGTAGTGGGGGTTTTCTGGTGATAAATTTTCTCAGCTACTGTATGTCTGTGAGAGTTTTTATTTCCCTTCAAGTTTGAAGGATAACTTTGATGGATATAGTATTTTTGGCTGGTAATTCCTGTCTTTTAGTACTTTGAATGTTTGTGTCCACTCTCTTTTGGCTTGTAAAGTTTCTACTGAGAAATCTGATGATAACTGAATGTGCCTTCCTTTATGTGTTATGTTCTTTTTTTTTCTTAGCTGCCTTGAGGATTCTTTCTCTGTCATTAATTTTTAACAATTTTATTAGGATGTACATTGGAGTAGATCTCTTTGGGTCAAGGTACCTTGTTGTCTGTTTGCTTCTTGAATTTAAGAATCTAATTATTTCCACAGGCTTGGGAAGTTATTAGCAATTATTTGTTTGAATAGGTTTTCCATTCCCTTCTCACTCTCTTCTTTGTCTGATATACTCATTATTCTTATAGTGCTCTTTCTGATGGAATCAGACAATTCTTGAAGAGCTTTCTCATTTTTTTAAATCTGTGAGTCTCTCTCTTCTTCTTTGAGTAGCAACTCTAGTTGTCTTCAATATCACTGATTCTTTCCTCTATGTGGATTGCTCTATTAGCTAAACTTGCTGCCTCAGTTTTTAATTCATGTATTGAGTTCTTCATCTGTTTGTAAAGTTTCAATGTCCTTGGTGAGGTATTTGTTTTGTTTTCTGAGCTCATTAAGTTGCCTCTTGATGGTTTCTCACATCTCCTTGAGTTTAGAACTTTAATTTTGAATTCTTTCTTGTTTAACTCCAAGGTTTCCTGGTTATTGAGTTGCTTTTCTGGAGATTTTTCATTTTCTTTCTGAACAAAGTCTCTGTCTTGTATAGCCATGATATTTGATTTCTTTTTCTTTTATGGAATTTGAAAGTGGTATTGCTAAGAACTCTAACAAAAATCAATTAAAATTTAAAAGATAGAAATAAAAAAATATACAATAAAAATACAAGGATTTAAAAAAATAATGGCAAGTAAAAAGTAAAACCACAGAAAACAAAGAGCAAAAATCTCTAGAAAGAAAAACAAAGGTAACAAAAAATAAGAATAAAAAAATAAAGAAAACCAAATTCAATAAAGAAAAAAGAAATAAGGGAAAAAGGAAAAATATTAAGTTGGAGTGGTTACTGTTCTCTTGTAGTAGGTGTCACTGTATTACATATTTTAGCTCTATGAAATCTCTCAGGTGACCTTTGCTGAGATGTTGCTGTCCTGATGCTGTAGGTGAGACTGCAGTCCCTTTGGTGGGTGGGGCATGTTGTGTGGGTTTTATGGCTTTACTGATTTAAGGCTTTTACAATGGCAATCTCAAGCTTCTGGGCACTTCTCCCCATATCTCAACAGACCAGGACCAGATATAGAGCACCTCTATTCTTCAGGGGATAGAGTAGCTCTGGACAGTTAGCTGTGGGGTCTAACTCTGTTACTCTCTGTACCTGCAAGTTGAGGGAAGTGGGATCTGAGAGGCTGGAAGGGGATGCACACTTTGGTTTTCTCTGTCTCTGTGCCATGTCTGGGCTACAGGCAGACCATGGGAATACTGACCATGACCCCTCATTTTGCTGCCATTTTGGTTTAATATCTCTCCCTCTGCCCCTCAATTTCTCTGCTCCTGGTAGAAGACCCAGTCATTCTGGACTTCTTTCTCTGTATCCCCTGTAGACAAAACCCAGACAACTCAAGCTTCCTTCCTCCTCACAATCCTGGCAGAGAAATAAAACCCAGTCATTCCAGGCTTCTCTTCAGAGTGGACTGTGGGTGCAATTTATCTTCCATGTCGCCTTTTCAACCCTTTAGTCCAATTGGTGCACGGATCTTTCAGGGATACCTGTGAGCCCAGCTGGGGATCCTTTGCTGCATTATAGTTGTTCAACTTGTTGAAATTTCAAGGGGAGAAATCAGGAGTATCTCTCATGCTGCCATTAATCTGATGTCATCTTGTCTTTTATTGTTTATTCTTATACTCTATTTTTTGCACAGCTCAACTCTTTTAGTACAATATTGAGATAGAAGATTTAAGAATCCTTGTCTTGTTTATTACATTAATGGAATGTTTCCATTAATTATTGACTAGGTATGATGTTTGCTGAAGATTTTTATATATCCTGAAGATTTTTATATATACTGTTAAACAAGTTTAAGACTTTTTTTTTTTGAGAGAGAGAGAGAGAGAGAGATAAGAACATTGAGCTGCTCCTATATGTACTCTGACCCTTTGCACTCCTGGACAGTTTTCCAAGCAACCAAGCTGTCTAGCCAGGGCTTAAATTTTATTGATTTTTAGAGAGACAGAGAGAAGAAGGGAGGAGGGAGGAGGGAGGAGGGAGGGAAGCATTTGTTGTTTCACTCAGTCTTGCAATTTTTCATTGCTTCCCATTTGTGCTCATGCTGGGTATTGATTCCACAACCTTGTTGTTTTGGAATAACTCAACCAAATAAGCTAACCAACCAAGGCCAAGAAGTTTGCTTTTGGTTTTGTTTTTCACTTGTATTTTTATTTTATTTTTTTATCCAGTGTAATCATCTCTATTTCCTGACTGGGACATTTAAGTCTGTTTAACTTTGAAGTAATTACTGATATATTAGGGTTTAAATTTTTCATCTTATTTTGTGCATTTTCTTTAGACACTCATTCTATTTACTTTTATTTCCCTTATGTCTTTTAATCCTCTTAGATTGAATACTTATTTCATTTTTTAAATCTCTAGTAGTTTTAAAGTTATATACTTGTTTTCTATTCTTTTACTGGTTACCCTGCATCTGATCAGAGTCTAAAGTTTATCAGACCCTTACCCTTATCTCAGATATCTTCCTTTATACCTTCTCAACCTACATGATATTGTCTGGTACTTTCATTATTTAATCATTAATATTTACTTACATTTGTGCACATTTACCAACCATTTTGCTCTTTATTTCTTCTTAGGAATAAAAACCTCCCATTTCTTCCAGAAGTACATTGTACAAGATTTTCCTTAGTAAGTCTGAAGGTGATGAACTCTGTAAGCTTGCACTGTTATTTCTGTGATAAGGTCTTCATTTGCCTTCATTTTTGAATGATATAGAAGCTGGGTATATAATTATAGATTACAGGCTAATATGGCTTTTTATGAGCCCACTGGGATTGAAGGAAAGCTTAGTTTTGGTTTTCTTTTAACCTTGCAATCCAGGCCTTTGGAGTCCCCAGTTAATGTGGGAAAGGTCTCCTCTATATTCCCTTACCCAGAAGAAGAAACTGAGCCTTCCCTTTCATTTACTTCACAATTGAACAGAAGCTCAGGTGTGATTTAAGGCAAATACCTTCAGGGAAAAATCTTCTCTTCTCTGATGTTCTGATGCTCTCCTTACACTTCTAGATTCAGTATTTGCTTCAACCTCTACCTACTCCACCCAAATATACCCTAACAGCTTACCAACTATCTTTTTAGCTTTTCACTGTTCTAAAATTTTTATATGCGTGCACACACACACACATACACACACGTGTATCCTAAATAACTTACTGAAGCCATAGATGCACAATACAACATAGATAGATACATAGAGTGTGGTACATAATTTATACCTTTTTAGTTTTTAATCAACATGACAGTTGATTTAAATAGGCTAGCTTAGCATTACTGCAACTAGGAAATCTCTGCCATTTTTTTTAATATTGTTTCTCCACTTGTCTTTCTGAGACTCCAAACATTTGCTAGATCCTCTCATTCTTGTTTCTATGTCTGTTTACCTCTCTTTAAGTTTTTGGATTTCTGTATCTTTGTATGTTGTTTTTGAAACAAGTTTTCTCATATATCTTTTAATTCATTAATTATTTTTTCAACTGCTTCTAATGTGATGTTTAACTTGCATTTAGTTTTTTAATTTTAATCAATGACAATTGTTTACATTGCAGATGACTAAAAATGTGTTACTAGTTATAGCAAATAAGCAACTTACAAAAAACTTTAAAAGAAAAATCTGTTAAATTAGATGTCTGTAAAGGGATTTGAAAAGCTTCAACATACTCCTGAAAATCTAGTCAGGCTAAGCCATTTACATTTAAAGTGATTATAGATAGGTACATATTTATTTTCATTTTATTCTTTTAACTTTTTTCCTTTTCACTCTTTTTTCTCCACCTTCTCCCTTTCCTCTTTCTCCTCCTATTTCTTCTTGCAGGCCCTTTAACATTTCTTTTAATGCTGGTTTGGTGATAACAAACTCTTTTAGCTTTTTGTTGTCTGGGACACTCTTTATTTCTCCTTTAATTCTAAATGATAACTTTGCTGGGTAAAGTAGTCTTGGTTGTAAGTCCTTGTTTTTCATCACTGAATATTTCCTTTTTGGCTTGAAATGTTGTATTGAGTAATCAGCTGACAGTCTTATAGGAGTTCTTTTGTAAGTAACTAACTGTCTTTCTCTTGTGGCTTTAAGATCTCTCTCTTTTTTTTTTTTACCTTTACCATTTTAATTGTGATGTGTCTTGGTGTGGGCCTCTTTGGGTTTATCTTGTTTAAGACTATGCACATCTTGAATTTGTGTGTCTTTTTCCTCACCAGATTGTGTATAGAGAACCCTAAAGAGTCCACCAAAAACTGTTAGAATTGATAAATGAATTCATAAAGTAGCAGGATACAAAATAAATATCCAGAAATCAATTGCATTTTTATTCATCAATAATGAACTATCAGAAAGGGATACTAAGAAAACAACTTTATTCACAATTGCTTCAAAAAGAATGAAATACCTAGGAATAAATTTAACCAAGGATTTAAAAGATCTGTATGTGGAAATTTGTAAGACATTGAAGAAAATACAAAGAAGTGGAAGCATATACTGTGTTCATGGGTAGGAAGAATTGATATAATTAAAATATCCATATTACTTAAAGCAATCCATTGATTCAACACAATTTCTTTCAAGATACCAATGGTATATTTCACAGCACTAGAACAAATATTCCAAAAATTTATATGGAACTACAAAGACTCTGAATAGCCACAGCAATATTGAGAAAGAAGAAAAATGTTGGAAGAATCATGCTATCCAATATTAAATTATACTACAAGTTCATAATAATCAAAACAGCATGTTACCACCCTGTGTGGGAAACTCATTTGGCTGGCCTCCAAATATGCCAAGGTTGTGGATTCAATCCCTGGTTGCAGCATGTGTAGGAGTCAACTAATAAATGCATGATGGGTGCAGTGGCAAATCAATGTTTCTCTCTCTCCTCTCTCTACAAAAAATAAAATGTAAAAATAACAACATGGAGATGACGTCAGAGTAATGGCGGGGTAGGAAGCGATACCGATAAATCTCCCCAAAAACTCAACAAGATCTTCAACCAGAAACAGAAAAACCTATACTTGGAGCTTCCAGATGCTTCGCAATACACCCAAAGGTATGATTGAGTGAAAAATTGGCTAAATATATAACCAAACCCCGAAGGAAATAGGGAGTAAGAAATGCTCCTCCTTCCTCACTAACCTAAACAGGGCGGCTTTCTCTGGTAACTGTGAATATAGAAACTGAGGCGGGCAAAGGGGGTGAATAGATCCAGGCCGCCGCAGCACAAACGGCCGAACCAGGCTGTGGCACAGAAATCCAAGCTGAGGAAAATCTGATCCTGTGGCAACCCGGGCAATACAAGCTAACACTTGCGCCAAACCCAAACAAAGAAAAAAAAGCAGAGCGGCCATTTAACCCGGTCTCCTGGTTGGTGCGCAGTTAGTGGGCGAGAATTTCTTCCTGGGAAAGCCACGCACGGGAGGGAGTGAGAACTAATTCCAACGGTGGAGATTTTCCGTGCTGGAGGGTGTTTCACTCAGAGGGAACCGCAGCCGGCCTCATATCCTGCTTTGCGCACGCAGATAAGGAGTGAGCAATTCCTCTGAGTGCCTCGGCAGTGCGCGCCCGTGTTATCGCACAGAGGGGCAGAGTCAGGGGCCTTTGTGTGGGCCAAAGCGGAATCTCGAGCCGCCCCAGCGCCTTGCAAAAGCCGCGCACGGGGACGGAGTGAGACTCAATTCCAACGCTACAACTTTTCCCTGCGGTTGGGGGTTTCACTCAGAGCGTGAGACTGCTGGCCGGATATCCTGGTCGCAGACAGTGAGTGAGAGTTTCCTCCAAGCGCCCCGGAAGTGGGCGCCCACTTGTGTTACCAGACAGAGTGGCAGAGCCAGAGGTCTTTGAGTGGGCAGAAAGCCCGCCTGATTATGCTAGCAGCTCTGACTGACTGAGCCTTACCCAGAGCCCTGTGCTGAGTGGAAATAGAGTGGGGAGTTGCCAGCTCTTTGAGCCTCTTACTATCCAGGCAGAGGCAGCAGCAACCCCATAGCTGGATTATCAGGCTACTAATTGAGGAAGGAAAGACTAGGAGAAAGGCTCCAGGAACACGGACTCTCTCACTGTCGGAGCCTATAAATGCTATTGAGCTTCGACTGCCAACGAGACTAAAGCACAATACATGACATTGCCATAGAGACTTATCAACTGCAAACCTCTACCTGAGCGTGCCAAAGGGGCAGAACCCGGGGTACAGAGTCACCGACCAGGAAGAGGGAGAGAAAAGAAAAAGCAAGAAGATAACCTCTCAAAATCAAGAATAATCTGCAGACTTTATAACCTATCCCATTTTATTATATTTGTTCGTTTGTTTCTCTTATCTTCATTCTTGATACTTTTTTTTCCTCCTCCAATTTGGCCGATTAACTCTCTACCGGTCTTACTCTCTCCTCTCCTTGAACTACACTACCCATAAGTGTTACATCTCCCATTATCTTTTCTCTTCTCTTCCTTTCTCTCTATGAGGGTTGCACTCCAAAACCCTTAACTCTCTCTCTCTCTCTCCTTTCTTTTTTCTTCTTTTAGTCGTTACCTCTTTTTTTCTCTCTCTTTCTTTTCTCCTTCTATATTAGTTTCTTCCTTTCTCCTTTACATCTCCTCTCATTCAATCCTCAATAACAAACAAATTATCTTATCTGGGACTCAAACCTATGTTTGTGGCATTTTGGGGGGTTTTTACTTCACCTTTTTAACTCACTAGCAGTGCTCTCATCCCTGGCTCTCCATATTATCTAGTTCTTGTTCCACTAAATACAATAGTAATTTTTTAATTTGTCCCCCCATTTTTCCGTTTTCCTCTTATTCCTCTCATCATAACTCTTAGACAACCAACACCTAAAAGCAAATCATTTCATTCTTGACCCAAATTTTTTCCTTATTTGCTTTTTGTGGGTCCATACGCTCTTTTTTTTCTTTTTTCTTTCCTTTTTTTTTTCTTGCCCCTTTATTACTTTTCCCCAATTCAGGCCTTCCATCACAGGCATTGTTTGTTATAATTCACAGTCCACCACAAGATTTTCTCAAAAAAGAGGGGAGAGGAGAGGAGAGGAAAAAAGGAGGGGGGGAATAATTTCCTTTTCTTTAATTTTTATTTTATTTTTCTTTATTTCATTATTAATTTTTTAAAAAAAAACAACTCTTTTCGATTTTTTATTTTTTTATTGTTATTTTTTTTAACTTTTTATTCTTTATTAAATCTCATTAATACTAGCAACAAAACCACCCTCAGATGCCATTAAGGAAGAGAAAATCGAATATCATGGATACAAAAGAAAGAGAGGTAACACAGCTAGATGAGGAAAAATCTATGGAGAAAAAATTTAATATATTGGAAACCTTGGAGCTAAATGACAGAGAATTCAAGATAGAAATCCTAAAAATCCTCCGAGATATACAAGAAAACACAGAAAGGCAATTTAGGGAGCTCAGAAAACAACTCAATGAACACAAAGCATATATGTCCAAGGAAATTGAAACTATAAAAACAAATCAAACAGAGATGAAAAACTCAATTCACGAGCTGAAAAACGAAATAACAAGCTTAGCTAATAGAACAGGTCAGATAGAAGAGAGGATTAGTGAAATAGAAGACAAGCAACTTGAAGCACAACAGAGAGAAGAAGAAAGAGACTCAAAAATAAAAAAAAATGAGATAGCCCTACAAGAATTATCTGACTCCATCAAAAAGAATAACATAAGAATAATAGGTATATCAGAGGGAGAAGAGAGAGAAAATGGAATGGAGAACATACTCAAACAAATAATAGATGAGAACTTCCCAAGCCTGTGGAAAGAACTAAAGCCTCAAGTTCTAGAAGCAAACATAACTCCGAGTTTTCTTTTTTTTTTTTTTTTAATTTTTTTTTTTTAAATTTTTTTTAATTTTTTTTATTTATTCATTTTAGAGAGGAGAGGGAGAGACAGAGAGAGAGAGAGAGGAGAGACAGAGAGAGAGAAGGGGGAGGAGCTGGAAGCATCAACTCCCATATGTGCCTTGACCAGGCAAGCCCAGGGTTTCGAACCGGCGACCTCAGCATTTCCAGGTCGACGCTTTATCCACTGCGCCACCACAGGTCCCGAGTTTTCTTAACCCCAACAAACCTACTCCAAGGCATATCATAATGAAATTGGCACAAACAAACAGCAAAGAAAAAATTCTCAAGGCAGCCAGGGAAAAGAAGAATACAACATATAAAGGAAGGCCCATTAGATTATCATCAGATTTCTCAGCAGAAACTCTACAAGGTAGAAGAGAGTGGACCCCAATATTTAAAGTCCTGAAAGAGAGGAACTTTCAGCCACGAATACTATACCCATCAAAGCTATCCTTCAAATACGAAGGAGAAATAAAAACATTCACAGATACAGAAAAGATGAGGGAATTTATCATCAGAAAACCCCCACTCCAGGAATTACTAAAGGGGGTTCTCCAATCAGATACAAAGAACAAAAAAAACAGAGCCACAAGTAAAAGCTCCAAGAAGAACACAATAAAATCAAATTTAAACTGTGACAACAACAAAAAGAAAGAGGGGGAGAAGACGGAGATTAACAGTAGCAAAGGACGATGGAGTGCAAAAGTACTCACAAAATAGTTCGCTACTATGAACAGGGTAGGGACCCTTTTCATTACTCAAAGGTAACCACCATTGAAAAAACCACCACAGAAGCACATGAGATAAAAAAGATAGCAACAGAGGAAAGATGTATGGAATACAACCAAATAAAAACAAAAGATAGAAAAACGAAAGAGAAGGATCAAACAAGACACAAAATAACAGAAAGCAAGATATAAAATGGCAATAGGGAACTCACAAGTATCAATAATTACACTAAATGTAAACGGATTAAACTCACCAATAAAAAGGCACAGAGTAGCAGAATGGATTAAAAAAGAAAATCCAACTGTATGCTGCCTACAGGAAACTCATCTAAGTAACAAGGATAAAAACAAATTCAAAGTGAAAGGCTGGAAAACAATACTCCAAGCAAATAACATCCAAAAAAAAGCAGGTGTAGCAATACTCATATCGGATAATGCTGACTACAAGACAGGAAAAGTACTCAGAGACAAAAATGGCCATTTCATAATGGCTAAGGGGACACTGAATCAAGAAGACATAACAATTCTTAATATATATGCACCAAACCAAGGAGCACCAAAATATATAAGACAGCTACTTATAGATCTTAAAACAAAAACTGACAAAAATACAATCATACTTGGAGACCTCAATACACCGCTGACGGCTCTAGATCGGTCATCCAAACAGAGAATCAACAAAGACATAGTGGCCTTAAACAAAACACTAGAGCACCTGGATATGATAGACATCTACAGGACATTTCATCCCAAAGTGACTGAGTATACATTTTTCTCCAGTGTACATGGATCATTCTCAAGAATTGACCATATGTTGGGCCACAAAAACAACATCAGCAAATTCAGAAAAATTGAAGTTGTACCAAGCATATTTTCTGATCATAAAGCCTTGAAACTAGAATTCAACTGCCAAAAAGAGGAAAAAAATCCCACAAAAATGTGGAAACTAAACAACATACTTTTAAAAAATGAATGGGTCAAAGAAGAAATAAGTGCAGAGATCAAAAGATATATACAGACTAATGAAAATGACAATACGACATATCAGAATCTATGGGATGCAGCAAAAGCAGTGATAAGAGGGAAGTTCATATCGCTTCAGGCATATATGAACAAACAAGAGAGAGCCCAAGTGAACCACTTAACTTCTCACCTTAAGGAACTAGAAAAAGAAGAACAAAGACAACCCAAAACCAGCCGAAGAAAGGAGATAATAAAAATCAGAGCAGAAATAAATGAATTAGAGAACAGAAAAACTATAGAAAAAATTAATAGAACAAGGAGCTGGTTCTTTGAAAAGATCAACAAAATTGACAAACCCTTGGCAAGACTTACCAAGGAAAAAAGAGAAAGAACTCATAGAAACAAAATCCAAAATGAAAGAGGAGAAATCACCACGGACACCGTAGATATACAAAGAATTATTGTAGAATACTATGAAAAACTTTATGCCACTAAATTCAACAACCTAGAAGAAATGGATAAATTCCTAGAAAAATACAACCTCCCTAGACTGAGTCAAGAAGAAGCAGAAAGCCTAAACAGACCTATCAGTAGAGAAGAAATAGAAAAAACCATTAAAAACCTCCCCAAAAATAAAAGTCCAGGCCCTGACGGCTATACCAGCGAATTTTATCAAACATTCAAAGAAGACTTGGTTCCTATTCTACTCAAAGTCTTCCAAAAAATTGAAGAAGAAGCAATACTTCCAAACACATTTTATGAGGCCAACATAACCCTCATACCAAAACCAGGCAAGGATGGCACAAAAAAAGAAAACTACAGACCAATATCTCTAATGAATACAGATGCTAAAATACTAAACAAAATACTAGCAAATCGAATACAACAACATATTAAAAAAATAATACATCATGATCAAGTGGGATTCATCCCAGAATCTCAAGGATGGTTCAACATACGTAAAACGGTTAACGTAATACACCATATCAACAAAACAAAGAACAAAAACCACATGATCTTATCAATAGACGCAGAAAAGGCTTTCGATAAAATACAACACAATTTTATGTTTAAGACTCTCAACAAAATGGGTATAGAAGGAAAATATCTCAACATGATAAAGGCCATATATGATAAACCATCAGCTAACATCATATTAAATGGCACTAAACTGAAGGCTTTCCCCCTTAAATCAGGAACAAGACAGGGTTGTCCACTCTCTCCACTCTTATTTAATGTGGTACTAGAGGTTCTAGCCAGAGCAATCAGACAAGACAAAGAAATAAAAGGCATCCATATCGGAAAAGAAGAAGTAAAGGTATCACTTTTTGCAGATGATATGATCCTATACATCAAAAACCCCAAAGAATCCACAAAAAGACTACTAGAAACAATAAACCAATACAGTAAGGTCGCAGGATACAAAATTAACATACAGAAGTCAATAGCCTTTCTATATGCCAACAATGAAACAACTGAGAAGGAACTCAAAAGAATAATCCCCTTCACGATTGCAACAAAAAAAATAAAATACTTAGGAATAAACATAACAAAGAATGTAAAGGACTTATATAATGAAAACTATAAACCATTGTTAAGGGAAATTGAAAAAGATATAATGAGATGGAAGAATATACCTTGTTCTTGGCTAGGAAGAATAAATATAATCAAGATGGCTATATTACCCAAAGCAATATACAAATTTAATGCAATTCCCATCAAAATTCCAATGACATTTTTTAAAGAAATAGAGCAAAAAATCATCAGATTTATATGGAACTATAAAAAACCCCGAATAGCCAAAGCAATCCTAAAGAAAAAGAATGAAGCTGGGGGCATAACAATACCTGACTTCAAACTCTATTATAGGGCCACGACAATCAAAACAGCATGGTATTGGCAGAAAAATAGACACTCAGACCAATGGAACAGAATAGAAAGTCCAGAAATAAAACCACATATATATAGTCAAATAATTTTTGATAAAGGGGCCAACAACACACAATGGAGAAAAGAAAGCCTCTTCAATAAATGGTGCTTGGAAAACTGGAAAGCCACATGCAAAAGAATGAAACTGGACTACAGTTTTTCCCCCTGTACTAAAATTAGCTCAAAACGGATCAAAGATCTAAACATAAGACCTGAAACAATAAAGTACATAGAAGAAGACATAGGTACTCAACTCATGGACCTGGGTTTTAAAGAACATTTTATGAATTTGACTCCAATGGCAAGAGAAGTGAAGGCAAAAATTAATGAATGGGACTACATCAGACTAAGAAGTTTTTGCTCAGCAAGAGAAACTGATAACAAAATAAACAGAAAGCCAACTAAATGGGAAATGATATTTTCAAACAACAGCTCAGATAAGGGCTTAATATCCAAAATATACAAAGAACTCATAAAACTCAACAACAAACAAACAAACAATCCAATAAAAAAATGGGAAGAGGATATGAATAGACACTTCTCCCAGGAAGAAATACAAATGGCCAACAGATATATGAAAAGATGCTCATCTTCTTTAGCTATTAGAGAAATGCAAATCAAAACGGCAATGAGATACCACCTCACACCTGTTCGATTAGCTGTTATTAGCAAGTCAGGTAATAGCAAATGTTGGAGAGGCTGTGGAGAAAAAGGAACCCTCATCCACTGTTGGTGGGAATGTAAAGTAGTACAACCATTATGGAAGAAAGTATGGTGGTTCCTCAAAAAACTGAAAATAAAACTACCTTATGACCCAGCAATTCCTCTACTGGGTATATATCCCCAAAACTCAGAAACATTGATACGTAAAGACACATGCAGCCCCATGTTTATTGCAGCATTGTTCACAGTGGCCAGGACATGGAAACAACCAAAAAGCCCATCAATAGATGACTGGATAAAGAAGATGTGGCACATATACACTATGGAATACTACTCAGCCATAAGAAATGATGACATCGGAACATTTACAGCAAAATGGTGGGATCTTGATAACATGATACGAAGCGAAATAAGTAAATCAGAAAAAACCAGAAACTGTATTATTCCATACGTAGGTGGGACATAATAGTGAAACTAAGAGACATTGATAAGAGTGTGGTGGTTACGGGGGGGAGGGGGGAATGGGGGAGGGAAAGGGGGAGGGGGAGGGGCACAGAGAGAACAAGACAGAGGGTGACGGAGGACAATCTGACTTTGGGTGGTCGGTATGCAACATAATTGAACGACAAGATAACCTGGACTTGTTATCTTTGAATATATGTATCCTGATTTATTGTTGTCACCCCATTAAAAAAATAAAATTATAATAAAAAAGAAATTAAACTGAAAAAAAAAATAACAACATGGTACTGGAATGAAAACAAACATATAGATCAATGGAACAACATAGATAGTCCAAAAATAAGTCCAAACTTTTATAGTCAATTTATATTTGACAAAGAAATAAAAAACACACGACAGGGTGTTGGGAAAGTTGGACTGATATGTGCAAAAAAATATGAAGCTGTACTACTTTCTTACACAATATACAAGAATAAATTTAAAATGGATTAAAGACTTAAAATATTAGATTTGAAATCATAAAATTCCTAGAAAAAGACCACAGGCAATAAAATCTTGAACATTTTTCATAGCAATATATATTTCATATATCTCCTTGGGCAAGGGAAACAAAAGAAAAAATACACAAATGGGAATGTATCAAACTAAAAAGCTTTTGCATAACAAAGGAATGAAAAGACTGCACACAGATTACAATAAAATACAACATTCACCTATATATTTGATAAGGGCTTAATATCCAAAATTTATAAATAACTTATAAAATTTAACACCACTCCCCTGCCAAAAGAAAAACAATTTAAAAATAGGCAAAGGACCTGAATTGACAGTTCTCCAAAGAGGACATACAGATAACCAATGAAAATGTAAAAAGATGCTCAATATCACTAATCATCAAAGAAATGCAAATTAAAACCACAATGATCACCTCACATCTGCCATCATTAATAAATCAAGAAACAACAAGTGTTGGTGAGTAAGTGGATAAAATAGAACCCTTGTGCACTGTTGGTGGGGATGCAGATTGGTGCAACCACTATGGACAGTAGTATGGAGTTATCTCAAAAATTAAAAATGGAACTGCCTAAAGACCCAGCAATTTCACTTCTGGGAATTTATCCAGAAAAAACCCCTGAAATACTAATTCAAAAGTATATATGCACCTTCATGTTCATTGCAGCATTATTTACAATAACCAAGATTTGGAAGCAACCCAAGTGTTCATCAGTAAATGATTGAATAAAAAGGCTGTGTGGTACATATACACAATGAAATACTACTTAGCCTTTAAAAAGAAAGAAATCTTACCCTTTGCAACACCATGAATGGACCTGGAGTTCATCATGCTAAGTGAAATAAGCCAGTCAGAGAAAGACAAATACCATGTGATTTCATTTATATGTGGAATCTAATGAACAAAATTAACTAACAGAAAAAATAGAGGCAGACTTATAGATAGAGAGCAGACTGACAACAGTTGGGGGCGGGTACTGGGAGCTGAGCGATAGGGATGGAGGGATTAAGCAAAAATAGAAAAGAAGAGACAGAGAACTCATAGACATGTACAACAGTGTTTTGATGCCAAGGGGAGAAGGTGTGGGGAGAGATGGAGGAGGGTAAAGTGGAGATGAATAATAATAGAGGAAGACTTGATTTGGGGTGGTGAACACACAATATAGATGATTTGTTATAGAATTGTGCACCTGAAACCTGTATAATTTTGTTAACCAGTGTCATGGCAATAAATTCAATAAAAGGGAAAAAAAGAGTTAAAGGAAAATGTGAGAACAATGCCTCATTAATTAGAGAATATCAGTAAAAAGATAGATTTTTATAGCAAGGAACTATATAGAATTTTTGCATTTAAAAAGTCATAATAACTAAAATAAAAAATTCAATGAAGTGTCTTAATAGCAGGTATGTGTTGACAAAAGAACAAATCAGCATATTTGAAAATAAGTTATCTGAGATTACCCACTCTGAGGAAAAGAAAGAAAGAAGAATAAAGAAAAATTAACAGAGTCTAATAGGCCAGTGGGAAACCATCAAGTGTAGCAACCCCTATATGCATAATAATGGTGGCTATTTGATTATCAGACAAAATAGACTTTAAGACAAATTATTATTAGAGATAAATAAGGATATTTTATAATGATGAAAAATCAACCAGAAAGCCATAACAATTATAAATATGTATGTACTTAACAATAGTCCCAAAATACGAGGCAAAAAAATTAAAGAATTGAAAAGGAAAGAGACAACTGAATAAAAATAATTGGAGACATCAATATCCTACTTTCAGTAATGGATAGAATTTTAGGAAGATCAACATGGAAATAAAACACTTGCCCAATGCTATAATTTAACTAAACATAACAAAACATCCATCGAACACTCCCCAACAGCAAACTATAATTTCTCTTCAAATGCACATGAACCATTTCCAGGATAGACCACATGTTAAGCTATAAAGCAAGCTTCAATAATTTTAAGAGACTTAAAACTATACAACATATGTTCTTTGACCACAAGATTTGATATTAAAAAAAAATAAAAGATGGAAATTTGGGAAATTCAAAAATATGTGGTTATTAAGTAATGTACTTCTAAAGAATCGAGGACTGATCACAAGAGAAATAAAAAACACTTTGAGATTAAAAACACAAAATACAAAAGTATTTGGGATGCAGCTGAAAATTTATGGCTATAAACACCTATATTGAAAAAGAAGATCTCAAACCTTTCATCTTAACAAGTTAAGAAGAGCAAACTAAACCCAAAGCAAGCAGATAGAAGGATGTAATAAAGACTAGGGTAGAAATAAGTGAAACAGAGACTAGAAAAACAGTAGAGAATATTAGAAAAACCAAAAAATTGGTTCATTGAAAAGATCTTCAATTCTAACAAAGCTTTAGACAGACTGACAAAGAAAAAAAGAGAGAAGACAAGTTAGGAAAATCAGAAATGAAAGTGAGGACATCACTAGCAACCTTAAAGAAATAAAAATGGTTATAAATGAATAGTATGGACATATACCAACAAATGAAATAACCTATATGAAATAAACAAATGTGTCAAAAAATATCAATTACTGAAACTAACTCAAGAAGAGAAGAAAATATGAGTAAACTTAAGAGTGATTGAGTTAGTTATCAGAAACTTCCTACAAAGAAAAGCCCAGAACCAGATGTCACCACTGTTGAATTCTTTCAAATGTTTAAGGCAAATGAACAGAATGGAGTGACATAATCAAAATGTCAAAATAAGAGTTTTCTACCGTCTTCTTCCCCAAAACACCCATTTTGACAATTACACACGAGAGAGCCTTTGTGAAAGGTGAGAATCAAGCAGAGAAATTCCAGCACATCATTGGAGGAAAAAAAAGATGAAGTTGTTGTCAACTCAGAATAAATTATTATACTTATAAGAATTTTATGAAAGCTTTAAGGTAACCACAAAGCAAAACCCACAATAGATACAAAAATGATAAACAGAAGGAAATCTAAGCATAACACTATGAAAAATCTCTAACTCACAAAGAAGACAGCAAGAAAGAAAGATACAAAGAAAGTAGAAAAACCCAGACCAATAAGATGACATTAGTAAGCCATACCTATTAATAATTACTTTAATGTAAATGGACTAAATTCTCCAATCTGAAAGCAATGTAACTGAATGAATATAAAGCAAGACCTAACCATATGCTGTCTACAAGACCCTGCAGGAAAACACATAGGCTTAAAGTGAAGGGATGGAAAGAGATATTCCATGCAAATGAAAGCCAAGAGAGCAAAATAGACTTTAACTCAACAGCTGTAACAACAAAAACGTCATTATATAATTATAGAGAGGCCAATTCATCATGAGTAATAGCAATTGTAAATATGTATGCAGGCAACATTGGAGCACCTAAATATATTAAGCAGATCTAAAGGGAAAAATAGACAATACAATAATAGTAGTCGATTTCTTTTCATGATTTTTCAATTCTAGTTCACTTTCAATATTCTTCTGTATTGGTTTTAGGTACACTGCATAGTGGTTAGACAATCAAATGTTTTGCAAAAACAATTCATCCCAATATTTCCAAGTATCCACCTGGCACCATACATAGTTATTGCAATATTATTGACTATATTCCCTATCTTATTTTATTTATTTTTATTTTTTTTACAGGGACAGAAAGAGAGTCAGAGAGAGGGATAGATAGGGTCAGACAGACAGGAAGGGAGAGAGATGAGAAGCATCAATCATCAGTTTTTCGTTCTGACACTTTAGTTGTTCATTGATTGCTTTCTCATATGTGCCTTGACCATGGGCCTTCAGCAGACCAAGTAACCCCTTGCTCGAGCCAGCGACCTTGGGTCCAAGCTGGTGAGCTTTTTGCTCAAGCCAGATGAGCCCGTGCTCAAGCTGGCGACCTCAGGGTCTTGAACCTGGGTCCTCCGCATCCCAGTCCGACGCACTATCCACTGCGCCACCGCCTGGTCAAGCTATATTCCCTATCTGTTCTTTATATCTCTGTGAATATTTTGTACTACCAATTTCTATTTCTTTTTCTTTCTTCTTTTCCAAGTGAGAGGAAGGGAGATAGAGGACAGACTCCTGCATGTGCCCTGACCAGGCAAGGTGCATATGGGAGTCGAGGTTTCCTGCTCCTCCCTTTCTCTCTTTCTCTTTCCTTTCTAAATTGAATAATTAAAATCTTTTAAAAGAAGAAATAAAAGGTATCTAGATTGGAAAAGAAGAAGTAAAACGGTCATTATTTGCTGATGACATGATACTGTACATAGAAAACTCCAAAGTCTCAGCCTAAAACTGCTAGACCTGATAAATGAATTTGGCAAAGTGTCAGGTTATAAAATTAGTATTCAGATCAGTAACATTTTTGTACAACAATGATAAAATGCCAGAAAGAAAAATTAAAGAAACAATCCCATTTACTACTGCAAGAACAGCAAAAAATAAAGTACCTAGGAATAAATTTAACCAAGGACGTAAAAGGCTTGTACTTGGAAAATTATAAAGCATTAAAAAATGAAATTGAGGAAGACACAAACTAGTGGAAGCATATACTGTGTTCATGGATAGAAAGAATTAACATAATCAAAATGTCTGTGCTATCCAAAGCAATCTATAGATTCAGTGCAATTCTTACTAAAATACCAATGACATATTTGACAGATCTAAAACAAATATTCCAAAAATTTATTGGAAACAAAAAGAACCTGAATAACCTCAGCAATCTTGAAAATGAAGAACAAATTTGGAAGTATCACACTTCCTGATATCAAGCTATACTATAAGGTCATTGTAATCAAAACAACCTGGTACTGGCATAATAACAGGCATACAGATCAATGGAACAGAACAGAGAACCTAGAAATAAACCCACACCTTTTGGGTCAATTAATATTTGACACAAGAGAAAAGAGAATGCAATGGAGTAAAAACTATTACTTTTATAAATGGTGTTGTGAAAATTTGACAGGTACAGGCAAAAAAATGAAACTAGACTACCAACTGACACCATTCACAAAAATAAACTCAAAATGGATAAAACACTTAAATGTAAGTCTTGAAACCATAAAAATCTTGGAAGAAAACATAGGCAGTAGACTCTCAGACATCTCTTGTAGCAATATGTTGCCAACATATCTCCACCAGCAAGTAAAATAAAGTACAAAATAAACAAACGTGACTTTATTAAACTAAAAAACTTTTGCGCTACAAAAGACACCATTAACAAAATAAAAAGACAACCCACTCAATGGGAGATTATATTCTCCAATACGTCTGATAGGAAGTTGATAGCAAAATTTACAAAGAACTTCTAAGACTCAACACCAGGAAGGTAAACAATTCAATTTAAAAAATCTTCAAAGGACTTGAATAGACACTTCCTCCAAAAGGACATACAGATGGCTAATAGGCATATGAAAAAATGTTCAACATCACTAATCTTTGGAGAAATGCAAATTAAAACCAGAGTGAGATATCACTTCCCACCTGCCAGAATGGCTTTCATTAACAAATCAACAAGTGTGGGGAGGGTGTGGTGAAAAGGGAACCCTCCTGCACTGCTGGTGGGAATGCAGACTCATGCAGTCATTGTGGAAAACAGTATGGCATTTCCTCAAAACATTAAAAATGGAACTGACTTATGATCCAGCTATCTAGGAATTTATCCTAAGAATCCCAAACAATACTTCAAAAAATATGTACCCTCATTTTTATTGCAGCATTGTTTGCAATAGCTAAGATCTGCAAACAGCCCAAGGGTCTATCAGTGGACAAATCAATAAAAAAGCCATGTTCATTTACACAATGAAATACTACATGGCTGTGAAAAAAGGAGGAGATCTTACCTTTTGCAATGGCATGGATGGACCTGGAGATTATTATGTTAAGTGAAATAAGCCAGACAGAGAAGACAAATACAATATGATCTCACTTATATGTGGAATCTAATGAACACAATAAACTGAGGTGTTCCTCAGAAACAGAGTCAGGGTCACAGGGAATGGATGGACAGCTGTCAGAGGGAAAGAGGAAGAAGGACAGGATAAAAAAAGGTGAAGAGATTAGTCAAATTTTATATACATAACACATAGATATAGAAAACAGGGTAGCAATAGCCAGAGGGAAAGCAGGGGGTGGAGTGGGGTGCAAAGTGGGTGGGACGGGTGGAAAGAGGCTTTGCATGGGGCATGATGGGGTGTGTTGAGGGTGTTATATTGAGTGGGACTATTGAAACCATGTCATTACAATAAATTTTAAATAAAAAAGAAACTAAGAAAACAATCTCATTTATGATTTCATCAAACAAATAAATGAGTCAAGTATCTAGAAATACATTTAACCAATGATGTAAAAGGCCTGTACTTGGAATATTATAAAACATTGATGAAAAAAAAATTGATGAAAGAAATTGAAGAATAGCCTGAAAAGGCAGTGGTGCAGTGGATAGAGCATCAAACTGGGATGCAGAGGACCCAGGTTTGAAACCCTGAAGTCACCAGCTTAAGCGTGGGCTCATCTGGTTTGAGTGTGGGCTCACCAGTTTGAATGCAGGGTTGCTGGCTTGTGCATGGGATCATAGACATGACCCCATGGTCGCTGGCTTGAGCCCAACCATTGCTGGCTTGAAGCCCAAGGTCGCTGGCTTGAGCAAGGGGTCACTCGCTCTGCTGTAGTCCCCCACCCCGGTCAAGGCATATATGAGAAAGCAATCAATGAACAACTAAGGTGCTGCAACAAAGAATAGATGCTTCTCATCTCTTACCCTTTCTGCCTGCCTGTCCCTATCTTTCCATCTCTCTGTCTCTCTCTGTCTCTGTCACACAGACACATACACATACACACAAAGAAGTTGAAGAAGATTCAAATATTATAAACATATATAGTGTTCATGGATAAGAATAATTAATATCATTAAAATTTTCATACTACCTAAAGCAATCTATAGATTCAAGGAAATTTCTGTTAAAATACTGATGAAAAAAAAATACTGATGATACATTTCATAGAAGTAAAACAAATAATGCAGAAATTTATGTGGAACCAAAAAAGACCCTAAACAACTTCACAAATCTTAAGAAAGAAGAATAAAATTGGAGGTATCATGCTACCTGATATCAAACCATAGTACAGGGACATAGTAATCAAAAGAGCATAGTACTGGCATAAAAACTGACTTATAGATCAATGGAACAGAATAGGGTCCCCCAAATAAACCCAGGCCTATATGGTCAATTAATGTATGGCAGAGGAGCCTGACCAGGGAGTGACACAACGGATAGAACGTTGGCCTGGGATGCTGAGGACCCAGGTTCAAAACCCTGAGGTTGCTGGCTTGAGTGAGGGATCATAGACATTGTTTTTCTCTTACAGTTTTTAATATTCCTTCTTTGTTTCTTAACTTTGTCATTTTAATTATGATGTGTCTTGGTGTGTGTTTCTTTGGGTTCATCTCTAATTGGACTGTCTGTACTTCTTGAACTTGCATTACTTTTTTTTTAAATCAAGTTAGGGAAGTTTACAGCTATGATTTCTTCAAACAAATTTTATATCCCTTTTTTCTTCTCTTCTCTTTCAGGAACCTCTATGATGTGGTTGCTATTTCACTTCATGTTATTGTCGAGGTTTCTTAGAGTTTCCTCAGTCTTTTTGAGTCTCTTTTCTTTTGCTGCTCTGCTTCTGCACTTATGTTTATTTTGTCCTCTAAATTGCTGATTCAATTCTCTGCTTCATCCAACCTGCTTTAGAATCCTTCTAGTACAGTTTTCACTCCAGATATTGTATTTATCATTTCTGACTGGTTCTTTTTTACGGTTTCAATGTCCTTTTTTAATGCTTATTATCTCTTTGTTAAAGTCCTCATTGTGATCATTCATTCTTATTGTAAGATGCTGAGCAACCTAATAACCATCATTTTATAATCTTCATCTGGTAGTGTGGTTACTTCCATTTCATTTAATTCTTTTTTTGGGGATTTCTCTTGTTGATATATTTGGATCATATTTCTTTGCCCATTTTGTCTCTGTGTTAGGTAGCTCTGCTCTGACTCCCAAATCTGTTGTGACATCTTTATGAAGAAGGTGAGCTCAGTGGTGCTACCAGACCACCTGATATCTTTGCTTAACAATGTTTCTTGAGGGTTGTATTCAACCTCCTGTTGTACGAGAGTCTTGGATGCTGTGGCCCTTTAGTGGGTGGAGTTAACCCTCCAGGCTGGGTAGTTAAGAGACAACCTTGGTCATGTGTATTAGATGCATTGCAGTGTCTGTTTTATGGGGCATAGTTATTCTCAGCAGGGTCTGGTGCCTGCTGGGCTCCTCCTTTGGGTGTGCTGCTGTGTGGCTGGTTGAGGCTAGCATTGGTGCAGTTTGCCATCCACTACTGGTTGTGTTGGTCCTGGATCCTCTTGGATGTAGTTCAGGTATGGGCTGATGTCAGACATTGTTTGTAACCCACCATGGGCTACCTGTCTAGAGCTACCCTAGTTTCTCTTTCTTATACTTCACTATTAGTGTATAAATGCAAGCTATTTCTGAACATTTAATTTGTATCCTTCTACTTTACTTTCATCTATCATTTCTAGTAGTTTTTTGGTGGAATCTTTAGAGTTCTCTATATACAGTGTCATGTCATCTGGAAATAATGACAGTTTTATGTCTTTCTTTTTAATTTGGATGCCTTTTATTTCTTCATCTTTTCTGATTGCTGTGCTTAGGACTTCCAGTACTAATATGAAAAAGAGTGGTGAAGGTGGACTCCCTTGTGTTGTTTCTAATCTTAAGGGAGACGTTTGTAGTTTTCCCCCACTGAGTGTGATGTTGGCTGTAGGTTTGTCATAGATGGCCTTTATTATGTTGAGGTATGTTTCCTCTAGTCCCACTTTATCATAAATGGATGCTGAATTTTGGCAAAAGCTTTTTCTTTATTGATATGGTCATACAATTTTTGTTATTTTAATTTTTATTCATTTAGTGTTTTTTTAACTGAATTTATTGATGTGGCACTGGTTAATATATTACGCAAATTTCAAGTGCACAATTCTGCAATACATCATCTGTATTTAGCATTGTGTGTTCACCACCCCAAGTCAAGTCTCCTTCCAAACCATCTGTCCCTCTTCTATCCTCCTCTACTTCCTCCACACTGTTTCCTTCCTGCAATCCCCACAATGTTGTCTCTGTCTGTAAGGTTTGTTTTTCTTTGCCTAACCCCTTCGCCTTTCTCATCCAGCCACCCAACCCCTATTCCCTTTGACATTTGTCAATCTGTTTTCATCACCTATAAATCTGTTTCTTTTCTGTTAGTTTATTTTGTTCATTACATATGAGTGAAATCATATTGCACTTGTCTTACTCTTAGTGGTTTATTTCACTTATAACAATTTACAGGTCCATTCATGATGTTGCAAAAGGTAAAATTCTCTCTCTCTCTCTCTCTCTCTCTCTCTCTCTCTCTCTCTCTCTCCCTCTCTCTTTTTTACAGCTGAACAGTATTCCATTGCATAAATGTACCACAGCATTTTTTATCCACTCATCTACTGATGTGTATCTGGGCTGTTTCCAGATCTTGGCTATTGTAAATAGTGCTGGTCTATAATTTTCTTTCTTTTTAGTGTCTTCATCTGGTTTTGAAATTAGGATAATGCTGGCCTTGTGAAATGGGCCTCAGAGTCTTTATTCCTCTTGAAATTTTGAAATAGTTAGAAAATAATAGGTATTACTTTTTCTTTGAATATTTCATAAAATTCACCTGTGCAATCATCCCATCCATGAGATTTGGTTACTGTATTTTTTTATTACTGCTTCATTTTTGTTGGTTGCAATCAGAAAATTCAGATTTTCTACTTTTTTGTGATTTAATGTTGGAAGGTTTTTTGTTTTTAGAAATTCATTTATTTCCTCCAGATTGTTCACTTCGTTAGCATATAGTTGTTTTTAATATTTTCTTATAATCCTTTGTATTTTTGTGTTGTCAGTTGTTACTTCTCTTTTATCTCTGATTTTATTTATTTAGGTCTTTTCTCATTTTTTTCTTGATTAGTCTGGTGAAAGATTGATCAATTTTCAAAGAATCTGCTCTTGGTTTTATTGGTCTTTTGTATTTTTTAGACACTATTTTATTTATTTCTGTTCTGATCTTTATTATTTCCTTACTTCCACTTACTTTGAGATTTGATTTTTTTTGTTTCTTGAGGTATGCCTCTATTGCTATGGATTTTCCTCTTAGGACTGCTTTTGCTATGTCTATAGATTGTGTTGTGTTTTCATTTTCATTTGTTTCAAGATAAATTTTGGTTTCTTCCTTGAACTCATTGTTAACCCATTCATTGTTCATTAATATGTTATTTTCACTCCATAAATTTGTGTGTTTTTCAGTGTTTTTTAAAATTGATTTCTAGTTGCATACCATTGTGATCAAAGAATATGCTTGATATGATTTTAGTCTTCTTAAATTTATGGAGACTTGTTTTGTGTCCTAAAGTGTGTTTTATACTAGAAAATGTTTCATGTGCACTTAAAAAAATGCATATTCTGCTGCTTTGGGGTTAAATGCTCTGAAAATATTGATTAAATCCACCTGATGTAGTGTGTTGTTTAGGCCTCTGTTTCCTTGTTGATTTTCTGTCCAGAAGATCTGTTCATTATGTCAATGGTGTGTTAAAATCCTCTACTATGCCTGTATTACTGTTGATCTCTCCCTTTATGTCCATCAAGACTTGCTTTATATATTTAGATATTTGTATATTGGGCGAATAATTGTTTACAATGTTTATGTCCTCTTGTTGAATTGATCCCTTTATCATTATGTAATATTGTTTGTCTCTTATGTGACATTGTTTTTAAAGTCTATTTTGTTTGATATAAGTATTACCACTGAAGTTTTTTTTTCATTTTCATTAGCATCAGATATCTATTTCCATCTCTTTACTTTAATTCTCTGTGTGTATTTGTTCTGAGGTGGTTCTCTTGTAGACAGCATATATATGGGTCATATATATATACATTTAGCCACTTTATGTTTTTTGATTGGAGAATTTAATCCATTTAGAGTGATTATTGGTAAGTATGTATTTATTGTCATTGTATTCCTTGTAATCATGTTCCTTTTCTTTCTTTCTTTCTTTCTTTCTTTCTTTCTTTCTTTCTTTCTTTCCTTCCTTTCCTTCCTTCCTTCCTTCCTTCCTTCCTTCCTTCCTTCCTTCCTTCCTTCCTTCCTTCCTTCCTTCCTTCCTTCCTCCTAAAGAACACCTTTTAATATTTGTTGAAATACTGGTTTGGTGGTAACAAACTCCTTTAGCTTTTTTTTGTCTGGCAAGCGGTTTATTTTATCTTCAATTTGTCTTGGTTGTAAGTCCTTGCTTTTCATCACTTTGAATATTTAGTGCCAGTCCCTTCAGGCCTGGAATGTTTGTGTTGAGAAATCAAGTGACAGTCTTATGGGAACTCAGTTTTTGGTAACAAACTTTCTCTTGCTGCTTTTAAGATTCTCTATTTGTCTTTAAACTTTGGCATTTTTATTGTAATGTGTCTTGGTGTGGGCCTCTTTTGTTTCATCTTTTTGGGACTCTGTACTTTCTGATCTTGTGTGCCTATTTTCTTCAGGAGGTTAAGGTTGTTTTCAGTCATTATTTCCCTAAATGGGGTCTCAATTTTTTTTTACTCTCTCTTCTTTTTCTGGTGCCCCATGATGCAGATGTTGTTACACTTCACATTGTCACAGAGTTCCTTTAGACTATCATAGACTTTTGTTGTTGTTGCTTGTTTTCTGTTTACTTGTCTTTCAAATTATTGATTGTCTCCTCTGCTTCATTTAGCCTGCTGATTATTCATTCCAGTGTAATCTTCATTTTAGATATTGTATTCTTCAATTCTGACCAATTTATTTTTATTGTTTCTATGTTATTTCTTTTTTTTTTTTTGTATTTTTCTGAAGTTAGAAACGGGGAGGCAGTCTGACAGACTCCCGCATGCGCCTGACCAGGATCCACCCGGCATGTTCACCAGGGGGCAATGCTCTGCCCATATGTTGCTCTGTTGCAACCAGAGCCATTCTAGCGCCTGAGGCAGAGGCCATAGAGCCATCCTCAGCACCTGGCCATACTTTGCTCCAATGGAGCCTTGGCTGCGGGAGGGGAAGAAAGAGACAGAGAGGAAGGAGAGGGGTAGGGGTGGAGAAGCAGATGGGAGCTTTTCCTGTGTGCCCTGGCTGGGAATCGACCCGGGACTTCTGCACGCCAGGCTCATGCTCTACCACTGAACCATCCAGCCAGGGCCTATGTTATTTCTTTTTTTTCCCTACTTTTTCCAAGTGAGAGGAGGAGAGATAGAGAGACAGATTCCTGCATGTACCCTGACTGGAATCCACCCAGCAACCTCCTTCTGGGGCCATGCTTGCAACCAAGCTATTTTTAGGGCCTCAGGCAGAGGCTTGATGGATCCATTCTTTTTTTTTTTTAATTATAATTTTATTTTTTTAATGGGGCGACATCAATAAATCAGGTTACATATATTCAAAGATCAACAAGTCCAGGTTATCTTGTCTTTCAATTATGTTGCATACCCATCACCCAAAGTCAGATTGTCCTCTGTCACCTTCTATCTAGTTTTCTTTGTGCCCCTCCCCCTCCCCCTTTCCCTCTCCCTTTCCCCCCTCCCCCCGTAACCACCACACTATTATCAATGTCTCTTAGTTTCACTTTTATGTCCCACCTACGTATGGAATAATGCAGTTCCTGGTTTTTTCTGATTTACTTATTTCACTTCGTATAATGTTATCAAGATCCCACCATTTTGCTGTAAATGATCCGATGTCATCATTTCTTATGGCTGAGTAGTATTCCATAGTGTATATGTGCCACATCTTCTTTATCCAGTCATCTATTGATGGGCTTTTTGGTTGTTTCCATGTCCTGGCCACTGTGAACAATGCTGCAATGAACATGGGGCTGCATGTGTCTTTACGTATCAATGTTTCTGAGTTTTGGGGGTATATACCCAGTAGAGGGATTGCTGGGTCATAAGGTAGTTCTATTTTCAGTTTTTTGAGGAACCACCATACTTTCTTCCATAATGGTTGTACTACTTTACATTCCCACCAACAGTGGATGAGGGTTCCTTTTTCTCCACAGCCTCTCCAACATTTGCTATTACCTGTCTTGTTAATAATAGCTAATCTAACAGGTGTGAGGTGGTATCTCATTGCAGTTTTGATTTGCATTTCTCTAATAACTAAAGAAGATGAGCATCTTTTCATATATCTGTTGGCCATTTGTACTTCCTCCTGGGAGAAGTGTCTGTTCATGTCCTCTTCCCATTTTTTTATTGGATTGTTTGTTTGTTTGTTGTTGAGTTTTATGAGTTCTTTGTATATTTTGGATATTAGGCCCTTATCTGAGCTGTTGTTTGAAAATATCATTTCCCATTTAGTTGGCTTTCTGTTTATTTTGTCATCAGTTTCTCTTGCTGAGCAAAAACTTCTTAGTCTGATGTAGTCCCATTCATTAATTTTTGCCTTCACTTCTCTTGCCATTAGAGTCAAATTCATAAAATGTTCTTTAAAACCCAGGTCCATGAGTTGAGTACCTATGTCTTCTTCTATGTACTTTATTGTTTCAGGTCTTATGTTTAGATCTTTGATCCATTTTGAGCTAATTTTAGTACAGGGGGAAAAACTGTAGTCCAGTTTCATTCTTTTGCATGTGGCTTTCCAGTTTTCCCAGCACCATTTATTGAAGAGGCTTTCTTTTCTCCATTGTATGTTCTTGGCCCCTTTATCAAAAAGTATTTGACTATATATATGTGGTTTTATTTCTGGACTTTCTATTCTGTTCCATTGGTCTGAGTGTCTATTTTTCTGCCAATACCATGCTGTTTTGATTGTCGTGGCCCTATAATAGAGTTTGAAGTCAGGTATTGTAATGCCCCCAGCTTCATTCTTTTTCTTTAGGATTGCTTTGGCTATTCGGGGTTTTTTATAGTTTCATATAAATCTGATGATTTTTTGCTCTATTTCTTTAAAAAATGTCATTGGAATTTTGATGGGAATTGCATTAAATTTGTATATTGCTTTGGGTAATATAGCCATCTTGATTATATTTATTCTTCCTAACCAAGATAAACAGTATTCTATGTCAGGTTCAAGTGGGATTCAGCCAAGGAATGAATAGTTTAACTTCCAGAAATCAAATAGAATGAAAAACAGAAACCAGTTGTTCATCTCAACAGACACAAAAAGGATTTGACAAAATCAAACATTTATTTGTGATAAAAATACTCAACAAATTATGAATAGAACTTTCTTAACATAATGAAGGCCTTTTACAAAACCCCACAATTAG